>NC_092167.1:38531721-38866364 GCF_045791955.1 Oncorhynchus clarkii lewisi | reverse complement strand
CTACTACTACTACTACTACTACTGGTGCTACTAGTGCTGCTGCTAACATTACTACTATTACTCTTACTACTAATGTTACTACACAGGAGGCTGTTGAGGGGAGGATGCCTAATAATAATAATAATGATGACTGGAAAGACACGAATAGAGTTGCATCAGACACCTGAAACTCTTGTGTTTTATGTATTTGTTACCATTCCACTCCAGCCATTACCACAAGCTCGTCCTCCCCAAATATTTGGGCCTCCTGAGTTGCGCAGCAGTCTAAGGCACTGCATCTCAGTGCTAGAGGCGTCACTACAGACCCTTGTTCAATCCCAGGCTGTATCACAACTGGCTGCAATTGGGAGTCCCATAAGGCGGCACACAATTGGCCCAGCATCATCTGGGTAAGGGGATGGTTTGGCCGAGGTAGGCTGTCATTGTAAATAAGAATTTGTTCTTAAATGACTTGCCTAGTTTAAATAAAGGTGTCACCAACCTCCTGTGTACTACTGCTGCTACTACTCCTACTGTTTATGAAAATGTGTGAATCACGTACTGTAATATTTTCTCTCACAATGTCTGACATGACATGTGTGGTAGAACAAGGCCATTATTGGAGACAGTATCCTTAAAAACATTGTTAACCGGCCGAGTGACCCATACGTGAATGCCAGCCAGTCACCACCTCATCATCCCTTCAACTCATAACTGATGAGGCTGGTCTTTCCCCCTTGACCTGCCTTGCTCACAGCTGATTGACAGCTCTTGGCAGACAAGGTTTATGGGGGTCAGGACCCTCCTCTGTCACCTCAAATTGGAGTGGCACACGATTAGGACCCCGACCTTGGCTGTCAGAGGAGGCGCCGCGTTTAATCCTTGCGTGACCCCCCCCCCCCCCCCCCCCCTCCCCGGCCAATCAAAGCATCTCTAGCTGTGATGTTGTGGCTGCTGGCTCCAGTCCTCGAGGTATTCTTCCATTTCCTTGTTTTCAGCTGATATCAGCAACACATTCAGACCTTTTTTTGAAAACCAGTGTTCTACGTTTCCTGTTTGAGCCTTCTTTGCTTCTTCAGAACACTTGATCGATCCGTTAGGACTTCAATCATGCTCTTCGGTGTACTGGATCCAGTGAACCCCAGTAAAACAAACCAGTCAGAATATCTGACCTTCATAGTGGGTTACACCTTTAACCCTCCCCACTGGGAGCTAAACCTCCACTGTGGTCCCCAGCCCCCCGCGGCAACCATGATTCCACACTGTGTCACACACACACACACAGCAGGTGTGCTGGCTCTATTTGCATTAGCCTGTGTAACCACGTATGTATCTGAACTCCCGCGGAGCAGGAGGTAAAAAAGGGTACCATAAGCCATTAAGTGCAGCGAATGTATGTATGAACGGTATAGCTTTCACTGTAGCCAGCGTATACATATTTCTCTACGTGACAGATTCGGGCTTTGCTCGGGATTACGGGGTAAATCTCATAATTAGCATGAAAGACCAGCTAGAGAGAGGGGAATGTGAATGGACAGGGTGGACCTGACCACTAATATCACTCCCCCTCTGTTCCCCATGCTTATAGCTTATCAGGGTCTGCTCGGGGAATGTTTCTGTATTACTTGAGCGGTTCAGAGATGTGTACCACATAAGCCGCCGTGTGACAGTTCAATTTTGAATAGGGCTTTTGATAACCGAACGGAAGGGAGAACCTTTAGAGGGGACTTGTTTTTAATGCGAGCACATGTCCGAATGATTACATTTTCGGGTTCATCACCGCACACCATCGACCTTGTTTTTGAGATGACATATGCACGACATCTTTACAAAGGGGCAATAGACTACACTGAGATTAATGTTTCAGATCGTATGAATGAATACACTCGGCCTGTTTTGTCTCACGTGATCAATCAATCAAAACCAAGAGCACTGCAACAGTAAGTCCCCAATGTTAGGGCTGCATGCGAAGTGAACCTCTTGTTTGGTCAGCCCGTGTAACCTATTGAATAAGTCAGCCTCGGCGAATAGGTTTTGACAGCCCCTCAGCTTGAAACGCGGTTTGTTTGCTGCCACCGTACATCCAACCCTCCAACCTCGTGGTGATGTTTACTCTGTCAACAAACCGCCTGGCATTATGCATTTCTCCTCCCGGTCTCCCTGCTACAAATGTTTCACTTCAGCTTTTATTTATTTGACGTATTACTTCAAGTAGTGTAATCTCTACTGCGGCAGTCCTCTGAACAGAGTCCTGTTAGTTTTTTTCCTATGACTGTATTAGTCATCGTCGTCATTACATAAGGGCCCCCTCGCGGACTGGCAAACACCAGCTGAAGGACAATAAGTCAACCTCAAAAAGGTCCGTCCAACTCTAATCTCCCTGTACGGAAATCCATTTAGATCACCTTGATATGAATTAACTTGGTATTCGTTTTTAATATCGATTCCAGTCCCACTTTGAGACCGCCATTACAGTGGACGGTAATTAGAAATCATTTGAGCCTGGTTATTTGACGTGTGTTGCATGAGAGTGTAGACTATAGACTTGTATGCAACATCATGCTTCAGGCCACCTACTATTTCTCTCAGCACTGTCTCGGTGTTGCCAAAGTGGCATTACCCTTGCTCTTATTTCCCTCTGGTCAAAAGAGCAGGGATCTCTCGGGGACTACTAATATGGCTGCCCCAGACTTTCATCACTTAATACACATTCAGAGAACTCAATCTCCCTTGAAGAGTAGCTATCTTCAGGTAAAGCTGTGGATGGTAAAGTGGTCTCTGGTACTACATTATGAAGAGGTCTTCATTGTGTTAAATGTCAGTCCAATGGGTGTAGAGATGGTCGGTAGTGTGTATGGAAGTGTATCTGGTCAGTCCTTTATTTGCTTGCAACAGGCAGGGCCCTGTTCCTGGAGAGCTACCGTCGTCCTGTAGGTACTCCCTCCAACCATTATCTAGCGCACCTGATTCTATTGAGCTGGTTGTGAATTTACAGGAGGGTAGCTCTCCATGAAGAAGGATGACATACCACTTCTGGCCTAGAGGAATCTGCAATATGTCACTCTTTGGGCAACCTGCCAAATTAACATAGAAATGTGTGTTAGAGCTGTCATTCTCATTGAAAGCAAGTGTAAGTATCAGTAGATCTGTTCTATGCACGCTATTTCTATGCTTCCCAATAAGTTTCATTTTTGCTTATTTACTTTTGGTTTTGTACACCATCTTCAAACAGCTGAAAATACCATTTTTGGATATGGCAAAAATATGGTAAAATAATTATCTACACTATAATTGCTTGTTGTATCACACAAATTGGAATTAGGTGAAATATTGTATTTTGAGCAACCAGGAAATGGTGGAGCGATTTCTGCATAGTGCATTTTTATCATTATAAATATTGACCTCCATCACATTTCTGCCGTCTGCCGGTACAAATACTTAAATTTCCAACTTGAAGAAATTGGACTCGCTTAGATTTATACATATTTATAAGTTGCATGTTTTGGCTATATCAAAGTTTGGACGATCCAGAGTAGACCCCAAGGTATAAATTAGGCGTGTAAAATCGCAAATGAATTATGCAAATCGAAGATCAATTGAGTTTTTCCTTGTTTTCCTGTGAAGAAATATCAGGGAAACAGTTTCCCGAGCCCTTTTCATATCCAAGATGAGTTTAGAAGGAGTAAGCAGGGGTTCTCGATCCCCTCCAGCAGGTAACAAGCCTGTTTTATATACATGGACAGGTGGATGATTTAAGATAGGCGCAACATGGCGGTGTGATGTTGAATTCTGGTTCGAGCCGTGCCCAGCTATGATAATACCTTTAAAAATGCAGCTCGCGATTTTGAAGTCTTCCGTATCACACAGGAAACGCCTGACATCTGTTTCAAGCACACTCCAGCCTTTTCAATTCCTTCCCCCCCCCAACACCCCCCTCCCAAAATCATGGTTTGGAGTCGCACGCCTGCTATTCATAGATGAAATACTTCGACGAGCTTAACCGCTTGCATTTTAAACTTCTCTCTTCTCCAATTTACCTGACGTTTGTTTGGCCAGTTTCTGTTTTCCTAAGCATATGGTTTACATAATCATACATACTTCCCTACATGATCCAGGCCACAACACACCCTGGATTCACACTCGCCATCAACGTGTTGTGACTCTTCGTTTTAAGAGATTGCCTGAGAGCGTCTACTGCTCTCTGGAAAACAGTTTGACAACCATTTATTATCATTGTCTCATCACGATTACGGATCGGTGCAGGATCTAAACAATCTGAAGAAGTTAACTTTTTTCATAGAAAATAAATATTGCTTCCATAAAATGTTCACCATTTATGGAAGGTATTAACTAAAGTTCTATCACTTGTACAACTGTTGCTTGTCTGCAGCTTCTTTGGCTGAAGCATGAAGCTGGGCGTTTTGGCTCCCTGTGCAGGATTATGGTTTTGGAACTGGTTTAATGACTACAGGGAGAGGGAAGGGGAGGAGAGGAGGATGGAAGGATTGGCTAAAATGGAAGGGAAAAAGAAAGGAGAGGTGTTTTGTTTGCTCGGGAAACGTTCCAGCCTCTCCATCCTCTTCTTTTCATGCTTGAAGGTCAGGATAAATAATCGATAAGCATAAACAGAGCTGCCTGTCCCCCACTCTATATTGTGGATGCACCTCAGTCCCCATTGGCAATTAATGTTCAAGTAGCCTGGAAACCCCTTAGCATTGTTCCTCCTGAATGAGATGAAATCCAATGCAGGGTGAGGTTTGCTCTGCACGGGTCATGACATTGATAAATAAGGATATAGGCAAGTTTAGAGCAGCAGTGGCAGAATTGTCTTAGACAGTCTCTTTATTCATTTTGTTAACATCATAATGGAAGTAAGGGAGAGCACTTGACTTGCTACCCTTTTGCTCTATGGGTGGCATAGGTCAAGTTTACAAAGACATCTGGATGTCTTTATTCGAGTCATAAAGAGTCTAAATAGTGTGTGCATACAAACACACATAAATTAATTGGCAGAAGGATGACATACCACTTCTATTTGAATCGTTTGGCCCAGGGTTAGTGTCATCTAGGCTTAGTCTCAGACGTTTTGTATAAGCAATATATCTGCTTTATCTCCTGTCCTCAGATTATCCACTTGTCTCTGATGGAGAGCCACTGCAGCTCTTTCTGAATCGTCTGTCAGAAAGAAAAAGAAAACCAACTCCAATGGAAAACCATTTAGGGAAGAAAAAAAACAAGCGAGACTGATGAGAGAGAGAAAGACAGAAAGGGAGGAGGAAAAACAAAATGTGAAATCCCCCCCCCCCCTTTTCAAAGAGCTGTGTCACTATCAATAGTGACACCTTGAACAATTCTGTCAGTGATATTGAAATCACTCTGTGTCAGCAACCCCTGGTTGTGACATTCCCAGGAGACACCAGGCAGTTCCCCGCTGGCGGCCACACTGTAAAAAGAACAATCATACCGGCTTGATGGAACTAATTTCATCTGGCCTTTTAATCCCCCCCCCCCCCCCCCTTCTCTCTTTCTCTCCCTCTTTGCTCTCTCACTCTCTGCCTTCTTGCTTTCCTCCTATCTTCTGTCACATTCTTGCCTTCTGCCTCTCTCTGTCTGTTCTCCCGCTCTATACCCCTCCTGTCATTCCTCTCTCTTACTCTCTCTGTTTTGCACTCTCTCTCTCTCTCTTTATCCCTCCCCCTTCTCATTGGGATTGTCTTACCTTTCGCTTTGCAGTCACGTTTCATCTGTGCATGATTCATTCTGCTCAATAAGCTCCAAATAAGCAGATTTGTCCTTCCCTCTCTCTTCTCTCCCTCTCTCTTTTTTTATCCTCCCTAAGAAGGCTATTGTGATTCAAGGAGGAAACCCTTCAGAGCAAATATTATTTGGGCATTTCATGTATAAACATGCTCGACTTTCCATCACGGTGAGGAGAAGGAATAGAAACAGTAAAAAGCTTTCTGTAACACCCCTGATTCCGTATGTAACATCCAACAAACCTTTAGATGTGTCCGTTTTAGCAATTCGGTCAAGTTAACGTCACATCCACTAAAGTGTAATAAATAGATTAGTGCTCCAATGTGAGCCGCAAATTAGTTTCTCCCATATTTCAGAAGGGGTTGTCAGTCTGGCTAATTTGTTGGTATTTCGTTGCCAAAACGTCTGGGGGTAGCTGAAAAGGAGTCAGCCGCCCCTTTAGCATTTAGACTGAAATAAATAAATAAATATGCTCTATTAATATATACATACTTTAACTTGCTTTGAACCCCCCCCCCCCTCGCTTTCCCACAAGATTAAGGGTCAGGACATGCAATCGGAGTTGAATTAAAGCGAGCAACCCCGACTCATGCAGAGAGAAAAACACACTTGAAAAAAGAGCATTAGCATTTCCATATTTGCATAACATTGCTATATAATACGTGTGTTTTGAGAGAGAGGGAGAGAGAGAGAGAGACTCTCCCTGGAGTTGTGCTGTATGTATTTAAGAATGAGAGAGCAGGTTCGTTTACAGTAGTAGGGCTGATATGTAACACGGTTGGTAGACATTTTGAATGTTTCCTCCATCCTTTATCCCACTGGTTGTCAATTAGAAGACAAACCCATTAGGAATGTTGACAATACAATAAAGCAGCAGTAAAAACTGCCTCACTAAGCAATGGCAAATAACTTCAATTATCCCCCCTCCCCTCTTCTGTCAGGCAGCCATATTTATTACCTCAGATGATGTACAGTACACTGCACTGCGAACATGCATATGAAACGGATTGAGGAGGGCTTTTGATTAAAATTGATTTTCGCTCCCCTTGGGAAGAGAGAAGTCAAAAATGGTTACTTGCACATTTACAAAACAAATTTATTCTGTTGACATTGAAGGGCTAGTTTGATAGGTAATTAAGTCTCCTTTATCCAAAATAAGGTGACAGGTAACGGTTTCATCTCTTCCCCCTGTGTTGCACAATGAAGTTAATAAATAGTCTGGAGTTATGTTATATTTATTTTCTTCAGCTGTCGTCATAGGGAGGAGAGAAGATGGTTTTCCTTCAACCTAGCGGCACTGGATCTCATACCGATGTTTCTAGCTGGTGGTTTGTGAAGGGAAGCCATAGCAGGGACTTAATCAGAGAAACCATCATATGTTGGGCTAAAAAGGATTGGATACAATGTCTAAAAATATGCACATAAAACTACAACTACATGATCTTTGTCTATATAATGCTGTATCTATGGGTAAGGGAAAACGAAGGCCTCATCCGTTAGTCGGCCTGTATGTATGGGTTTTGCTTTATAGCGTGTGTCTGAGTGTGTGCAAGCATATTGCCACTGGAAGCAGAGGACGGGCCGAGCAGTTGGTTTTTGTAGCCCTCTCTCACACGCAGGTTCTTGTGATTAATGAGTTATCCCTACATCGTGGTCCGTGAAGGCGAGAGGCCATTCATCTGTGTGTCACTCAGGGCTGACACCTCCTCCCGGACCGGCTGCCAACCCCTCACCAAGGGATATCCCAGATGTTCCAAGGTTTTGGTGTGCCATACGGGGCCACCGTCCCCAAATCACCACTCTGACATTGCGCCAGTGACATTTTGCCACGCTCGGTAAGTTTTCAAGCAAAGTTAACACATTTTTGTACTGGATGCGTCTGACAGACTTTTTAAAAATACAGTATATCGTTGGGGCGTTTTAATGTTTTATTTAGTTTGAAATCAAATGCTGTCATGGCTATCGTGATGCAACTATGTTGAGGTTGCATGCAACGTGGTCTCCATTGCTACTGATCAAGGCTGGTGCCTGTGATCACACGTATGGCTTGACAGGAGAATACATGAATTTCCTTTGACTCCTGCTTCACAGGGGGAGAGAGCCAGGGATATACCTGGTTAACTTCAATACTTTCATGTGGCCTCAACTTATTAATTATATTCATCATATTTTTTGTAGTGGAAAAGTAACTGTCCAAAGTAACTCGGTTAACTCGTACCAAGAAATGTTGACTCGTCTTAAACTCAGATTTGTGGCCATAGCATTAAATTAAGACAAAAAAACACTTCAAAAACCCAACCTCAAACTTGTATCTCAAACAGTGCTTAAAAAATGTTTGCTATTTCCTCATAGAACATGATGTCATGTTTGCTCTTTGTCTGAGCTGGCCAATCAGAGTCAACTCGCATGCATATTTTTTTTATGACTGTATACCCCTACACTATTCTGTTGTTCGGGTACACCCACACCATTCAAACACAGAAAAGCTGTTTTTAACATGCTTAAAACCATTTCCTGGAAGGAAAACTATTTTACTCGTATTGTAATTAGGTAAATCAAATCCAAGTCAAATTTTATTGGTCACATACACATATTAAGCAGATGTTATTGCGGGTGTAACGAAATGCTTGTGTTCCTAGCTCCAACAGTATCTTAACATTCCACAACAATACACACATCTAAAAGAATGGAATGAAGAAATACATAAATATTACAAATGGACATGTTGGCGTGGCATTGACTAAAATAAGGTAGAATAGAATACAGTATATCACATGTGCCCTTAACCAACCAACTAAGCCGTTTTAAGAAAATACCTAAAAAAAAAAAGGTAAGAGATAAGAGGAACAAATAATTAAAGAGCAGCAGTAAATAACAATAGCGGTGCTATTTAAAGGGCGTACCGGTACAGAATCAATGTCAATGTGCGGGGCCACCAGCGTCGAGGTAATATGTACATGTAGGTAGAGTTGTTAGTGACTATGCATAGATAATAACAGAGAGTGGAAGGCTGCTGCTAGAGGCGGTGGGGGGGGGGGGGGGGTAATGCAAATAGTGTGTACCCATTTGATTAGCTGTTCAGAAGTCTTATGGCTTGGGGGTAGAAGCAATTTAGGAACCTCTTGGACTTAAAGTTGGCGCTCCAGTACCGCTTGCCGTGCGGTAGCAGAGAGAACCAGTCTATGACTAGGGTGGCTGGAGTCTTTGACAATTTTTAGGGCCTTCCTCTGACACCGCCTGGTATAGAGGTCCTGGATGCCTGGAAGCTTGGCCCCGGTGATGTAGTTGCCATACCAGGCAGTGATGCAACCCGTTAGGATGCTCTCGATTGTGCAGCTGTAAAATCTTTTGAGGGTCTGAGGACCCATGCCAAATCTTTTCAGTCTCCTGAGGGGGAATAGACATTGTCGTGTCCTCTTCACGACTGTCTTGGTGTGCTTTGACCATGTTAGTTTGTTGGTGATGTGGACGCCAAGGAACTTGGAAGTTCTCAACCTGCTCCACTACAGCCCAGTCGATGAGAATGGTGGCGTACTCGGTCCTCCTTTTCTTGTAGACCACAATCATCTCCTTTGTCTTGAGGGAGAGGTTGTTGTCCTTGAATCACATGGTCCCTATAGGCTGTCTCATCGTTGTCGATCAGGCCTACTACTGTTGTATCATCAGCAAACTAATGATGGTGTTGGAGTCGTGCCTGGCCATGCAGTCATGAGTGAACAGGGAGTACAGGAGGGGGATGAGCACATTCCCCTGAGGGGCCCCCGTGTTGAGGATCAGCGTGTCGGATATGTTGCTACCTACCCTTACCACCTGGTGGTGGCCTGTCAGGAAGTCCAGGATCCAGTTGCAGAGGGAGGTGTTGAGTCCCAGGGTTCTTAGCTTAGTGATGAGCTTTGAGGGCACTATGGTGTTGAACGCTGAGCTGTAGTCAATGAATAGCATTCTCACAAAGGTGTTCCTTTTGTCAAGGTGGAAAAGGGCAGTGTGGAGTGCAATATAAATTGCATCATCTGTGGATCGTTGGTGCGGTATGCAAATTGGAATTGGGTCTAGGTTTTCTGTGATAATGGTGTGAGCCATGACCAGCCTTTCAAATAATTTCATGGCTACAGACATGAGTGCTAAGGGTCGGTGGTCATTTAGGCAGGTTGCCTTTGTGTTCTTGGGCACAGGGACTATGGTGGTCTGCTTGAAACATGTTGGTATAACAGACTCCGACGGGGAGAGTGCATGCTCGGAGTACACGTCCTGGCCCTGCGGCCTTGTGAATGTTGACCTGCTTGAAGGTCTTACTCACGGCTGCGGAGAGCGTGTTCACACAGTCGCCCATAACAGCTGATGCTCTCATGCATGTTTCAGTGTTTCTTGCCTCGAAACAAGCATAGAAGTTATTTAGCTCATCTGGTAGGCTTGTGTCACTGGGCAGCTCTTGACTGTGCTTCCCTTTGTAGTCTGTAATAGTTTGCAAGCCCTGCCACATCTGACGAGCATCGGAGCCGGTGTAGTACAATTCAATCTTAGTCCTGTATTGATGCTTTGCCTGTTTGATGGTTCATCGGAGGGCATAGCGGGATTTCTTAAAAGCTTGGAGTCCTGCTCCTTGAAAACGGCAGCTCTACCCTTTAGCTCAGTGCGAATGTTGCCTATAATGCATGGCTTTTGGTTAGGGTATGTATGTACAGTCACTGTCGGGACGATGTCCTCAATGCACTTATTGATAAAGCCAGTGACTGATGTGGTGTATTCCTCAATGTCATCGGAAGAATCCCGGAACAGTTTCCAGTCTGTGATAGCAAAGCAGTCCTGTAGTTTAGCATCTGTTTCATCTGACCATTTTTTTGTAGACTGAGTCACATGTGATCCTGCTTTCATTTTTGCTTGTAAGCTGTAATCAGGAGGATAGAATTATGGTCAGATTTGCCAAATAGAGGGCGAGGGAGAGCTTTGTACGTGTCTCTGTGTGTGGAGTAAAGGAGGTCTAGAATCCCACCCCCCCTGGTTGTGCATTTATCATGCTGATTGAAATGAGGTAGAACTGAATTATGTTTCCCTGCATTACAGTCCCCTGGATGAGGGTTTTCCTGTTTGCTTATGGCGGTATACAGCTCATTGAGCATGATTTTAGTGTCAGCATCAGTCTGTAGTGGTATGTTGACAACTACGAAAAATATAGATAAACTCTCTAGCTAGAAAGTGTGGTCTACAGTTTATAATGAGATACTCTACCTCAGACGAGCAAAACCTCGAGACTTCCTTAGATATCGTGCACCATTTGTTGTTCACATATCTGCATAGGGTCCTGTCTGTGTTTTACCGGAGGCTGCTGTTTTGTCCTGCTGTTGGAGTATCTTACCCGCCAGTAAAAGACGGTAGCAGCAACATTATGCACAATTCTTTATGAACAACGCGAAAAAACAATAAATATAGAGCCGATAAGACGGCAGCCCTCCCCTCCGTCGCCATCGTAAGGAATGGCGCCGAAGTATGTTGTATAGTAAAGCAGTGTGTTAAAATAGTAAAGCCGTATGTTAAAAAGTATTAATGTGACTACTGTTCCATTATTAAAGTGGCCAGTGATTCCAAGTCTATGTATACAGGGCAGCAGCCACTAAGATGCAGGTTTGCGTAACCCGGTGGAAACCGGGTAGTGATGGCCTTGAGATAGAAGCTGTTTTCAGTCTCACGGCCCCAGCTTTGATGCACCTGTACTGACCTCGCCTTCTAGATGATACCCGGGTGAACAGGCAGTGGCTCGGGGGGTTGATTTCCATGCTGTTTTTTTTGACCTTCTTGTGACATCGGGTGCTGTAGGTAGTTTGCCTCCGGTGATGCGTTGGGAAGACCGCACCACCCTCTGGAGAAATCTGCGGTTGCTGTACCAGGTGGTGAAACAGCCCAACAGGATGCTCTCAACTCGGTCTTATGTAGCAAAGTTTTAATTCTTTTTAAAAATGTTTTACATTGGATAAAAGTTAAGACTCAGAGCTACAAAATTGTATATCATACACTACAGTTGAGGAACAACGGCAAAGTAATTTTGCTTTGAAAGTTGATAAACTTGTAAACTCACTTTTAAGAAAATGGCCTTTAAATGCTTTGGTACTACTATTGGAGAGCCCTTCTGAATGTACTAACAGCAGCAGTCACGCACCCAAGCTAACTTGCTAGTTACCCTCCAGACATCTAAGTGAGAGAGAACAGCTCACTGAACATTACTCACCCTAGCAGAGCTGGTTAGGCTGTTTTGTTATCCAGAGCGTTGGTGACCACAACTGTGCTGTCAGATTTTTTGAGCGTTTCGAATTACAGAGCGCACAGCGGACGCTCTGGCCGATGAATTTACTGACATTGGCCATATTCAACGGAGGTTGATCATTCGTAAATGCATCAGTTATTCTGCCCTCTCTGGCACACTCAGACGAGAGTGCTCGGAAATCGGAGTAGATGGCCAGACTGAATTTACAAACACACCCGAAATGGTTACTTGCATAGTGGCGCTAGCTAGGTAAACAATTAACCATAATCACAACTTGTGGCGTTACTACCCTGCATGAATCTGCAGGTAGCTAACCAACCAGGAAACAGACCCAGTGTCTAAAGCTTAATGATGATCTTGGAGGGTACTATGGTGTTGAACTATAGTCAATGAACAGCATTCTTACATAGGTATTCCTCTTGTTCAGATGGGATCTATTGGGGCGTTAAGCAAATTGAAGTGGGTCTAGGGTGTCAGGTAAGGTGGAGGTGATATGATCCTTAACTAACCTCTCAAAGCACTTCATGATGACAGAAGTGAGGGCTAGTAATTTATTTCAGTTACCTTTGCTTTCCTGGGTATAGGAACAATGGTGGACATCTTGAAGCAAGTTGGGATAGGGAGAGATTGTATTTGTCCGTAAACACTCCAGCCAGCTGGTCTGCACATGCTCTGAGGACGCGACTAGTGATGCCGTCTGGGCCGGCAGCCTTGCGAGGGTTAACATGCTTAAATATCTTACTCACATCAAACATGGAGAAGGAGAGCCCACAGTCCTTGGTAGCGGACCATGTCGGTGGCACTGTGTTATCTTCAAGGCGGATGAAAAAGGTGTTTAGCTTGTCCGGATGCAAGACGTTGGTGTCGCGACGTGGCTGGTTTCCCCTTTGTAGTCCGTGATTGCCTGATACATACATTTCGTGTCTGAGCCGTTGAATTGCGACTCCACTTTTGTCTCTGTACTGACGTTTTGCCTGTTTGATTATCTTACGAAGGGACTACTCTGTTTGTATTCGGCCATATTCCCACTTTGCAATGGTTAAATGTGGTGGTTCGTGCTTTCAGTTTTGCAAGAATGCTGCCACCTATCCACAATTTCTGATTGGGTAGGTTTAAATAGACACGATGGGAACAACATCCCCAATACACTTCCTAATGAACTGTCACCGTGTCCATGTAAATGTCAATTTTATTCTCTTAGGCTATCCGGAACATATCCCAGTTTACGTGATCAAAACAATCTTGAAGCAGGGATTCCAATTGGTCAGCATTGAATAGACCTTAGCACAGGTACTTACTGTTTTGAGTTTCTGCCTATAGGAAGGGATGAGGCAAAATGGTGTCGTGCTCAGATTTGCCCAAGGGAAGGCCTTGTAGGCATTTTGAAAAGTTGAGTAGCAGTGGTCCAATGTTTTCCCAGCACGAGTACTACAGTCAATGTGTTTGAAGAGCGTTTTCCTCAAATTTTAACAATTTGCTTTGTTAAAATCCCCAGCTACGATAAATGCGACTTCTCTTGGGAGGTAATACGGTCAGCATTTGATTGCGAGGTATTCTAGGTCGGGTGAATAAAAGGACAAGAGTTTCTGTATGTTATCACAATCACACCATGAGTAGTTAATCATGAAACATACACCCTCACTTTTCTTCTTCCCGGAAAGTCCTTTATTCCTGTCTGCGCGATGTACTGAGAATCCAGCTGGCTGTATGGACTGGGACAGTAAATCCCGAGAAAGCTATGTTACAATCCCTGATGTCTCTGGAAGGAGATCCTCGCCCTAAGCTCCTCTACTTTATTATCCAGAGACTGAACATTAGCAAGTAATATACTCGGAAGCGGTGGATGGTGAGTCGGACTAGAAATCCACCCCGAATACCTCTTCTCCGCCGGCGGTGTTTTGCAGTGGTGTAAAGTACTTAAATAAAAATACTTTAAAGTATTAAGTAGTTTTTGGGGTATCTGTACTTTACTATTTATATTTTTGACGACTTTTACTTCACTACATTCCGTAAGAAAATATTGTACTTTTACTCCATACATTTTCCTTGACACCCAAAATCGTTATATTTTTAATGCTTAGCAGGACAGGGGAATAGTCAAATTCACACACGTATCAACCAAACATCCCCGGTAATCCCTACTGCCTCGGATTTGGCGGACTCACTAAACACACGTTTAGTTTGTAAATGATGTCTGAATGGTGGAGTGTGCCTGTGGTTTTCCGTAAATTAAAAAAATGGTGCCATCTGGTGTGCTTAATATAACTCATTTTAAATTATTTATACTTTTACTTTTTGATACTTAAGTATATTTTAAACCAAATACTTTTAGACTTCTACTCAAGTACAAAAAAACAACATACTGCAAAGTTACTTTACGAAGCAGAGCTGCCATATCTGTCTACGCCATCTTCCAGTATAGAGAGCATAGGTCATATGTCATAGAAATCCTGAAACACTGGACTGTTACTTTGATACAGTGATTAGCCACTTGATAATCATTATTTGGTTACTCTCATCGAACAGGAGCATGTTGATATAATTAGCATGTCTCCAGCTTGCTTTTGTGCACTTGCAAGCATTGTGGTGGTGGCACTGCAACCACCCAGCTAATGTATGCTTTTATCTCAATTTTCCTACTTTCCCCTGAATAAAAAATAAATAAAAATCCTAATCGAATTCAGCCGAGGCATTGGATTATAAATGAGGTTTGCGCCAGGCATCATAACGTTATATTGATTTCTGTGTACTGAGACCTTGTCCAACTCCCATCAGCATTGCGCCAGAATCAAATGTGAATATAAGCTGATATAGGGAAATTGGTTTGTAATGTGTTGATGCTTCAGAGACCCTGCCCTTTGCAAAAGCAACAGAGGAAAAAAAAGATTCCTGCGCACGCCTTTGCAGAGTGATGTTTTTAATGACTGGAATTGGAATGATAACAGCGCTCCTCTCCTGGTATGATACAAATTAATAGGGTTACCTCTTTTTCCAGAACGCTTGTTTAATTTTGCAGACCATGTGACACTCCTGTCTCTCCGAGTTGAGTTTTGAGGCATTTTTGGTCTGAAGTCTGAAAAATGTATTTCTTTATTGTGCCGGTGTCCTCATGGCATTTACGCAGACAGGTCATGGTGGCATCTCTCCCTGCCGCTATCACCATGACGACGCTGACGACTGAATGAGAGTAAGCATGAGATGTGTTTGTGTTCAGTCTATTCCCAGTGTGAGACCTTTTAACATGTCACTAGACCTGTCTCTGTTCTGGGCACCTAATTAGGATGTGTCTACACTGACAGGCCCCCGAAACACAACCTCCATCCTTTTCCGGCTTCTGATACAAAAACCTTAATTTTCATATGTCAGAGCCTGGGGCGAAACATTCCAAATGCTCCATAATATCTCAGTATCTCAATATGAATACTTTAAAGTCAAGGAAAACCGGCCAGTAGAAGGCAATCATCTGTCAGCTGTGCAGTGGGCGTTATGGTACTGAGTACTTTCCTGTGGGCGACCTCTTGACGTTGGGCGTCCCTCGCAATCAGATGGCTTAGCTCTGGATGTCAGATCCGCGAGACAGGATGACGACCAGTGCATGCTCTTCAACCGATCGCTGCCTGCACCTGCCCGCCCGTCCAACATCACTACTCTGGACGGTTCTGACTTAGAATATGTGGACAACTACAAATACCTAGGTGTCTGGTTAGACTGTAAACTCTCCTTCCAGACTCGCATCAAACATCTCCAATCCAAAGTTAAATCTAGAATTGGCTTCCTATTTCACAACAAAGCATCCTTCACTCATACCCTTGTAAAACTGACCATCCTACCGATCCTCGACTTCGGCGATGTCATTTACAAAATAGCCTCCAATACCCTACTCAATAAATTGGATGCAGTCTATCACAGTGCCATCAGTTTTGTCACATATACTACCCACCACTGCGACCTGTACCATCTCGTTGGCTGGCCCTCGCTTCATACTCGTCGCCAAACCTACTGGCTCCAGGTCATCTACAAGACCCTGCTAGGTAAAGTCCCCCCTTATCTCAGCTCGTTGGTCACCGTAGCAGCACCCACCTGTAGCACGCGCTCCAGCAGGTATATCTCTCTGGTCACCCCCAAAACCAATTCTTCCTTTGGCCGCCTCTCCTTCCAGTTCTCTGCTGCCAATGACTGGAACGAACTACAAAAATCTCTGAAACTGGAAACACTTATCTCCCTCACTAGCTTTAAGCACCAGCTGTCAGAGCAGCTCACAGATTACTGCACCTGTACATAGCCCATCTATAATTTATCCCAAACAACTACCTCTTCCCCTACTGTATTTTTTAATTTATTTTGCTCCCTTGCACCCCATTATTTATATCTCTACTTTGCACATTCTTCCACTGCAAATCTACATATTCCAGTGTTTTACTTGCTATATTGTATTTACTTCGCCACCATGGCCTTTTTCTTTTGGTGCCTTTACCTCCCTTATCTCACCTCATTTGCTCACATTGTATTTAGACTTATTCTTCTACTTTATTATTGACTGTATGTTTGTTTACTCCATGTGTAACTCTGTGTTGTTGTATGTGTCGAACTGCTTTGCTTTATCTTGGCCAGGGCGCAATTGTAAATGAGAACTTGTTCTCAACTTGCCTACCTGGTTAAATAAAGGTGAAGTAAAAAAAATAAAAATAGTGACCATTTGACGTTTGATCAGAGAAAACGACAGCTGTCCTTACCCTTTTTATCTGGGCGCATTGGCATCTTTTAAATTATAGCACTGCTCTGTGATCTCAACACAGCCTTGCCAAAGAAAAATAACCAGTCGTGAGAAATGTCTTCAGCTTTGGTGGTGCAGAACTGCAGAGCTTGCTGAATTTTCCGACTCTCTCGCTCTCTCTCACTCTCTCTCACTTCTAAAGTTTAACTTGGGTCATTTTAATGGGGGCCAACATTACTTGCAGTGGCAGCTGCACCTTGTGTGCTCCTAAGACCAGTCCCAAGGCAACAAGCCATTTCACCCCTAGTGTTCCACATCAATTAGGATGTGGGATGGCAGGGTAGCCTAGGGGTTAGAGCGTTGGGCTAGTAACCGAAAGGTTGCAAGTTCGAATCCTCGAGCTGACAAGGTACATCTGTCGTTCTGCCCCTAAACAAGGCGGTTAACCCACTGTTCTTGGGCCGTCATTAAAAATAAGAATTTGTTCTTGCCTATTTAAATAAAGGTAACATTTTTTTGACTTGGTTCACCATATAATGCACATACAGACTGGCCTTTTTTCGCATTTTGTTGCGTTGAAAAGTTGGATTAAAATAGATATTTTGTCAACAATCTACACAATACTCCTAATGTCAAAGTAAAATAAAAAAAAATGTTTCAAGGTGAATGAAAAATAACACTAATATACCTGTAAGTACTCACCCCCCTGAGTCAATACATGTTAGAAACATGGTAGTCTTCTTGGGTAAGTCTCATAAGAACTTCGTACACCTGGATTGTGCAATATTTGCCCATTTTTAATTTGTATTTATTTTTTAAATACATTTTTTCAAGGTGTTGGGGATCATGGTTTATGGATCACATGGACCACAATTTAAGACTTGCCATAGATGTTCAAAACTTGGCCACTCAGGAACATTCACTGTCTTCTTGGTAAGCAACTCCAGTGTAGATGTGGCTTTATGTTGTAGGTTATTGTCCTGCTGAAAGATGAATTCCTCTCTGTTTAAAGCAGGTTTTCATATAGGATTTTGCCTGTGCTTGGCTCCATCCCATTTCTTTTCATCCTGAAAAACTCCCCAGTCTTTGCCGATGTCAAGCATATCCATACCATGATGCAGCCACCACCTTGCTTGAAAACAAGGAGGCAGTTACTCAGTGATGTGTTGGATTTTCCCCAAACATACGACTTTAGCATTTAGGCCAAAACGTTTAGTAACCTGTGTTTTTTTGCAGTATTACTTTAGTGCCTTGTTGCAAACAGGATGCATGTTTTGGAGTATTTTAATGATGTATTTCTGCATTTTCATTGTCATTTAGGTCATTATTGTGGAGTCACTAGAATGTTGTTAATTCTTCCTCAGTGTTCTCCCATCACAGCCATAGAAATTGATCTCTGTAGCTGTTTTTCAAATACCAATGGCCTCATGGTGACATCCCTGAGCAGATTCCTTCCTGTCCTGCTGTTCAGTTCAGAAGGACAAGGGAGGGGGGGGGGGTATCGCAAATGTATACTGTATGTTCACACTGCCTGTTTTCCACCCAAGTCAAAAATGCTGCAGAAATCCCAATGCTGCAGAAATCCCCCTCTGCAGAGCTGCTAAAATGACCTTGTCAATCGCTCCCTGGCTATGGACGAGTTTATACTTATCTCGCTGGTGTACGAGAGAAGGTATGTTTAAAAAGATTGCAAAACAAGCTGTGTTTGGACGGCTTCTCAGAGCCACGTGTCTAATGGCTGTTTTTTAATGAGATAAGGCAACAGTGCTGGATTTAGAGTCGCTGTGACAGCCAGCCTGTAGTCAGGCAGGGCGAAGCGGCCCCCTCTCCAAGTGCGTGGGAATCATTTGTTGTCGTGATGCAGAGTATGCAATGAGGATGTGTATCGTTAAGATTTTAACGGTATTACTACTGCTTATTGATTCGGTACTTAAACGGTATTCTTATGAGTTATTTTAGTTATTTTTTACGAAAAAACCCCAAAACAAATTAAGAACAGAATTAACATTGCTTTATTTTCGGAAATGTAAAATAAATAAAATAAACAATTATTTACAGAAAAAGAAACAACAATGGTTTTGTCACGCCCTGACCATAGAGAGCCCTCGGTTCTCTATGGTGTTTAGGTCAGAGCGTGACTGGGGTGGGGGGGGGGGGGGATTTATCTAGTTTTTAGATTTCTAGGTTGGTGGTTTGTGTGGTTCCCAATTTGAGGCGGCTGGTAATCGTTGCCTCTAATTGGGGATCATATTTAGGTAGGCTTTTTCCCCACCTGCATTTTGTGGGATGTTGTTCGTGTGTTTGGGCACTACAACTTCATGTTCTTTAAGTTTTGTTGTTTTGTTTCTAGTTTCACTTTGTATTAAAAATAAGTGGAACTCGATGCACGCTGTGCCTTGGTCCGCTCATTTTGAAGAACGTGACAGAATATCCCACCCACGCACGACCATGCAGCGTGTAAATGAGGTAAAGGAGTTTTGGACTTGGGAGGACATGAGGACACGAGACCCTTTCTTGGCGGGAGTCGCCAAGGAGCTTAGGGGGACAGCGACGAAGCCGAGGACCGCAGCCACAGAAACCCCAAGCTTTTTATGGGGGGAGGCACATGGAGCGGTCAGCGGAGCAGCGGGGAGTGCCAGAGCCCGAATTGCAAACTCTGGATACCGGAGAGAGGTTATTGGCGAGGAGTATGCTGCAGCGCAGGCACGCTGAAGAGCGCCTTCTCAGCCCGGTACCATCTGTGCCGGCTCTACGCACCAGGCCGCCAGTGCGCCACCCCAGCCCGGTACATCCTGTGCCTGCTCTCTGCACTCGCCCTGTAGAGCCAGAGACCGTCAGGGAGGCGATGGAGAAGTTGGGAGAGAGGAGAGAGATGTTGTGCAAGTGTGTTCTGCTCAACATTCGACCAGAGGATCCGGTTAGCAGTCTGGTGAAAACTGTGCCGGCTCCACACAACTGGACTCCAGTGCACCTCCCCAGTCCGGTACGTCCTGTGCCTCCTCCCCGCACTCGCCCTGAAGTGCGTGTCACCAGTCCGGTGTCACCTGTACCGGCTCCACGCACTAGGCATCCAGTGCGCATTCACAGTCCAGAGCTTCCGGTGACGGTCCCACGGTCCGGAACCTCCGGCGACGGTCCCACGGTTCGGAACCTCCGGCAACGACACACTGCACCTTGGTCCGCTCATTTTGAAGGACGTGACAGATTTTGAACAAATCACTAGTATAGACTCTAATGTTGTGATGATGGAAATGTAAAACAAATTAAATGAACAATATTTTCCTGCTAAATAAAATACAGTGGTATAGAGCAACAAGGGTGGGGCATGGAGGTAGGCTGCAAAAAGGACTAGCAGTTCTTAGCAGTTATTCTGGAGAAAGATCAATATATTTTCATTCTCTGGCAGAAGTCTGGACCTCTCCTGGCTTATTGTGTTACCTGCAGTCGAAAATACCGTCTCGCTAGGGGTGGTGGAGGCTTGAGCACAGAGGTGGCTTGTTGCAATGTTTGTGAGGGGCAGAGTAGCTCTCTTCACCCACCACCACATCACAGGATATTCAGCCATGGGGATGGGAGGCAGGCCTTTGTAGAGCTCCACCTCTAGGTCAACACGCTCGCTGAGGGTAAGGGACGAGCTGTAAGGAACGAGCTCAACTCCTTATCCTCTGAGAACAGCTTTTCCAAGGCACTCCTTGTTTTGTACAATGGAGGGACTGTCTCTTCTATTTCCTCTCTTTCTCCTTCAGACTCCTCCTCCTGTTGCTGGTGCTCTGTTTCTGTCTTCTCCGGCTCCTCTGACAGCCCTGGTGTTGCTCCTGTCACATTGGCCTCAACAGTTGCCTTCCTCAGCCTGTGCCAGGTGGCGTCACTCACCGTCCTCCCTTTAAATATGGGGTCCATTGCTGTGGCCTGATGCAGGAAGGCTTGAATGTCTTCATCCTGATAGCGCTTGGAGAGGTTCTCCCACACCTCTTTGATGGTTGCCACAAACGTATCTTCATGCTTCACAGTGAAGAGCTCTTCCAGTTTTTTGAGGTTGGGTTTGATCTGTCCACAGGTGGCATTATTTTCACATGATACACACAGTGTGGATGTATAGAGGATTCTCATGAGCTGGACAAACTCCTCAGCCTTATGGAAGTCCTCGTCCTTCAGACAGTCCAAGTTGTCCTTGGTCATTGTTTTTCGCAGTCTTGGGAGCCAAGGCTGCTGCTTGGATGGCTGGATACTGCTCCATTAATCTCTCTATCATTAGAGTGAGTTCCATCTGATCTTGACATCAAGGATGAGTGAGGGTTGCGGAAGGCCTGAAACAACAACAAACAACATACATTTAATTACCGCACACTTGAATATTGAAATTGTTAAATGTGGGAATTTCAAAATAATACTTTAATAGGTTGAACTGGCTTCTTACCAAGGAGCTGCTGCTTTTCCTTCAAGACTGTTTTGGACATGGAGGATCTCTTGAACCACACAACCACTGCTCTGATTTGGGCTGCCCATTTATCAATGGAAGTCATTTTGTCGATTTTCTGCGCTGCCAGATACAATGTGTGTGCAAAGCATCCTATTTTTAGGATGTGTAGCCTCTTGATGGCAACACCCATTTTTCTAGCATTATCAACAGTCACAGCTACAATCTTACTCGGCTCTATCTCAAACTCTTCCAGATTGTCTGAGATCTTCTCTGCCACTACTTTGCCAGTTTGCAATTTGTACACTGCCCTGGTGTGGGTGACCTTCTGTTTTACACTGCCCTGGTGTGGGTGACCTTCTGTTTTACACTGCCCTGGTGTGGAGGACCTTCTGTTTTACACTGCCCTGGTGTGGAGGACCTTCTGTTTTACACTGCCCTGGTGTGGGTGACCTTCTGTTTTACACTGCCCTGGTGTGGAGGACCTTCTGTTTTACACTGCCCTGGTGTGGAGGACCTTCTGTTTTACACTGCCCTGGTGTGGAGGACCTTCTGTTTTACACTGCCCTGGTGTGGGTGACCTTCTGTTTTACATTGCCCTGGTGTGAAGGACCTTCTGTTCTACACTGCCCTGGTGTGGAGGACCTTCTGTTTTACACTGCCCTGTTGTGGAGGATCTTCTGTTTTACACTGCCCTGGTGTGGAGGACCTTCTGTTTTACACTGCCCTGGTGTGGAGGACCTTCTGTTTTACACTGCCCTGGTGTGGAGGACCTTCCGTTCTACACTGCCCTGGTGTGGAGGACCTTCTGTTTTACACTGCCCTGGTGTGGAGGACCTTCTGTTTTACACTGCCCTGGTGTGGAGGACCTTCTGTTTTACACTGCCCTGGTGTGGAGGACCTTCTGTTTTACACTGTCCTGGTGTGGAGGACCTTCTGTTGTACACTGTCCTGGTGTGGAGGACCTTCTGTTTTACACTGCCCTGGTCTGGAGGACCTTCTGTTTTACACTGCCCTGGTGTGGAGGACCTTCTGTTTTACACTGTCCTGGTGTGGAGGACCTTCTGTTGTACACTGTCCTGGTGTGGAGGACCTTCTGTTTTACACTGCCCTGGTGTGGAGGACCTTCTGTTTTACACTGCCCTGGTGTGGAGGACCTTCTGTTTTACACTGTCCTGGTGTGGAGGACCTTCTGTTGTACACTGTCCTGGTGTGGAGGACCTTCTGTTTTACACTGCCCTGGTGTGGAGGGCCTTCTGTTTTACACTGCCCTGGTGTGGAGGACCTTCCGTTCTACACTGCCCTGGTGTGGAGGACCTTCTGTTTTACACTGCCCTGGTGTGGAGGACCTTCCGTTCTACACTGCCCTGGTGTGGAGGACCTTCTGTTTTACACTGCCCTGGTGTGGACGACCTTTCCGTTCTACACTGCCCTGGCTTGTGTACTGCACTGTAGCCGTGAGATAGTGGTCCTGACAGAGGCTGGTCCACCCGTCGGATGTGAAGGCCAGCTCTGGCACATCCTTCAGCTCAGTGATCACATTGGCCTTTTCTACACCATACCAGGTAGGAATGAATGTGTCACTGAGAACTCCTGGAGGGAGGGGTATATTTGGGGTTGAGTGCCTTGCTCATCGCCCTACAGTGGAAAAAAAAAGATTTAATGTGTTGAATTATCATTATTGTGTATTGTGGAGTGATGGGACTAACATACAACCCTTTTATACTACCATATTCTAAAAATGAATACAACTCAATATACACTGACAGACTGTTACCTAAAGCCCTTGGACTCCACTGTTGTAAAGGGGTGTAGGTCTTTAACTATGAACTTGGTCACGGCTAGGTGGCACTCATTCACCCTCTCCTCAGTCATCCTCCCACTAGCTGCCAGCGTGAAGGGTCTTTGGCCTCGTCTTTGGCTTGGACCAGCAGTATTAGAGGGAGGAGTGGGTTGGTTCATTGTAGCGGCAACTTTAACAGAAAAGTTTCAAAATCTTAAAATGGGTGATTGTTTAGCTATGGGTGCGTTCATAAATTCAATCAGCTGACTAATGGTTCCTTTTGATCAGGAACCCATGTTCTCATAATTGAGTTAACTCTGTGTGTGGGCTCTAGGCTGCTAGCATACATACATAACGTAGATCGGGCAACGAGAGATAAACTACAAGCTAGGGAGTCCAAAACTGCATTTCTCTACCTGTACATGATGCACTTTCCATAGATGTTTGAACAGATTGCTCGTGTTTCCGACCCTTACAAGCAAAATGTCTTGCATTGTCGGCATCGACTCTGGTGAAGTGTAACCACACATTTGAATGTTTAGTTCTCTCCGCCGTCGTCACTAATTAAGAGCAGGGTCTTTTCGTGTGTGTGTGTGCATGCGTGCGACACAGGCTCCACCAGAGAGATCTCTCTTCTGGATTGGGAATAGCCAAAATGCATCATAGACAAATGTCTTCATCTTATTGCAAATTGGAAACGGTTGATGAGATGAAAATGTGCAAGATAACGTTTATGTAGCAA
Organism: Oncorhynchus clarkii lewisi; assembly: GCF_045791955.1. Classification (NCBI taxonomy): domain Eukaryota; kingdom Metazoa; phylum Chordata; class Actinopteri; order Salmoniformes; family Salmonidae; genus Oncorhynchus; species Oncorhynchus clarkii. The sequence continues at coordinate 38,842,716 of NC_092167.1, read as the reverse complement.
TAATAAATAGGAAATGTATTTTCTTAATTTCTCCAGTACCCGAAAGCAGAACCGATAACGTCCGAGCTTATCGATACTACGGTCTTTCATAATTTAGCCCCGGGGCCCGTTTAATACCGGGTTTCAATACCCATCCCTAGTCTGCAAGAGGGGTCTTCAAACAGAAATAGTAGCGAAGAAATACACACAAAGTCAAAATCCCCTGGTATTTTAGTCCTTTTCAAGACGTCAGCTATCTGACAACGACGTGCCTATGACTCAGACCCCTAGATACACAAAGATATGCTGCCAGTGTGGCTAATAAAGTATGAAATTAACAAAAAGACATCTTCAAAAATGTCCCTATCTCCTTGATGTCAAAGATGGAAGAACTATTACAGAGTAACAAGATTTTAAAAGACGGCCGATCCTCTGAGGGACTACACGGAGAGATGAGCAATGAATTGAGAATCTGTGCCGAGATGGTGGTTCTCAAGGGTAATTACATTACAAATAGACAACTCACTTTGATATCAGATAAAACTCTCCAGGGAGAGTCATCGTTTTGTGCTATAGGGGATATAGATAGTATCTATCACTGTATATCTGGGGAACCAAATCAAAATGCAATTGCATCTTAGAATGCGTTAACACATAGCGCTCATGCCACAGGCCGTAATAATTATATTTTTTGCATTCTTGAAAAGTATGACCAATATCAGTTTTATTGAAGGGACACTTGATCTTATCAAAAGGGACAGTTATTCAATAAAATATAATTACATCAATATTATATTATAATCTATGGAAACTTCTAGCATAAGAAATTAATATAATTCAGTATTTAATTATTTCCCAATCGCATTCTTCTTCAGGTCCCTTGACAATGCTTTCAGTTTTGTCTCCTATGGCCGGCTGACCCTCGGCTTCATCATCAACCCAAAGTTTGATCTCATCAGACGCGTGACCATGCCAGGAAACACTGGTGTCTAGCTTTTCCCGTCAGGGGCCTATCTCCCCATCTCATCACGGCATCCAATCACCAAAGGGGGCTTTTAAAGAGAGTGTTTGTGCAGGAGCGAAGCCTCGACCCTCATCAGACCAGCCTTTGCTGTTCATCAAAACCGGGCGATTTTTTTTCGAGGCCCACAGCTTTAGCCCCACAGCTCTAATAGCAACAGAGAATTGGACTGGGATCAATGACTCACTTCTCACCGTCATTTACTTCATCAACACAGGGAAGTTTGCCAATGTCACTTGCAGAGCGCGAGAACGACTGGGATATGGAGCGCACTGCAGAGAGAGGTGTGCATTGCAATTACCCGTCACTGCATTGCTTCATCAACTTGGACTGTCTGTCGCTCAGACGTCCTTCCTTCTTGAGGTCGCGGTCCTCGCTGCAGTCAGAGTGACTAGGGGGAAACCCTTTTAGCATTAACGGAAGGATTCCCGTGCATACAATGCAAACAAACCATGTGGTCTCCTGTGTCCCCCAACTTGTTAGAAGATCAGCTTTATAAGCATAGACTTGTTTTTTTTTATGCTTTATCATTATTAGGACTAGAAACCACTCATCTGGCGCGCGCGCACACACGCACTTACTACACATTCTGTCTAAATATAAGAGTGTTGTAATTATAGTGAGAGCATGGCTTTGTGGAGCTGTCAGAACTGTAATGGCTGGAGAGACCGTCGGCTATCGAGAGCCGCATCTCAACGAGTGTCCCCGCCGCTGCGGCGAGGGACTTTGAGACGGAACGGGGTGCGAGAAGGGAGGTTATCACCCAACCCCCTCATATCTTTCATGTTCTGAACGGGCTTGCCTATTTAACATGAGATAAGGGGAATGCTTGAAAGAGGGAGACTCAGTAAATACCCGTGACCTGTCTTAGCCAGATGTTCTCAGCCTGTCTTAGCCAGATGTTCTCAGCCTGTCTTAGCCAGATGTTCTCAGCCTGTCTTAGCCAGATGTTCTCAGCCTGTCTTAGCCAGATGTTCTCAGCCTGTCTTAGCCAGATCTTAGACAGATACTTTTAACATTAAGAGACATTCCTTCTTTTTCACTCCTTTTTCTGTCTCTTCTGTCTCCTTTTCGTTAGTCAGATTGAGGCTCCAGCAATATTGTCTTGAGGACTTGTGACTGACACCTGGAGCACTGTTATGATTCTGTCATCTTTTCTTTCAAAGGAAATAGGCATACCCGTAACTTATCCCACATATGAGGCCAAACACATCTCTGATGTTCTTTGAGGGAATCGCCATGGGTAAATGTGTTGCTCGTTCGCGCTCGCTGTCATGAATTGCCAATTTGTGTTCCACTAGATTTAGAAAAAATAAGATTGAACCTGAGCCAATAGTGGGATTTTAATTTCTTGGGGAAATTCCCTTCTGTTTGTGTATGTGGAGAGGAAGGGGAGAAGGAGCAGAGGCGGGAGGAAGGGGAGAAGGAAGACGAGCGGGGGAGAAAATAAAATGAGGAGTGGCGGGTGGGAGAGGAGGGAGGGGAGGAAGGGAAAAGTGTGTACTGAGAGAGGAGGAGGAAGAGAGGAGAAGGAAGGGGAGTGTGTACCATATAAGAGAGGGAGGGAAAAGAGATTTTAAATTATGATTCCTTAAATGAACTGCTCGCTACTTCTCATGAAGATGGCATTTGAAAATTACTAGTCATAATGTCATGGGAAAATCTATTGGGAATATAAAGGTAATCATAGCCATGCAGCATGACGGCAGAAGCTACGTTTTCATTCTGTTAGCTGCTTTTCCCCGGCATATAATTAGACTGGACAACCTGAATCATGTCTATTCATGCCTAAACTGTTTACGTATACGCATCAACCCATACCATGTAGCTAATTGCATTCTTCAAAATATTGCACCAGTCTACCAAATATTGATTGTATACTAAACATTCAATCTCCGAGAATCTCCCAAGTAAGCAAATAGCTAATTTGATATCAATCATCTAACCTCGGAGGGTTTGTGGCTCTCTATAACACCTCCCCCCTCCCCCCCTGTTCAAAACACCGTTTTGAATTAAGATATTAAAGTCACTGCATGGTTAGCTTCAAAACCTGTCAAAACATCTAGATAGTTGGCTTCTATGAAGGGAAAATGACCTTAATTGATAGTGGCATACAATTGGCTACAATTAACCTAGCGTGAAATTCGCCCTCACTTGTTCCGAGCAGCAGAAAACCAATTTTCGTCTCTCCACTCCCTCAAAGTGATGTGAGGACTTGTGATTAGTTATGATGATGATGTCACGAGATGACCACATCACCCAAACATCATTGTCGCCTAGACCAGATGGTAATTCTAGTCTCCACAGCACGTCGCATAGATGTACGTTTTTTTACACTGAAAAAAAATATAATCGCAACATTTTGTAAAGTGCTGGTCCCATGTTTCATGAGCTGAAATAAAAGATCCCCGAAATTCGCTTTTACACACACAAAACGTATTTCTCTAAAATGTTGTGTACAAATTTGTTTACATCTCTGTTAGTGAGCATTTCTCCTTTGCTAAGATAATCCATCCACCTTCTTCACATATCAAGAAGCTGATTAAACAGCATGATCATTACACAGGTGCACCTCGTAATGGGGACAATAACATACCACTCTAAAATGTGCAGTTTTGTCACACAACACAATGCCACAGTGTTCTGAGGGAGTGTGCAATGGGCATGCTGGACAGGAATTCCTGGAAGCTGAACATTTCCCAATTCTTCTGTGGCCTGGGTACTCCCCAGACATCTTACCGGTTGAGCAAGTTTGGGATGCTCTGGATTGACATGTACGACAGTGTGTTCCAGTTCCCGCCAATATCCAGCAACTTCGCACAGCCATTGAGTGGGACAACATTCCACAGGCCTCAATCAACAGCCTGATCAACTCTATGTGAAGGAGATGTGTCGTGCTGCATGAGCCAAATGCTGGTCACACCAGATACCGACTGGTTTTCTGATCCACACCCCTACCTTTCTTTTTTTTTAAAGGTATCTGTGACCAACAGATGCATATCTGTATTCGCAGTAGTGAAATCCAGAGATTAGGGCCTAATTAATTTCAAATGACTGAAATTGTTGTATGTTGTGTTTTACTGTTGTTCAGTGTATTTAGATTGTGTGAAAATAAAAGACAAGTTGATAAGAAAAAGAGACAAGGCTGGACATACTTTTCCAAAAGAATATTCATAGATGTTCTCTCACCTTGATGCTCACTAAGATTAAGGAGACAATTATGGCAGCAGAAAAATACTTCACTTCAGAACTCTTAAGATTCCACAGGTTGCTGTCGCTAGCTGATACAAGGACGTCCACAAGAGTTCCGTTCGACAAGAACTCCCAAAAGCGTTTTCCTTGGCAAGTTTCAGAACTTGAGGGGCCATGGAATGCACATTAACAAAACTCAGTGGAACTGGAAGGAAGTTGAAATGTTTCTCCACTACTACGAAACCCACTCAATCACACACTTTGTTCAGTGTAATGTATGTGCTTCAGAAGGTAATAGTGACTACAAGTAGCATGAGCTTGTATGGTATTGGCCTTCATGTATGGAAATATAGGCTGCCGATTGGCTATACAAAGCTATGATATCCCTATTGGACCCCTTCCATTTTTCCTTGAGGTTTCTGACAGTTGGTGTTATTCAAACAGAAATATGTGCACACCTGTCTCGTGTAGCTAACACAACTTGCCCACTTCAAATCCGTTATCTTCAGAACACGAGTGATTATACAGTGTATGACTGAGAATGGATTGGCAATTGTCAAATCTTTACACAGGATTTGCCATGTCTATTTGAAGACAAAGTTGCCCATCCCTGGTCTAATGAAAAAATAAAGTCACAGCAAAGGAGAGAGTTTCAGATTGTTGTCATTCTGTCTCTGTTGTTATGAAGACAATTGCCCCTTTGCTTAACCAGCAAGGTCCTTTTTCTTTTCGGTATCCAACTTCTTACCAGCGAGACTTGTAGCTGCTTTTCCACAAACATTATTTTCACACATGGCTGCCAATAATTGTGATCGCCACAAAGCGCATCTTGTCGGGCTCCGGCAAATCGCATTGTAGTCGTCTCCCGCCACGTGGAAGAAAGATTCTGTTTGCTTTGCGGAAAGATGAAGGGCGGCGCGCTGTCACACAAACCTAAACATTTCTGATTGTATTTCTTCAAATGGTGCATTTTATCGCCGACGCTGTTGTTTTAAACAGATAGGAGGGCGAACGGGTGGCGTGTTGCATGTGTGATAACCCTGCCTCCTAATAGGCTGTGTTTTGTGGAGCCTTCTGCTACGCAGGTACCATGGCTGTACTAGATTTGTGGTGTTTCGACGCTTACCGTGTCTGCCCCGTGACATGGAAATGTTATGCGTTTGCATTGACACAAGTCTGTTGGCATTTCCCGGGCCTATGTAGCCACTGTCTTATCGACAGTAATTTGAAGATCCACACACACATTCACATGCTGGAGGCTCTTCGACTTGTCTCCAGCCCATAGCAACCACTTCCCTAAGGTTACCATCGCTACGTTATGCACTCAAAGAAGACGTGCTGTGCACTGTCACCGCGGTGTAATTTACTCATGTCCACTGACGTGGGATGAGTACATGTTGAATAGTGTTGATTGTAAACTAGAAGCTGGTCTGCAGCGTTTCCTTTGTAGATGCCTGGTCCTTCTCTTGTGCCACTCTTCAATGGCTCGGGATAACGAATACCAGGAAAGAACAACTGCATTGACAAATCCTCACAGGAGTTGATAGCTGTGAATTGTATTCCTACACAAAAATGCATAATAAAGTGGCTGAGTCTCTACTTTAAAAAAAAAAATCATAATCTTATCAACATCTGTAATGGATGCCGTTTCATGTTCAGATTTGTCCCTGTCAACTTCTGTCGCAAGGCTTCAAGTGTTACTATCACTTGAAGTGTAATTATTCAAATGCTTTGCTGTGCTTTCCATGTCTGTCTCTGTAGTCTCACCTTGTTTATCTTATGAGCTTTATGAAGTCTCCTGTATTGACTCTGTGATCTGTCATCGCAGTAGATGGTATTCAGTGAGCATGGATAACCCTGCACAGTCTGTGTGTGTGTGTGTCTGCAATTGCCTGCCTGTACGTGTGCCATGTTTACGTCCGTGTATGCGTGTTTGCATTGTTGTCATTCTGCCACAGTTTACCTGGCTGCGTAAGGCAGATGTTATATTCATAAGGACATGCTGTCTCCATGTTGTTCAGTAAATGGCCCTTGTGTCTAAATGGTAATTCCCTGTGCGACAGTCCTACATTTAGTCAAACGTGGACATGCCCCCTGTTGGGAGCTATTATGAAGCTATGCTTTCTCAGTTCTTCACAGGAACTCACATGTGCATACACACACACACACACACACACACACACACACACACACACACACACATACACATACACACACACACACATACACATACACATACACATACACACACACATACACACGTTATCTCAAATGAGTGTTGCATCTTGCCCTTTTGATGGAAAAATGACATCCATACTTATCATTGCAAAGTGGTTTATTTTGTAATAAGAGTCAGGGAATAAGGAGCATATGTGCACATTAAAGCAATTGCACAAACATTAGGGAATTTGTTTTTTGCACACATGCATTCAGTTAGGAAATACAAGGGAAAAGGTACTCATTAATTATTAAGAGATACTTTGGGATTTTGGCAATGAGGCCCTTTATCTACTTCCCCAGAGTCAGATTAACTCGTGGATGCCATTTTTATGCCTCTGCGTGCAGTTTGAAGGAAGTTACTAACTAGCTCTAGCGCAATTGCTAACTAGCGTTACCCATAGACTTTGTCGTTGCGCTATCTGCTAGCAGATAGACTTCCGGACTCAAGGGAAATAGATAAAGTGCCTCATTGTCAAAATCCTGACGTATCCCTTTAAGTAGATTAAAACACCATTCAGAGAGAAGATACGAGCTGCTTCCTGGGATCTCAATGGGCTGGTGGTTGTTTGACAAGCACAGTATATGTTTCAGAGACGTTTTCTACATTTTTCCATACTTTCCCTCTTCCTCACAATACTCAAACCTTCTACTGTGTTTTGTGGCCATTCCTCTGACAGGAATACATTGTAGCCTTTTCTCTCTTAAGAGAAACTCTCTGTCGTTTGACAAATGTACGCTGGGCCTGGAGCCATCAGCCTCTGTCTTGGTTTCTAACCATAGGAGGAACAGATGACTGTAAGGCCGTTTGGACTTCATTTAAACAGCCGGGGCCCTGTGTGGAGAGGGGGATAACAAACAGAAGAGGGTGGCATTGTAAAGCCCCATTCATCCTCCCCTCCTGTAAAGAACGGCTCCCCATTGGGATTTATGTGACAGAGGTCCTCCACTGCTTGGCAAGAGGGATGGCTGTCTGTTGGCGGTGTGTGAGGCCTCCTTCTCTTGTTGTGTTCACTTCTCATCTCTCCTTCTCTTTCCTTTCTCTTCTTCAATTGCCTCCCTTTTCATCCTTTATTTCCTTTCTTCTCCCCCCCCCCCCCCAGTAGCGTTGAGAATATAGTTCCCTTCATATCTCTCCCATGTCCCCTCCACTTTTATCCTCACCTTGTCATTCTCGTTCTCCGCTTTCCTCTATCCTCCCCCGCTCTCCGGCTCTGTGTCCGTTGCTGAGGAGGCCTCATTGCTGTTTGCCAGGTATTCACTCCTGATATTACCTCTTCATCCTCTTCCTTACTCACACGAACACACTCCCCATAGCTCCAGCAGGTAGTTTGCCCTTCAAACCGGCGTCTCATTTTCATCTCACTCACTCAATCAACCCAACTCTGCTAAAAGAGCGCCACGTGCGAGAAACGCCGGTCATGCTTCGAGGCCCGATAACATCACTTCACAGCCGCTCTTCGCCGCTCTTAATGCCACTAAGTATATGCTCTGATTGTAATTGGTTACAGACAGTCTATGAAATGCCGACTTGGGAACCAAGGGACTCTGAGGGAGATATTTTTTGGAAAATAAATGCTGTCATATTTGTTCTACCGCCGCATATGTAAACAGACACTGTATCAAATATAAATCACGGCTCGACAGTAAGCTGGTCGGCTTGCCCGGCGTGAGTTTTATTAAATTGTTGGACAACAACAATATAGATGGGTTGTCCGAATGGACAAGTACAAATAAATCATGCAAAAATCCCAATATCAAACAATTAGGCTACTCTGATCAGAATTAGGTCGGTGTCTTCCAGATGCAATGTTTTGCACACGGCCTTCCCAGTCTCCGTAGAGCGCAGCAGGGTATAATGATTGGAGGCCTGCATTGACGGGCACGACTGGCCTTTCAATCATGCAGTCGCGCAATGCTTTTTTGAGATCAAAGCGAGCCGCTTGTGCATATTTTAGTTGATATTCATTGCTGGTTAGTGAGTTATTTATCCAGTTATAGCTAGCTCATTTTTGGTCAGCAATGAAAATCCTGGAAAAGTCATAGTGTGTGTGTGTGTGCCAGTGGGCCATTGCCAGAGGAGCGAGAGGGAGAGAGACGGATGTTTGTGCAACAGGTAAAATAATATACAGCAGAGTAACTATATTTGCCAATTCAAAACCTATTGTGTAGTTTGGCTGGCCATCTCGCTAGTTAATTGTCTAGCTATTAGCATGTATTAATGTCATGTACATTTTTAGAATAGCCTAATTGACCAGTAACTCCTATGCTACAAGATCTCCCCTGAATATTTTAACCTTACAAATAGATTAACATCTTAGTTAGCTACCTCACCCACCCCGGGGGGGGGGGGGACCAAGTGACTTGAGCTTTTGACAAATAAAAAATCAGTCCTACTTAAAGGACAAGTGGCTAAAAAAGTGAATGTCAAAGCCTGTAAATGATAGCTGGTGTGTGTGTGTGCATGGGCTGCACTCCATGGGGTCAATATATCATGCTTCCTGAGAAGTCAGAGCTGTTTTTTATTTATTTTATCTCTGCAGTCTGCTAAAGAGCAGATTGTACTGCTATATATAGCGTGGTCTCTCTCTCGCTCTCTCTCTCTCTCTCTTTATATATACATACAGTGCATTCGGAAAGTATTCAGACCCCTTCCCTTTTTCCACATTGTTACGTTACAAGCTCATTCTAAAATGGATTAGATTAAACGTTTTCCTCATCAAGCTACACATAATACTCCATAAGGGCAAAGAAAAAACTACTTGATTGGAGTCCACCTGTGGTAAATTCAATTGATTGGAGTCCACCTGTGGTAAATTCAATTGATTGGACATTATTTGAAGAGGCACACACCTGTCTATATAAGGTCCCACAGTTGACAGTGCATGTCAGAGCAACAACCCAGCCATGAGGTGGAAGGAATTGTCCGTAGAACTCTGAGACAGGATTGTCTTGAGGCACAGATCTTGGGAAGGGTACCAAAAAATGTATGCAGCATTGAATGTCTCCAAGAACACAGTGGCCTCCATCATTCTTAAATGGAAGAAGTTTTGGAAACACCAAGACTCTTCCTAGAACTGGCCTCCCGCCAAACTGAGCAAACGGGGGAGAAAGGCCTCAGGGAGGTGACCAAGAACCCGATGGTCACTCTGACAGAGCTCCAGAGATCCTCTGTGGAGATGGGAGAACCTTTCAGAAGGACAACCATCTCTGTAGAACTCCACCAATCAGGCCTTTATTGTAGAGTGGCCAGACAGAAGCCACTCCACAGTAAAAGGCACATGACAGCTCGCTTGGAGTTTGCCTTAAGGCACCTAAAGGACTCAGACCATGAGAAACAAGATTCTCTGGTCTGATGAAACCAAGATTCAACTCTTTGGCCTGAATGACAAGTGTCACATCTGGAGGACACCTGGCACCATCCCTACGGTAAAGCATGGTGGTGTGGGGATGTTTATCAGCGGCAGGGACTGGGAGACTAGTCAGGATTGAGGGAAGGATGAACAGAGCAAAATACATAGAGATCCTTGATGAAAACCTGCTCCACAATGACCCTAAGCACACAGCCAAGACAACGCAGCAGTGGCTTGGGGACAAGTCTCAATGTCATTGAGTGGTCCAGCCAGAGCCCGGACTTAAACCCATCTAACATCTCTGGAGAGACCTGAAAATAGCTGTGCAGTGTCGCTCCCCATCCAACCTAACACAGCTTGAGAGGATTTGCAGAGAAGAATGGGAGAAACTCCCCAAATACAGGTGTGCCAAACTTGTAGCATCATACCCAAGAAGACTCGAAGGTGTAATCGCTGCCAAATGTGCTTCAACAAAGTACTGAGTAAAGGGTCTGAATACTTACAGTACCAGTCAAAGATTGGAACCACCTACTCATTTCATGGTTTTTCTACATTGTAGAATAATAGTGAAGACATCAAAACTATGACATAACACATGGAATCATGTAGTAACCCAAAAAGTGTTAAACAAATCAAAATGTGTTTTATATTTGGGATTCATATTATACATATTATGGCAAGAATATCTCAAATAAGCAAATTGAAATGACTGTCCATTACTTTAAGACATGAAGGTCAGTCAATACGGAAAATTACACAAACTTGTTTCAAGTGTAGTCGCAAAAACCATCAAGTGCTGTGATGAAACTGACTGTCATGAGGACCGCCACAGGAAAGGAAGACCCAGAGTTACCTCTACTACAGAGGATTAGTTCATTAGAGTTACCTGCACCTCAGACTGCTGCCCAAATAAATGCTTCACAGAGTTCAAGTAACAGACACATCTCAACATTAACTGTTCAGAGGAGACTGCGTGAATCAGGCCTTCATGGTCGAATTGCTGCAAAGAAACCCCTACCAATGGACACCAATAATAAGAAGAGAATTTCTTGGGCCAAGAAACACGAGCAATCGACATTAGACCAGTGGAATTCTGTCCTTTTGGTCTGATGAGTCCAAATGTAAGATTTTTGGTTCCAACCGCTGTGTCTTTGAGACGCAGAGTAGGTGAACGGTTCCCACCATGAAGCATGGATGAGGGGGTGTGGCGGTGCTTAGAATTTAAGGGACACTTTTACCAGCATGGCTACCACAGCATTCTGCAGCGATACACCATCTCATCTGGTTTGCACTTAGTCCCTCTATCATTTGTTTTTCGACAGGACAATGACCCAACACACCTCTAGGCTGTGTAAGGGCTATTTGACAAAGAAGGAGAGTGATGGGAGTGCTGCATCAGATGACCTGGCCTCCACATTCACCCAACCTCAACCCAATTGAGATGGTTTGTGAGAAGTTGGACCGCAGAGTAAAGGAAAAGCAGCCATCAAGTGCTCAGCAAATGTGGGATATCCTTGAAGACTGTTGCAAAAGCAATCCTCGTCTAGCTGGTTGAGAGAATGCCAGGAGTGTGCAAAGCTGCCATCATGGCAAAGGGTGGCTGCTTCTTAAGTATATTTTGATTTGTTTAACACTTTTTTTGGGGGGGGGTTAACTACATGATTCCTTATGTTTCATAGTTTTTGATGTCTTCACTATAGTAAAAAAAGTGACCCTGGAATCGGTAGATGTGTCAACTTTTTGAATGGTAGTGTATGGAAATGTGATATTTATTATTTATTATTAGAAACCTGGTTTTGCTTTGTCATTATGGGATATGGTCTGTAGATTGATGAGGGAAAACAACTATTTAATCCATTTTAGAATAAGGCTGTAACGTAACAAAATGTGGAACAGGTCAAAGGGTCTGCATACTTTCCGAACAAAAATATAAACGCAACATGCAACAATTTCAACAATTTTACTGAGTTAAAGTTCATATAAAGAAATCAGTCAATTTAAATAAATTCATAAGGCCCTAATCTATGGATTTCACATGAATGTGCAGGGGCGCAGCATATACCCACCCGGGAGCTAGGCCCAGCCAATCAGAATGAGTTTTCCCCACAAAAGGGCTATACTATAGACAGAAATACTCCTCAGTTTCATCAGCTATCTGGGTGGCTGGTGAATGATGATCCCGCAGGTGAAGACGCCAAATGTGGAGGTCCTGGGCTGGCATGGTTACACGTTGTCTGCAGTTGTGAGGCCGGGTTGGATGTAATACCAAATTCTCTAAAATGACATTTGGAGGCGGCTTATGGTAGAGAAATTAAGTCAATTCTCTGGCAGCTCTGGTGGACACTTCTGTAGTCAGCATGCCAATTGCATGCTCCCTCAACTTGAGACATCTGTGGCATTGTGTTGTGTGACAAAACTGCACATTACAATGTGGCCTTTTGTCCCCGGCACAAGGTGCACCTGTGTAATGATCATGCTGTTTAATCAGCTTCTTGATATGGATTACCTCGGCAAAGGGGTCATGCTGACTAACAGGTCTGTACACATTTGTGGACAGAATTTGAGAGAAATATTGTTTTTGTGCGTATGGAACATTTCTGCTTCCTTTTTTTTCCAGCTCATGAAAACGACACTTGACCTGTTTTGTTTATATTTTTGAGAGCGACCTGGCATCACTAGATTAGATACAACACAAACAAAATGAAACGTTAAACAGCATAAAGGCTTCATTTATGAATGTATTTCAATGGGCAGAAAAGGCTCAGCTGACCTTTCTACAGATGTTACCTGTTACCCTGCTGTTAGTCGACACACAGAGAACACAACAGCCTTATTTAGCCCAATTGACTTCATCCCACATCATATACCTCAATAACATGTCGCTAATGCACTCACGCCAGCAGTAATGCACTCTAGGCAGAACAAGCGGTAATGTGGAGTCTGTGTCATATGAGACTCCACTGCCACTGTAAGAGGCCCAGGCTGGCTTCATAAAGCACTGTGTTTAATGTGTCTTGCATCGGGAACATTCAGCCCGAGCAGCAGCTAAAAGCAGAGCTGAACCCAAAGACCTTCCCAGGGTCATTCCCTAATGTGGAATTGAACTGCCTGACATGACAAAATTGACTCCTCGCTCTTCGCCGAACACTCGACGCTAATGGACGCCGCGGTAATTGACATCAACGCCATCTGATTGGGCCATATGCCGCACACGGTCGAAACGCAGTCAGCGCCTCTCAAATGGCCCATTTTGTCTTCATAACTTTCTTTTAATTTTTATTAACATATTGCTTTAATGACTGGTTATTATTTTTTGCATCGGTCTCTGCCAAATTGCCACATCAATTTCACCGGGCGCTGTAATTCTTGAAACCTAACAGGGGTGCTGTAAGAATCACTGCCGTTTTCGATCTATTTTCCCACTCGACTAATGAGATCACTTGAGCTGTTGGTGATTATGCAACAAAGCTTATGCGGAGGGGAAGATGAATGTATTAAATTGTGTGGTGTTTGTGTGTGTGCTGTGTGCATGTCGACTCAGAGGTGCGGGAGATGTTTAGCTGCTGCTACTACTGAATAACCTAACGTAGCGGGTGTAAAAGAAACGTCTGAGTGGGGTCTCCACCACCGGTTTTCAGTGGGAAAGGAATGGCTGTATCCCTGAAAACCGGATGCTTCCGGTATCTCTGACCTGCTGAGGGTGCTGCTACTGTAAGGAGAATATAGCATGATGATGCCACAGATTCAATGCTTTGCATGTTGGGAATTAAAGCCCTCTCCAGAGGCCTGACCTAAGAAGCCCACTTCTTTGATGCAACATTGTCTCAATGTATTTGGAACCCAACCACTCCAATTATACCAACGTTCTGATGGTGAGAGGAAGAACTACTGAATATTAATGTATCCACCATCTCCAAAAAGGTGGCGTCACGCCATTAGAGAAAATGTAATTAACAGACAGGGTTTAGCTAATAGTGATTCATCTAAAGGCATTGGAGGGTTTTCAGGGGGAGGTTAACAGAATATGCACATTTCTGGATACCTCCCTTCAAAATCGGATCAGAGGCCTGGAACCCTGAAGGTTGGCAAAGTGTCATCCGGTGATATCTAGAAAATTCAATCAGGACTTATGTGTTTTCCCTTAATTTATCCACATGCCGAGGACTCGTCGCTATTATCATGCGGGGAAAAAACATTTGTTGTTGCTTGATTCTGCTAATGGGAGCGCGTTAGAATATGAAATGTTGAACGTTATTGAAATTAGTCTTAATTGCTGATGGCACCTCAGGTTAATTTATATTCCCTCGGTATGAAGTGTGTGTGTGTGAGAGAGTGCATGCATGTTTATCTGTGTGAGCATGTCTGTGTGTGGTGGCTAATATGTGAGAGTAGCTGTGCTATTTTCAGTCTTTAGTCAGGGAGGGGGGCGGTGTTAATGGAAGATGTGCTGTACTACAGGCGGGCGGGCGTGTGTGTACTGACTATGTGATGATGAGTATAGTGTTCTTCACTCCTGTCTCCATCGTCTCAACCTGCCAGTCTCCTCTAACATGCAGCAGGAGTCTGAGGGAAATGCCCTCCACTTCTTAATGGGCAAATATACCACCACCTCAGACGAGGCCCAACTTCAAACATACCGCAAATATGTCTACTTTTCCCCAAGTAGTTAAACGAAGCACAAAAAGTTGACCATTTAAGTTTTTCACTGTCGTTCTAGCCATTTAATTATTGATGTTGACTAGTTTTTATTTCCACTTAGTTCTCCATCAAAGAATGGCCCTTAATTGCAGAGGAGGAAAGAGGCTTTTGTTTTTGTAGAGGCCTTACACTCCCAGATTTCCACATGTCATTTGGATAAAAAAGATGGAGGTGAAAGAGTGGGTCTCCCACTCTTTAGATTTGAGAGTGACCGAGGAGATTACATAAAGCACACAAAAATTATGACAGGGCAACTGCAACAACAGTCAATCCACATTGTCACGATATATATATATATAATATATCCACGTCAATTATAGTGGAAGAGTTAGGGCTGAGCAGACCATCCATGCGAAAGAAGTGGCTTTGGCTGAAATATGCAGAAGTGGGAATCTAACCTATCTGTGGCAATTATCCAATGTGGGACAGGTCAAAATGATGATAATAATGGAGAATTTTCTGAAGCAGAACAAAGGCATTAATGTGCAAATCAATGCAGAGCAGTGTAACAGGCATCTGTCGCCATAGTAAAAGATTGTCTTTGTCTTTACACGCCATACACTATTATTTTACGGCATACAGATATAGGATCTTAATTTGAGCCAGTTGGCTACAGCAGAAAAATAATCTTGCAGTAACAGGAAATGTGAATTATTATGTGGATTGTAATTAATGGACCTTTTTTGTAGAGATTGATCCTTTTTTTGTAAGGGAAAATCAAGTCTGAATTTTCCAAGTGGATTTTGCAAACTCCAGAAACCTTGCATTGCAGTAAAGTTCTCCTGCAACATGGTAATCAAATGAAGACCCAACATCTGTATTGTGACCTGGTGATGGTATGAACCAGCAAATATATTGTTGAGGTCACCCCTACAATACTCACTGTTATTCTGTGTTGTTAATTCACCATGTTTCATTCCCCAAAATGGCCATAATTGATCAAACTTGAGAATAAATTGACAAACTGTTTCTTTTATAAAAACTCATTTTATTCTTGATTTCCCCATAGGGAAACCATGTTGTTGAAATGTTTTTCACCAGCAACCTCCTTCCCTCCTCTCTTGTTTCTCTTTTGGAAGAGGTGACCTTGAAACAAATGCGTCAAATGTTCCGAGGGAAATGCTTTGATGCCCAGACTTTCCACTGACCCATTTCTAGAATCGTCAGGGTTTCTCGAGAAACCTCACAGAAACGATCGCCCTCCGCGGTCCCAGGTGGATGCCTATCTGTGCGAAAGGACTTAAAAGATGTTTACACACACAGGCTATGTACATATATTTTTAAAGGCTTTTTTGTTGTTGACTGCACCCGAGGGTTGGCTGGCAGGTGCACAGAGATTGGTGTATGAGCATTGACCAGTTATTTATATATACACTAGATGGCCGATAGGTGGCGCTGTGTTGAAGGCACCGCACCTCCATCTTGGTAGCCTCGTATGAACCGTCCTGATCTCTCGAGCTTACATTCTATTTCGCTACACGGATACAGTCTGGACACGACCAGATGCAAACCGTTTGAGCCCCTCCCTCTTCTCCCACCATTTGGCCGGAACAATCAGCGTCCTCTGATAATCTGTGGGGGTGGTTTAGTTGATAACGACAACGATAAGCGCCTGTAGTCGAAGTCAAATCATAACAACAATGGCTTCTCTTGAGATTGGTGTTGGAGCAGCTATATCAGAACTGGAGGGCATAACTTAATTGAAAGAACAGCAAATAACTGCATTGAAGGCTGTTCTTGGGAGATGTTTCGTTATTTTCCTGACGGGTTCGCAAGAGCTTGATTTACCAGATAACTCTGCTGGTAGTCAAGAAAATGGAATGAATTGAACATTTGTCACATACACATAGTAAATATAACTACATAATTAGATGTCAAACGAGCCTGCGCTATGTTGAATTGGACACCTTACATTAGCTAGTTCGTAGTGCATAAGTAACAGACCTTCTTAAAGATAATAAGCTAGTTAGCAAATTTAGCAAATATGCCTTGCTCTAAACTAACGTTACAAAGTTACAGAGAATAATAGACAGTATGATGTCTCCTGTTTGCAAGCCCATACCTATGAATGTTATTGTTATACTTTCTAATCTAGACTCTTGTGTTGCAAAAGGGGAGCCAGCCTTCAGAGATCTCCTTTGAAAAGTTGGGACAACTCTGATCCATTGCCAAAGAGGCTGAGTAAACATTGCTACTAAATTAAACCAGTGCCAGTTTATGGTCTGGGACCATATTCATAAAGCGTAGTGTAGGAGTGCTGATCGAGGATCAGGTCCCCCCTGTTTGTAACTTCCGAAATATACACCCTGATAATTTTCACTTCCTTCTCAACCCTATCCTGTAGCACTCACATTCAAGAGAAAGCTTAACCAGCTGATTTCCCATCATTTAACAGGACAATATCTCTGTCATGCTGCGTTGAGAGCCTCTAGGGTTGTGTTTACACTTGACACTTACATTTGACTGCTGCTATCAGAATACGGAGATTGCATTGAAAAGACAGGTCTAGACGCACAAAAGACGTGTTGTGGTCAGATTGTGTTCAGATTTGGCTGACCACTTCGGGAAGGGGTCAGGGATGCTTTGTGTGCAGATTCTCCCTCAGTCTGGATGCAATTAGGCTACCGAAAGCACATACATTGGGCAACATCAGCATTCCTCCCACAAGTCTCCAGGAAACTTTTGTTTTGGGACCGAGAGACACCTTTTCATTATAAATGTTGGAGGAAATATGTTCCTAGTGTGTGAGGACTGGGTTTGCTGGCCTCATAAATGTGAGCCAGCTAACTAATATTTCGAAAAGCACTGTTTTGTTTGGCTAGAGATATGCTAAACCGTTTGCAATCGCTTTTGCGTTGTTTGCTAGCTCGCTGGCTAGCTACAGAGGTTAGCTATCTAGTTAGCTACAGTACTTTGCTGCTGCCATCAGTTGTTGTGTTGTTATTATATTTGGTATATTCCACCGTTTGCAGAATGCATACTGGCATTTGAATATAGAGCGGGAAAAGGGAATCCAGACGTGTACAGTACCAGTCAAACGTTTGGACACACCTACTCATTTAAGGGTTTTAATTTATTTGTACTATTTTCTACATTGTAGAACAATCGTGAAGACAGCAAAACTATGAAATAACACATAAAGAATCATGTAATAAGCAAAAAAGTGTTAAACAAATCAAAATATATTTTCGATTTTTGGAATGCTATTCCAACAGTCTTGAAGGAGTACCCACATATGCTGAGCACTTGTTGGATGCTTTTCCTTCACTCTGCGGTCCAACTCATCCCAAACACTCTCAATTGGGTTGAGGTTGGGTGATTGTGGAGGCCAGGTCATCTGATGCAGCCACTCCATCACTCCCCTTCTTGATCAAATAGCCCTGAAACAGCCTGGAGATGTGTTTTGGGTCATTGTCCTGTTGAAAAACAAATGATAGTCCCACTAAGCACAAACCAGATGGGATGGCGGATCGCTGTGGTAGCCATGCTGGTTAAGTCTGCCTTGAATTCAAAACAAATCACAGACAGTGTCACCAGCAAAGCACCATCACACCCCCACCTCTGTGTTTCACGGTGGGAACCACATATGTGGAGATAATCCTTTCACCTACTCTGCATCTCACAAAAATCTCTAATTTTCACTCATCAGACCAAAGAACAGATTTCCACTGGTCTAATGTCCATTGCTCGTGTTTCTTGGCCCAAGCAAGTTTCTTCTTCTTATTGGTGTCTTTTAGTAGTGATTTCTTTGCAGCAATTCAACCATGAAGGACTGATTCACACAGTCTCCTCTGAACAGTTGATGTTGAGATGTGTCTGTTACTTGAACTCTGTGATGCATTTATTTGGGCTGCAATCTGAGGAGCAGTTGACTCGAATGAACTTATCCTCTGCAGCAGAGGTAACTCTGGGTCTTCCTTTCCTGTGGCGGTCCTCATGAGGGCCAGTTTCATCATAGTGCTTGATGTTTTTTGCGACCGCACTTGAATAAACTTTAAAAGTTATTGAAATGTTCCGTATTGACTGACCATATCTTAAAGTAATGATGGACTGTCATTCTTGCCATAATATGAACTTAGCCCTATTTGGTAAAAGACCGTCTTCTGTATACCACCCCTACTTTCTCACAACACAACTGATTGGCTCAAATGCATTAAGAAGGAAATACATTCCAGAAATGAACCTTTTAACAGGCGTGCCTTGTTATTGAAATCTATTCCAAGCCGGTTGAGAGAATGCCAAGAGTGTGCAAAGCTGTCATCAAGGCAAAGGGTGGCTACTTTGAAGAATCTCAAATATCATATATATTTTGATCTGTTTAACACTTTTATGGTTACTACATGATTCCATATGTGTTATTTCATAGTGTTGATGTCTTCCCAATTATTCTCCAATGTAGAAAATACTAAAAATAAATTAAAACCCTTGTATGAGTAGGTGTGGTTGATACACTTAGGTTGGAGTCATTAAAACTAGTTTATGTAAACTTCCGACTTCAACTGTATATATGGAAAGTTTAAACAGATAAAAGGAGATATACAGTTTTACTGATAAATACCAATACAGATCAATAAGAAATATTTAGTGACAATATTAGTTGATTTAGCCTGCTCCTGCTAATTAACTCTCAATCACGGTCTACCTCAGACAGGGTTTTGATGGTCAGACTAAGCCAAGCATTTCCCAAGCTAGCCTGGCTCCCAAGTTGTTTCAAATCAAACAGGAACATTTCTTCCACTCCTTCAATTTGGTCCTCATTCACTCCCACAACTCACTGTACTTCACTTTTGAGACAATTGTTCTGTTAAAACCAGGGAATGCTGTGAAGTCCCTGGCTGGTTGGGTTTTAAACAGCTCTGCTGTTCAAAACCTGGACTGGCAAGCAGCGTGATGGATGCCCTTAGACTTTGATGCCTCTAACTCAGTGTCTATGGTGTCCATCAATTTCGTGTGGAAACCAATGGACTTGCTAATCCTGTCTGCTGCTTGCTCAGTCATGTGTGGACCTAGGTCCTTCAAAAATGACTTCAAGAAGTTGTGTTCCAGGTGTAAGTCAAGGGGTGCATTCTTTCCCTTCCCATTCCAGAACCTGTTCCAGGTAAAACTGTGCCAACTGAGGGGAAAGAGGGGCATTGACAGCAGAAAGAGTACTGTAGGCATATTGGCTTTTGACCATAGGCCTTGTAGAACAACAGAGCTACGTTCTATATAACCTCAACACCTCCCCATTTCCCTCTTTCAATGCATCCTGCATGTGGGACAGAAAGAAGCTAAAACTGAGTCTGAGCCTCAAAATGTTGTTTATTTGTTGTCCCCTTCACTAGACCAGGGTGTGTTTATTACGGAAACTGTTTAAGAACCAAACGAAACGGTGAGGGACCTACCTGAATTTGTCCAGTAGAAACTACCGTTTGTATTTTCTGTTTTGGAGGAATCGGTTTCTGTTGCAAAGCGTGTTTACAGACACATTATTTCACTTATAATTCACTGTATCACAATTCCAGTGGGTCAGAAGTTTTACATACACTGAGTTGACTGTGCCTTTTAAACAGCTTGGAAAATTACAGAAAATTATGTGATGGCTTTAGAAGCTTCTGATAGGCTAGATCAAATCATCAAATCCAATTTTATTTGTCACATACACATGGTTAGCAGATGTTAATGCAAGTGTAGCGAAATGCTTGTGCTTCTAGTTCCGACCATGCAGTAATAACCAACGAGTAATCTAACATTTGCACAACTACTACCTTATACACACAAGTGTAAAGGGATAAAGAATATGTACATAAAGATATATGAATGAGTGATGGTACAGAACGGCATAGGCAAGATGCAGTAGATGGTATAGAGTACAGTATATCCATATGAGATGAGTAATGTAGGGTATATAAACATAAAATGTCATAGTTAAAGTGGCTAGTGATACATGTATTACATAAAGATGCAGTAGATGATAGAGTACAGTATATACATTTACATATGAGATGAGTAATGTAGGGTATGTCAACATTATATTAAGTGGCATTGTTTAAAGTTGCTAATGATACATTTTTACATCAATTACCATCAATTTCCATTATTAAAGTGGCTGGAGTTGAGTCAGTATGTTGGCAGCAGCCACTCAATGTTAGTGGTGGCTGTTTAACAGTCTGATGGCCTTGAGATAGAAGCTGTTTTTCAGTCTCTCGGTCCCTGCTTTGATGCACCTGTACTGACCTCGCCTTCTGGATGATAGCGGAGTGAACAGGCAGTGGCTCGGGTGGTTGTTGTCCTTGATGATCTTTACAGCCTTCCTGTGACAGGTGGTGTAGGTGTACTGGAGGGCAGGAAGTTTGCCCCCGGTGATGCGTTGTGCAGACCTCACTACTCTCTGGAGAGCCTTACGGTTGTGGGCGGAGCAGTTGTCGTACCAGGCGGTGATACAGCCTGACAGGATGCTCTCGATTGTGCATCTGTAGAAGTTTGTGAGTGCTTTTGGTGACGAGCCAAATTTTTTCAGCCTCCTGAGGTTGAAGAGGCGTTGCTGCGCCTTCTTCACAGCGCTGTCTTTGTGGGTGGACCAATTCAGTTTGTCCGTGATGTGTACTCCGAGGAACTTAACTTACTACCCTCTCCACTACTGTCCCGTCGATGTGGATAGGGGGGGTGCTCCTTCTGCTGTGGTGGGGTGCTCCCTCTAATTTACATAATTTGAGTCAATTGGAGGTGTACCTGTGGATGTATTTCAAGGCCTTCTTCGAACTCAGTGCCTCTTTGCTTGACATCCTGGGACAATCAAAAGAAATCAGCCAAGACCTCAGAATAGAATTGTAGGCCTCCACAAGTTTGGTTCATCCTTGGGAGCAATTTCCAAACGCCTGAAGGTACCACGTTCATCTGTACAAACAAATATACGTACGCAAATATAAAGCCATTTCACCGCTCAGGAATGAGACGCGTTCTGTCTCCTAGAGATTAATGTACTTTGGTGCGAAAAGTGCAAATCAATCCCAGAACAACAGTAAAGGACCTTGTGAAGATGCTGGAGGAAACAGGTACAAAAGTATCTATATCCACAGTAAAACGGGATAACCTGAAAGGCCGCTCAGCAAGGAAGAAGCCACTGCTCCAAAACCGCCATAAAAAAGCCAGACTACAGTTTGCAACTGCACATGGGGACAAAGATCATACTTTTTGGAGAAATGTCTTCTGGTCTGATGAAACAAAAATAGAACTGTTTGGCCATAATGACCATCGTTATGTTTGGAGGAAAAAGGGGGATGTTTGCAAGCCGAAGAACACCATCCCAACCATGAAGCACTGGGGTGGCAGCATCATGTTGTGGGGGTGCTTTGCTGCAGGAGGGACTGGTGCACTTCACAAAATAGATGGCGTCATGAGGATGGAAACTGTGGATATATTGAAGCATCTCAAAACATCAGTCAGGAATTTAAAGCTTGTTTGCAAATGGGTCTTCCAAATGGACAATGACCCCAAGCATACTTCCGAAGTTGTGGCAAAATGGCTTAAGGACAACAAAGTCAAGGTATTGGAGTGGCCATCACAAAGCCCTGACCTCAATCCTATAGAAAATGTGTGGGCAGAACTGAAAAAGCTTGTGTGAGCAAGGAGGCCTACAAACCTGACTCAGTTACACCAGCTCTGTCAGGAGGAATGGGCCAAAATTCACACAGCTTATTGTGGGAAGCTTGTGGAAGGCTACCTGAAAAGTTTGACCCAAATTAAACAATTTAAAGGCAATGCTACCAAATACTAATTGAGTGTATGTAAACTTCTGACCCACTTGGAATGTGATGAAATAAATAAAAGCTGAAATAAATCATTCTCTCTACTATTATTCTGACATTTCACATTCTTAAAAAAAAGTGGTGATCATAACTGACCTAAGACAGGGAATTTTTTCTAGGATTAAATGTCAGGAATTGTGAAAAACTGAGTTTAAATGTATTTGGCTAAGGTATATGTAAACTGACCACTTCAACTGTATTTCAGCAAGATGGTAAACCAATTGAAAATGTATCAATTTTGTTTAATAGAATAGGAATAAGTTATCATATGGACATTTTCATGCATTTCCTTTATACTTATTTACTATAGCTAGCTTGGAAGCGAGCTGCTCGATAGGAGTTCAACACAACAACGAGAATTGGGATCTCAATCCATCCCATTTTCTTGACTACTAGCGGAGCTAGCTGGTAAATCAAGCTCTTGGCGAACCCATCTTCTCTGATGAGAAAAGCCTTCAAATGCAGTTATTTGCTGTTCTTTCAATGAAGTTAGTTCTGATATAACTGCTCCAACACCAACCTCCTCAAGAGCAGCCATCTTTGTTATTATATATTTTTTTTACTTCAACTACAGGCGCTTCGAGTTGTCATCATCAACTAAACCACCCCCACAGATTATCAGACGACGCTGATTGGTCCGGCCATATGTTGGGAGGAGAGAGAGGGCCTCAAATGTTTTGAATCTGGTCGCTTACAGAGTGGATCTGTGTAGTGAAACCAGGATGGTTCATACGAGGCTACCAAGATGGAGGCGCGGTGGCTTCAACACAGCACACCCTATCAGTCATCTAGCGTATTTATAAATCATTGGTCAATACTCATACACCCCCGCACCTCTCTGATTCAGAGAGGCTGGGGTTGGGTTAAATGCGGAAGACACATTTCAGTTGAATACATTCAGTTGTGCAACTGACTAGGTATTTTCCTTTCCCTTTCCTTTCCATCTCCGTGTCTCTAGCCAGCCAACCCCAGGTGCAGTCTGGGGAATAAATGCCTTTAAAAACAAATCTATGTACAGAGCCTGTGTGTGTAAACATCTTTTCAGCCCTTTCGCACAGATGATGAAGGCATCCACCTGGGACCGCGGACGGAGATCGTTTCTGTGAGCTTTTCTAGAGAAACCCTGACGATTCTACAAATGGGATCATTGGAAATGACAAGTCTGGGCATCAAACCGTTTCCTTCTCTGCACTCCCCCCACCATTGTAAAAACCACATTTGAGAAGATATAGAAATGTATTTATTAATGTCTACAAAAGTTTTTACCACATTCTATTAGAACCTTAATGCAGCGGTCCTCAAACTAGGGGTCGCCTGATATGAAAATTATTTCCTAAATCCAGAATTTTTTTCATAATATTGTCATGGGAGAAGGTTGTACTTGCACTTGAATCATTGTCACAGTAAATTGCTAGGCTTGCTACGCTATAAAACCACACACTTTTGCAGAGGCTTGTATATTACCGGCTGCAATTGATATGGTGAAAACAATGTGTGGGGAGGTAGAGGCACATAAACTCACATGAATACCTTTGTCAGGTAACACTGTTAAACAAAGAATTTATACTATTGCTAGAAATCAAGAGGAAACTGACTGAACGACTGATTGAACGACTCAAACTAGCCCAGTTTATGCTCTCCAAATGGACGTTAGCTGTGAGGGCCGAGATGCCCGTGCATTGACTTTGGGGGATACTATTCACGAGGACATGATGTTCTGTCTCACGATTCCAGAGCATGAAACGGCACAATGTGCTGTGTGGCTATAATGACGAAAAACATTTATTCCATGGAATTGAATGGTGGGCTTTTGCACAGTTAGGGCTCCATCTATGGCGGGACGGTGGGCAGGCCTTTGCACTCTAGTTATGAATGTGTCTCTCTCTGCCATATGGACGCATTGTATGAAACACCGAGAGCAACTGGCAGGAAAAGAGCTGAGCACAGAACTGCAGCAGGTAACTTTGATTTTAAACTACATCAAACACACCCACTCCACACTCCTGTTTACAAAGCTATGTGGAGATATGGGATCAGGGAATGACAACATTCTATTTCACACCGAGGCTTGGTGCTTATCGAGGCGTGGGGTGTTGGAATGATTTTTCGCATTGAGAGAGGAACTGTTGTCATTCACAATGGATGTAAAAAAAAAAAAAAACAGACTTGGTTGACTTTGAAAAGAAAATGTCTCCTTGCCTATGAAACGGACGTATTTGGTAAACGTGATGCAAGCATGCAGGGGAAAAACAAAATGTCTACAGCTTAGTGACCGAATCAGTGGATTCAGAGGTAATTATTCTTATGGAAGCGAGTCTTTCAAAAGCAAACCATACCACCTTCCCTCGGCTGTGTGTGTTTCTAACAGAAAACAGCATCAGGAAGTTGTCCCATACGAGTGATGAGTCCTCAACTCCAACGTTTGGAAGAGCACTTTGCAACCTACTTCCCAATCCGTTTGACTGTGATCCTGGCACAGTTGACATGCTGGTAAGTGAAATAGAACAGCTGATCGAGCTGTCATGTGACCTAATGCATTCACGGTCATTACAGAGGAGTTTTGGTTCCTGACTTCCTGCCGGCTTAGCATGATGATGATGCCGTGTTCAAAATCATTGAGAACTCTGGGGGGGGATGAGTTCCGACTGAGTAAAATCATTTCGAATGGTCATCCAAATTGGGAACCCGGGCCTATTTCTAGAGCTCTGACTTTCCGACCTGAAGATCACTGACATCATGATTTAACCTCATTCCCAGTTGTCTTGAAAGCACCATAAAACTCATGGTCCCCTTCGCCAGCTCATATCTGTGTTGTCTGCATTAAAAACAAATATCAATTCAGGTTGGATGTGAGAGCAGAAATGAGGTGCGCACTGTCAACTACGCCCCCTGACTTTGAGCAGCTCCGACTCGGCATGCTTCAAGCACACCCATCTCATTAGTGGTGGTCAGATAAGAGATGTTGTGTCAGACTAATTTGGAATTGACTGTCATAGCCCGACATTAAAAGTATGTGATGGTGAGTTGAGAAGACGATCAAATACTGTTAGATTGTTTTTCAATTGACTTCCATAGTCCGAAATAAAAAATGAATCTTTGGCTGTTAATTACATACTTTTTTTCACATGGTTTGGGTCTGGACATTTTTCAGTTAACAAAAGGGGATCGTGGGCCGAAAAAGTTTGGGAACCCCTTAATGCATACTTTTAAATTATATTATTCAAGCTAAACATAAAAAATATATAATTTCTAGAGATTACTAATGTTACTGTCTCCAATACAACAAATACAACATACAACAGATAAAAGAGAAGTCCAGACTTCAGTCAGCTGTAGGAGAGGAGGGGGGGGGGGGGGGGGCGCAATGCTAAGTTCAAGCTTTAATTCATAAATCTTTGTAGATGTCTTACAGTGTGCGGCTGTGAACAAGCGGGAAAAAAAGAGAGCGAGAGAGGGGGAATCATTTTCCATCGACTGGACAGGCGCGCTTGGAACACCTGCTGGATTTGTCCTGGCTGTCGGGTCCGTGGGACTCGGCAGATGACCTCGGAATAATTCATTTCACACCTCTTCTGTGGCAGCCAGCCTCTCCTCCCTCTCCTCTCTTCTCTCATAAGAAAAGCATTGTTAGCCGCGCTTTAGCTGAGAGCCAGGGGAATCACTTTGAAAGTCGGCTAATATCTCTTACTGTCAAAGCACTCCCTCTGAAAGACTTAAAGCACTGCTTTGCGATGACTCCTTCTATCTACTTGTGGTAGAGGCCAGGCCTTTTCACAACTGGAAAGGGAGGAAAAAAGTTCTGTGTGCCACTAAAAACTCCCAACTTATTCCAAAGACAAAACTAATCGTGGAATGTGTCAAAATCAATTCCGGAAGTTTCCTCCATAATAAGTTAGGGCGAAGTAATAGATTTTTATTCTGGTGAGGTAGTTCCTGTGGATGTCTAGGAAAGTTTTATGGAGCCATTTGCGACAGAATTTAGCTGGCATTGTAGCTGTGTAATGGCCCAAGCGCCATTCTCCATAAAATAAAAAATTGGGTCTGCAGACAAAAATAGCAGGTACAGAGAGGGGGGAAAAAGGGCAGGAAGAGAAACCTCAACAATAACACGCAACCTGCAAACTCTGTCACTTTCCTCTCCCCTCACTGGGAGAAAGCTGTTCTACCTGGCTATTCCCGGGAGATTTTGATGTATTTTCCCCTCTCTGAGGAAGCAATGACTCCTTGACTTTAACACAGCGTGGAACAACGAGAGGCCTTGCAGTATTTATAAAGAAATGAGCCGAAGAGTTACAAGTGGTCTTTTGAAGTCAAATGCATACAATAGGGCTGGGATAGTGATATTTAATTTGCGTCTGCCCCGTGTAAGTGGACATGGTACAGTATGGCTGTACATTAGCGAGGGTTTGAAAGTAATACTGAACATGGCAGTACTTCATAAGGTAGAGTAGTACTGTTGATGCAGTACGGAGACTCAACTAAAGGGCTGTTTTGGATTGGACCAATCTGACCTTCATGTTGAACTTGATTGAGGTTGAAATTGATCTGTAAATATATTCCAGAATTGACCTCTATCCACTGACTACGAATGCACTACCAATGAAAGCAGTTCACAAACATCGACCTAGGGCCTGTCGATTTATACAGAATTGGTTGTTGTTTTTGTTTCAGTGTTGTCTTTATGGTCTCGTCTTCTTCTGTGCTGTGTGCACTGTGCACCTTCCTACTCATGCACAGACACCAAGCCCCTCCTCCTGACACCAAGCCCCTCCTCCTGACACTTACAACAACAAAGACAAAAGATAACTTCAGCTCTGACAACAAACAGTTTAAACTCGCTAATTGCATTTGGTCGATTTAGTCTAACAGAATCGGTCATATGGACACCGAAACGCTTAAAGACATTATTTTACTATAATGGAGAAGATAACTTTTCTAACAATACCATTTTTAAGACTCAACTCCAAAAATGTAGAACAGAGCAGACCCTATTAAGACGAGTGTCAATGAACATGATTGTGGAAAATGTATGCTCAGTTTTTGTACTACTAGCAGCATTTTAGCCACAGACTGTCATCCACCGGTGTTTTATAAATTTGCATAGTGCATAAAAATACTAATTTATATAAGGATTTGGCAACTTGTTTTCATTCTGAAAAAAGAGGGTGTATTCATAACAGTTCTACCATGTTAGTGAGCAAATGGATCCAAGTTGGCGTTAAATATAGAGATTAGCTGGCTTCTCACTAGCATGTGGGCTTGTGCTTGAGAGATTGTTTGAAACCTGTGTTCATTTTCAATAATGCCTGCTACAAGTAGCTGGTCATTATTAGTGGATGTGCATGGTTCTGGTTAAATTTGTAACAGAAAATGCATTTTCACAGACGGACTTGAAATGCAGATCAGTGATTATAGCAAAAAAGCAGGTTAAACTATTTTGATAAAATAAAGTATTCGTGTTTTTTTTAATTGCGCAAACAAAGTCTAGATATAATCTATATATGTCAAAAAAAAATGGAGAGATGATTTTTAGGACACATCGCCCAGCCCTACATCGTCCACACAACTCAAACTACAGCACATTTAGTCAGCGCATCCAAAAACATCTCCCGAGAGAAAATTAGGCCAAAAATCTGTACCAACCTGCTGCATTTCAATGTTTGTTTCTCCTGCCATCATTTTGTCTGTCAACCCTCTGGCAAGTTTTCAGAAAACTGTGATTAGTGACATTGGAGAGACATTGGAGAGAGAACTCTTGCTTGGAGAGAGAACTAATTTGAATTTGTGTAATTCAATGAAACACTGAGGTGTACCCCTGGTATTCCTTCAAGAACTCTCAAGCAATCATTTAATAATGTATGCTACAGCAGGATACTAAGGCTCAGTACAGGAGAGCACTGTAGACTTGATGACCCCTTCTTCCATGAAAAATGTACTTCTCAGATATTGAGAAGACTACGCTTTATTTACACTTTATTCAGATCATGTTTTGTGGAAATTATGTTCAAAGTTTTTGATAGGCCCATGTTTGAAGTGGGGTATTTAGGTTTTATGTTTCACAGATCCAGGCACATGTTGACAGTTCTAATTTAAATCTCAGAACAAACCAATGTGCCTCAGTGTCTTCCGTTTGATTCTATCTTTGTTTTAACTTGCCAAGAACTTTTCCCTAGTCTATTCGGGCCCATGTAGTTAGTTTCCATTGATGTTTGAAAGTTAAAACTGCAGCATTGCATCAGAACATGTTCTTCTCACGCTCACAAATTTGCTCTGCATTCACTTTGTTTTTGTTTTTTAAAGATATGACATGCGGCAACAATAATAAGAAAAAGCTCAAAATCCCTTTTGCTTGCTTTTGGGCTCTGGCAGATTTGATATCTGCCCCTTTTCATATCGTCAAGAAAGTTATGTCCGCCATTTTGTTTCCAAATGAGTCACAGATGAAAATGACCAAGTTATACTGAGCGCTGTCACTTCGGTAATGAAGTTGGTCCAAACCATTTGTCTTGTTTGGTCACGGTTTTCCCCATTAGTCATATCTCCTTGCCGTTAGCTCCTCAGGAGCCCCTTTCAACCCAAGGACACTTAGACTCTCCCTCCAAGTGAGACTGAGGCCCTCAAACGCTCGAAGGGAGATGACACCGGCTAGAACGGGGAAAAAGGGGTTAGAAGTGGGGACTGAGGCTGTCACTGACTCCGTTGGGCCGGCTGGGGGGGGGGACTTGTTATGGGGAGAGTTAGAGAAAGAAAGGAGGACAAGTGGGAAGAAAGACTTGGGAGGGGGGTAAAGAGGGATAGAGACAGGAATAGTGAGGCAGACGGACAGTTTCAGGGACACCAGAATAGTGAAGGGCACGAAAGAGAAGGATGGAGAAATAGGTAGATGAGGATTCTAGAGGGGAGGGAGTAAACCCTCTCTCTCTGATAAGGGCACTGTTTGGTTCGTCCCGTGACGGTGTTTGGTTCGTCCCGTGACCGGTAATAGGCTACTCGGTGAACAATAACTGCTTTTGAGAAAGGCATGGGCAAGTTTAAAAAAAAACACTAAATGTAGAGTCTCTATTAGTGAGCATATATCCGAACGGATGCGTTGATGGGGCCTGAGTCCCCTTTCAGTCTGAGAAGGCTTTTTAGGACATTCAGGGAAAGGCACCATTGTTTTCTTAAGGTCAGATATTGTGTCTGGAGTTTATGGTCAGTGCACTCGAGGCCATTGGGAGCTCTCAGACAATTTAGTCCTGTGCACTACAGGAGGGCGACAAATCAAGGAGGAGCACTAAAACTGGCTTGAGGAAGACCTGGAGAAAGGAGGACTGGGTTTATGTAGGTCTCTAGTTTGTACAGTTTATGGCTGCTGGAGTGTGTGTGTGTGTTGTGTATATTCACTTTAATTACTATATCTGTATTTGCATTTGTATGTGTAGGTCCACACTTTTTAAGTACACATGCGCATATGTGCACTTAGTGTGTGTAGTAGGTGTGTTTTTGTGTGTGTGTGTGTGTGTAGTAGATGTGTGTGTAGTAGGTGTGTTTTTGTGTGTGTGTAGTAGATGTGTTTTGTGTGTGTGTGTAGTAGATGTGTTTTTGTGTGTGTGTGTGTGTGTGTGTGTGTGTGTGTGTGTGTGTGTGTGTGCTCCTGTGTGTCGTTATATGAAGCGTAATGAATCTCACTGATCTGCGTCCCCGAGTGCTGGACAAGGGCCACTGAGGTGTTATCTGCTGCCCTCGCAGATGCCAGGGGGCAGGCACCAGGGAGGGGACTAATTACCGGACAGCTGCCCAGCAACCCTCACCCTGCCCCTGGGGAGAGCCGGCAGGCTCGCCTCTCCGTCCTCCAGTCCCCAGCCCTGGCCTCACCAGGCTCAGACTGACTCCATCAGAACAGGGTGACAGTAGAGCCCAGGGGGCTGTTGGTCCACCCCTCAACCCCCTTCTCATTAACAGGGGACAGTCAGAACAGGCCCACTTGTCACCACACTGACACCCCAGTCATCCCATTAGAAATGAGGGCTAATTAAGCAATAAGGCACGAGGGCGTGTGGTCTATACAGAGCCTTGGTAAAGTATTGACTTTTCACACATTTTGTTACGTTTTAGCCTTATTCTAAAATGGATTACATACAACAATTTCCTCAGCAATCTACAAACAATACCCCATAAGGACAAAACGAAAACCGATTTTTAGAAATACCTTATTTACATCAGTATTCAGACCCTTTGCTATGAGACTTGAAATTGAGCTCAGATGCATCCTGTTTACATTGATCATCCTTGAGAGGTTTCTACAAGTTGATTGGAGTCCACCTGTGGTAAATGCAATTGATTGGACAGGATTTGGAAAGGCACACACACCTGTTTATATAAAGTCCTACAGTTTACAGTGCATGTCAGGGTAAAAACGAATCCATGAGGTTGAAGGAATTGTCCGTAGAGCTCCAAGACATGAAAGTGTCGAGGCACAGATCTGGGGAACGGTAGCAATAAATGTATGCAGCATTGAAGGTCCCCAAGAATACAGTGGCCTCCATCAATCTTAAATAGAAGAAGTTGAGAACCACCGACACTCTTCCTAGAGCTGGCTGCCCAGCCAAATCAGGAGAGAAGGGCCTTGGTCAGGGAAGAACCCGATGGTCCCTCTGACAGAGCTCCTGAGTTCCTTTGTGGAGATGGGAGATACTTCCAGAAGGACAACTATTTCTGCAGCACTCTACCAATCAGGCCTTTATGGTAGCCAGCTCTAGGAAGGGTCTGAACTTTAAGAAGGGACTTCTAGTGGCAATTCCATATGAA
This sequence comes from Oncorhynchus clarkii lewisi, assembly GCF_045791955.1. Taxonomy (NCBI): domain Eukaryota; kingdom Metazoa; phylum Chordata; class Actinopteri; order Salmoniformes; family Salmonidae; genus Oncorhynchus; species Oncorhynchus clarkii. The sequence goes on along the minus strand of NC_092167.1, from coordinate 38,811,679 downwards.
AAGCCACCGACACAGGAGAGAGCTGTCCACAAAAATCAGCTTTCCAAACGTTACTCTTTTTGGGTGAGTTCCCATTTAATGTGCATAGAAAATATAAATAGCTCCATAACACACATTCCTATAGAAAAGGTGCAGATATATGCATTCTATTAGCTGTATCTGTGATACGGTAACAACTATGTGCTCTCCTCTCACCTGTGCTAACCTTTCCTTCACACCTGTGCTACCTATATACACATGAGACCGGTGACCCATGACCCCAACATATAGTGCCATCTATTGTACAAAACAAGTAAAAATAACCATTGACAGACAACACATAAACAGGCACCTACAGCACTGTATACAACAGCTAAGGGTTGTTCTTACACACCTGGTTACAGCGCGTAGCCATGGTTTATTGGCCATATCCCACTAACCCCCTTATTGCTTTTATAAACCGGTTGCCAACACACTCAGGCAATTTATACATTTTTATTTAACCTTTATTTAACTAGGCAAGTAAGTTAAGAACACATTCTTATTTGCAATGACGGCCTGCCCCGTCCAAACCCTAACCCGGATGGCGCTGGGCCAATTGTGCGTCGCCCTATGGGAGTCCCAATCACGGCTGGTTGTGATACAGCCTGGAATCGAACCAGGGTCTGTAGTGACTCCTCTTGCACTAAGATGCAGTGCCTTTAGCCCGCTGCACCACTCGGGAGCCCATGAAAGACACATTTAGAAAATGTAGTTCGGACAAAAGTCTCGTTGCTAGACTCGTTGCTATGCAACAACCACAGGCTAGCTAGCTAGCTTACCTTAACTGTATGCAAAAACAACATTCGCACCACTTCTAGAGTGACTAACACAAGGCAGTTATTTATTAATGTTGATATGAATGTTGCGATTTATTTTGCAAGACTAAAGAAAGTGTCCCATGTTGTCGTTTGTTGTTGGCTTGCTCCACGTTGCTGGAAATGGATGGTGTACTTTTAGCTGGGGGAGCTGCTTCTGTGTTGTCAGAGAATAGTGCTCCACCGCTTCCTCGCTTTCAGATTTGGCCCCCAGTAACTTTGTATAGAGGTTTCGGATCTGTGTCAACTGACGGACATTATTTGTCATTCCTCGGTCTTCCGACAGTTCCTGGAGTATTGTGGTTCGGACAAGGTGGTTTGTGTAAATCTGCAACATACTGGCTATTTTGAAGATCTTTGGCAACATTGTTGCGAGGGTGTTCACTCCCATCTACTTTTTTGTGGACCTGAAACATATGAGAGAGAATAACGTTAGTCCGTTTCAGGTGGTAGGACAACACCGGGGTGCCGGAGGGAAGGAGGGATAGATGCTTCTTAAGCGAAGCTACCGGCAGAAGGGACCACCCGGCAGTTCGAACATGAATCCCCGTCCTCTCTCCCTGTTGTTCTCCTGCGGGTCCTTGTGTTTTTTTGTGTGGGTTCGTTGAACGAGAGAGTTGCGTACTGTAGGCAATTCTCGTCTGTACATATTTTAAATTAGTCAGGTTTCAGCAAACCGTTTCCCTCCTTCCCCAAAAAGGAAGTTGAATGTCAAACCACACTTTGTTCACCAAACCCTCAGGTATTTCCGTGTCCTGAGCCTTGGATTATTTGATGAGCTGCATCTGGTGTTCAGTTTTGGCTGCGTGGTGGGCAGCACCCCTCTTTCCTCAACTTTTAAATGACGCAGACAAACACATTGTTGCTCATCGTGAATTTGGTGTCCTCCTGTATGTTCCATGCCAAACTGAGAGGTGGGTCATTGATATGTCTGTTCAACCAGCTCCAAGTCCAGCATAGCTGCTAATCCCATATTCTTTGCCCTTCATGTTTCTCACTGAACCATACATGTTTTGTAGGGTGTCGTTCAGCTCCGTTTTTGTTGTAGTCCCAAACTCACACTGTATCAATTTTTCCACGCACCAGTCAGTGAAGCAGGTTAGTGCCCACTTTGTTTTTTTTCACGGTGTTCTTTTAGTTTCGGTTTCTCTCAAATGAATCTAAACACTTATTTTCTACCTTTTCTGCATGCCGAGCTATTGCTGATGTAGCCAGTTTGTCAAATTGAAAAGGCGCAATGATATCAAGGTGAAAAGGCTAAACGTCATGGTATACGGTCTCACATACACACATCTGAATGCTGTTTCATCCAATCAGCATCTAGTATCCAAACTACGCCGTTTACAATGTAACTTAGGCAACTGTGGCTGAGAGCGTCATTCTCGCTGAAGGAAGTTGTCTATAATAATACACTACGCCTATCTCCAGTGATGGCCACTGTTACACCATCAGGTGGTGGTTGGATGTTTTGACAGTTTGAATGTGATTGTGCTCAATAGACAGTCTCTTCACCTTTGCCTCTTTCATTGTGGTCTAGGATATAAAGCTGTTATTGTAGGTATATGATTGACACATCCTTTGGTGTTTTGGGGAGTCCTTCACCCTTCGCTGAGATGGGTGCCAGGGTGGTTGTAAGAAAAATTGAGGTCATCCCTGAAAGGGGGGTTGGCGGTGGGCCCAAAAATAGCATTTTGGAGAGTTTCAAACCAGAATCTGAGGTGATCCACCAGTCTGCCTCTCTCACTGTTGGCATAAACATGAAGAGAGGAGCGAAAGGTTGAAATGATGCACCAGGAAAGCATTTGGCTCGGACGGGGGGGAAAAAGTGCAACGCAATAATTATCGCCACAATAAAAAGGATTAGAACTGCTTTTGACATTCTCGTTGCGAATAACTTCCGTTTAATTGCAATCACACATTTTTATGCCAGTTTTATGTTCCATAGCTATAAGCTGTTTAAAGTTCAATAGCTATACTCTTTAAATCTCTTTCCAATTTCGAGAGAGAGAGAGAGACCCTGGCCATTAAGGGCTGGATGGCGTCTGTCTCTGACCAGGAGGAGGGCTCTGCGTGGCTCGGCTCAAGGCTAGTTAAGCTATTCAACCACAGCATCTGTTGCGGGCTAATGGATGTTAGAACCTCATAAACGTCATGAAATTGGACATTATCCCTTAATTAAAAGAACAGAGATGCATTACAATGATTACAGTGGCACTCTGGCGGACCGGTCGCCCGGCCCGCAACCCACTAATGCTTCTGGAGGACGCAGGGAGGAAGGCCGAGAGGCAGGGTGTGGTGAGAGTGGGGGAGGGAAGGAGAGGAGGGGTATAATTTTAATGACTGGATGGCAGTCATGAGCCACAAGCTTTGGAGTGGCTTAGGGTAAGAAACCTGGGGTTTTAGCATCTTCCAGAAACTTCTTCTCCTCAAAGTCCTCTTTGACCTTTGGGCCTACCTGGGACATGGTGTCAATAAAAACTCTGTGTTGTGGCCGTCTATTTTCTTACGGCGCCACCGGCGGTTCGTGAGCTCTCGATGATTATTTGAGTGTCTCCCACTTTCAGCTGGTAGTTATGGGTGCAGCATCAGGCCCGGCGAAAACAGCTGTGCCATAAACTGCATATAAAAACAAAGCGCGACGCGCTTGTGTTCCACAGCACCTGGGCCAGCCAAGCGCAGTAAATACCAACTCCCCAATCAATCTCTCTCCTCCCAGTAAGACAACAGTGAAACCAGAAGAGAGGAACAGAGGGCGGGCCTCTATCCCCATATGCAAACGACAGAGCGCATTAAGCCACAACCTGGCGGTTTATTTGCTCTGAGTCGAGGCCCCCTGAAGTTGCTGCCGTCCAAAATTCCTTGAGAAGGAGTGCTTGGAGGGATAGCGTGCATGGAGGGATTGGGAAGGTCACATGCGGCCTGTGCGAGAGCAACTGTTGTCGCCCGTCGAGTGTACCGTGGCACGTAGGTAGGAGGGCGGTTGGTTGGCTGGTATGGACAGACTCGGTCATATGATGCCAAACCCATTCACACGTACCTATCTTTACCTACAGCTGGCCCGAAGTAGACTCCGCCCCATGTTTTATTTACGAGGCCACAGACCCATGTTGTGCCACCCATGTCCAAGTGACCTTGGCGTTGGCTGTCATGCCAATAAACCCAACCACACACCCTATTTTAATGTATGCGTTCCCAGCAGATGGTTGCCCCAGTCACATGCTGAAAGTCAACCAGACTGGGATGTCTTTACATTTTGAAGTGACACAGTATCACTGGCCTCCAACCTTTGGCCCAGTACGGTTCAGTTTTGCACAAGTCTTTGTGTTGCCACTGTGCTTTTCTTCCTGTAATATATATTTTTTTCTTCTCTTTCTATGATGCATTTTTATGTTCAGAGTTGTGTCAACTAGATGAATACAATACAAAGGCAACTCAAGGGATCTTTTATTTGGGTTGAATTCCCCGCATTGAGAAAATGAATGAAAATGTGCCGCCGTGGCAATGCATCAACATAAAATATTGAAATAACGCGACCAAGGGCAAGTGGCATGTAATTTAACAACACTGTGCTGCCGAGAATGTGCTTCTGTGTCCCCGCGTTAGAGATTTTGCAGAAGGGCTTTCAGAAGGCATTTGTTTCAGGTTTCTTCCTCTCTCCTCCCGAGGTTAATTGCCTTTTTGGAGAAATTCGCATAGCGCGTGTTTGGTTTCTGCGTATTATTTATAACCCTTAGTTTCTGACAGGGAGGGTATTTTTTCCCCCCCTTTTGCCCCAACTAAGATGATTGATTTATTCCGTTTAACCTTGATAAGAGAGGTAACAGAAAAACAAATTGTGGTATTGACACCGCTGCCTGTGATGGCACAGCTCTCTCAGGTGATGGAGAGGTTAGTCAGAGGGCACACTGAACTTTGCTCCATGAATGTGTCCCTCTATCCCTCCATCCCTCCAGACTCAGGCCTCTGTTCCCAGGCCTCTGTGGCTTCCTTTGACTCGAAGCGAACCAACACCATGAAGCAGTGTGATGTGTCACACTGACACATCAAGAAGCCCAGCCAGTGTCTCTACTGGGCCTCATGGGATTTGAAGTCACTAAGGGATTGTTTAAGGGAGTATTCTTGAGATTTGATTAAAATCATTCACCATTGTCACCACCTTGAACATCACCATTGTCGTGTCTACTATAGTCTTACTGTAGTTGTCTTGTCAATGCGATCATGACTTTGTGCCTTGCATCCAAAGCATGCTAGTTATTCTACAAGGGCTGTGTTTGATGAATGGATAACCTCCTTATGTCTATAGTCGACCGACCTATGATTTTTCAACACTGATACTGATTTTTGGAGGACCAGAAAAGGCCGATACCGATTAATCGGCCGACATTTATATTTGTAATAATGACAATTACGACAATACTCAATGAACACTTGTATTTGAACTTAATATAATACATAATAATAAAATCAATTTAGTCTCAAATAAATAATGAAACATGTTACATTTTGTTTAAATAATGCAAAAACAAGGTGTTGGAGAAGAAAGTAAAAGTGCAATATGTGCCATGTAAAAAAGCTTATGTTTACAGTGCCTTGCGAAAGTATTCGGCCCCCTTGAACTTTGCGACCTTTTGCCACATTTCAGGCTTCAAACATAAAGATATAAAACTGTATTTTTTTGTGAAGAATCAACAACAAGTGGGACACAATCATGAAGTGGAATGACATTTATTGGATATTTCAAACTTTTTTAACAAATCAAAAACTGAAGAATTGGGCGTGCAAAATTATTCAGCCCCCTTAAGTTAATACTTTGTAGCGCCACCTTTTGCTGCGATTACAGCTGTAAGTCGCTTGGGGTATGTCTCTATTAGTTTTGCACATCGAGAGACTGAAATGTTTTCCCATTCCTCTTTGCAAAACAGCTCGAGCTTAGTGAGGTTGGATGGAGAGCATTTGTGAACAGCAGTTTTCAGTTCTTTCCACAGATTCTCGATTGGATTCAGGTCTGGACTTTGACTTGGCCATTCTAACACCTGGATATGTTTATTTTTGAACCATTCCATTGTAGATTTTGCTTTATGTTTTGGATCATTGTCTTGTTGGAAGACAAATCTCCGTCCCAGTCTCAGGTCTTTTGCAGACTCCATCAGGTTTTCTTCCAGAATGGTCATGTATTTGGCTCCATCCATCTTCCCATCAATTTTAACCATCTTCCCTGTCCCTGCTGAAGAAAAGCAGGCCCAAACCATGATGCTGCCACCACCATGTTTGACAGTGGGGATGGTGTGTTCAGGGTGATGAGCTGTGTTGCTTTTACGCCAAACATAACGTTTTGCATTGTTGCCAAAAAGTTCAATTTTGGTTTCATCTGACCAGAGCACCTTCTTCCACATGTTTGGTGTGTCTCCCAGGTGGCTTGTGGCAAACTTTAAACGACACTTTTTATGGATATCTTTAAGAAATGGCTTTCTTCTTGCCACTCTTCCATAAAGGCCAGATTTGTGCAATATACAACTGATTGTTGTCCTATGGACAGAGTCTCCCACCTCAGCTGTAGATCTCTGCAGTTTATCCAGAGTGATCATGGGCCTCTTGGCTGCATCTCTGATCAGTCTTCTCCTTGTATGAGCTGAAAGTTTAGAGGGACGGCCAGGTCTTGGTAGATTTGCAGTGGTCTGATACTCCTCCCATTTCAATATTATCGCTTGCATAGTGCTCCTTGGGATGTTTAAAGCTTGGGAAATCTTTTTGTATCCAAATCCGGCTTTAAACTTCTTCACAACAGTATCTCGGACCTGCCTGGTGTGTTCCTTGTTTTTCATGATGCTCTCTGCACTTTTAATGGACCTCTGAGACTATCACAGTGCAGGTGCATTTATACGGAGACTTGATTACACACAGGTGGATTGTATTTATCATCATTAGTCATTTAGGTCAACATTGGATCATTCAGAGATCCTCACTGAACTTCTGGAGAGAGTTTGCTGCACTGAAAGTAAAGGGGCTGAATAATTTTGCACGCCCAATTTTTCAGTTTTTGATTTGTTAAAAAAGTTTGAAATATCCAATAAATGTTGTTCCACTTCATGATTGTGTCCCACTTGTTGTTGATTCTTCACAAAAAAATACAGTTTTATATCTTTATGTTTGAAGCCTGAAATGTGGCAAAAGGTCGCAAAGTTCAAGGGGGCCGAATACTTTCGCAAGGCACTGTAAGTTCCTTGCTCAGAACATGAGAACATATGAAAACTGCTGGTTCCTTTTAACATGAGTCTTCAATATTCCCAGGTAAGAAGTTTTAGGTTGCAGTTATTATAGGAACATTTCCCTCTATACCATTTGTATTTCATATACCTTTGACTATTGGATGTTTTTATAGGCACTATAGTATTGCCAGCCTAATCTCAGGAGTTGATAGGCCTGAAGTCATAAACAGCGCTGTGCTTCAAGCATTGCGAAGAGCTGCTGGCAAACGCAGGAAAGTGCTGTTTTGAATGAATGCTTACAAGCCTGCTGCTGCCTACCACCGCTCAGTCAGACTGCTCTATCAAATATCAAATCATAGACTTAATTATAATATAATCAACACACAGAAATACACGCAGTCTCCTCGTGGATTACAATGTAATCGGCCATAATCAGCCTCCAAAAATGCAGATTACCGATTGTTATGAAAACTTGAAATCGGACCTAATTAGTCGGCCATGCTGATTAATCGGTTGACCTCTACTTCCCAGTAGTCTCTACGTCTGGCAGCATTATTCATCTTAGGCTATATTTGTGTTATGGATATGGGAAGTCATTTTATGTCCTTATCTTCCCTGTGGCATATGCTCATTCCACTTATCACACTTAACCTGAGCTTTGAAGTTCCGTCGACTCTTCTGTATCCACGTGAAGCCTCACAAGCCTTGACTATTGCCTAATGCCCAAGACCAATGGCAAAACCATCAAAGCCTTGTTATTTCCCCCGTTTTTGGTCTTTTTTCAGCAACTAAGACATCCAAGTGAAAAAGCAAGGTGAAAACACAGTCGAGACATGAGATGGATGGCGTTCCATGGTAATTCTCCATAGTGGCCACCCTAGTCCCAAAGTCTCTCTCTGTGTGGAACTCAGTTATAGGCGTTTGTTCATGTGATCTCCTTTATGGCATTTAATCTTTGTAGTCTGGTGAGGGATGGACTGCTGGGAAAACGTGTATGTTCTATAACTGATGATGTGTGTGTTCATACTTTGAGGGGAGCAAACGTGTGTGTGTGTGTGTTAATTTGGGTGCAGCTCAGACCTCACGGGGGCAGCAGGTGTTTAAGAATGCTAAAGGAAATAAGAGGAGGGCTGGGAGGCCAGAGAAGGGTCATTGAGTAGAAGGGGCAGCTTGACTCTCCATGGAGTATCAGCTTGAATGGAGGGAGGGGACAAGGGACTAAGAGTAGGGGGGAAGATGATCAGCACATGGGAACCAAATTAGACGTCTCATTCAGCTGACCGTTTGATGTCCAGTCATCTGTCGCTGGGCAGACTGTATATTGCCCACTAATTAACTGCTGACATTAAGGACTGGGAGACGTGGGTAAATGTTGACAAGGGCTGAAAACAATTTGATGGGATCTGCTCTGAAAATGATTAAAACCAACAAAGAGAAATGATTGGTTTTCTGTAATTAGCCTAGCTTTAGCTTCTGTCCATTGGCAGCTCTCTCTCTCTCTCCCCTCTTTCAAATCTCTCTCTCCTCTCTCAAAGCTCTCTCTCTCCCGTCTCTCACAGCGCTTCATATGCTTACAAGATATTGAATTTGAGCAGTCCGTCAGACGAGTTTCCCCCAGTACGAGGGAAGAAATCATTCCCCTGATCAGTATGTATCTATTCTGGGGTCTTCGACTGTTGCGGTAACACATTGAACCCAGGCACTGCTCTCCGTGCTTCCCACGCTTAAATGCCATGACCTCCTGGCCAGGGCTTTATGTGCTCGTAGATATCTAGTGGGTTGCCATTGGGAAGCGTGTTCCAGTCAAAGCTAAATCCACCATGAAATCCAGTGGGATACACCCTTTGGCCAATGCTCTTCAGTGGTTGGACCATGGCGGTCAGACAAATGCCTATGTTGGGTAAGCTGAGCCGCTGCCTAATTAAATCTGTGAGGAAAGCTCTCTGTGGCTCATACCTACAGGCTAAGGTTATTGACAGAGCGACACCACCAATATCTGCTAATGTCAATCCAATCTTATTCACCTCATACAATGAATATTGTTCAGCCATGTTGCTAGCTGATAAGTGTAGTTTGTGTGGGGGATGTAATTTATAGACCAGCAATTGACTGCTTAGCAATAATGATTATGAAATACTTTGACAGTCACTTCCAGTCACAAATCAATGTATAATGATATTCAGTACTAATATTATAAATTCTGTTTGCTTTTCAGTCAAACAATGAAACAATGTTAATACAACTAACTATATAAATATTTAATCTATACATTACAGACCTCTAGATTTACTAAGACATTTTTTGAAAATGTACAATTACTACTAGGAAATGTCAGTTTTGTGTATAGGACAAAAGTAAGAAAAGCTGACCAACTGAAATGTGTAGGGAAGTATGAGGGTTTGCTTAACATTTTTATGTGAAAGTGCTTCTTGAATTCTTAAGATTAAGACATCCTAGGCATTATTATTACTATGCCTAGGATGTCTTATTCATTCACTTGGAGGATATCCTTCGATAACCCCACCCTACGGTAGCTAAATATAGCGGTTGTTGTCGTGACTCTACTTTCATTAATCTGATGATTTATTTATTTAATCTACTATCAACTATGTTTAATTGTTACTTGATTAAATTAATCATGTAACAATTAACTCGTTAGGATTTGAGGCACCACAGAAGAAGTTGTTTAACGAGTTACTATCTTCCGAATTTAACTCTACAAGATACATAAGTTATATATCGATAAGTCACTTATTAATCATTACCTCATATCAGTCTCATCTAAACACAGGTCACAACCTTCTTGGATCTGCAAGAACCGCAGCTTTATTGATAATTCCGTACCACACAAATTGGTTTAATTATTTATTTACTTGCTAATTAAATAATAAGACAGAATAACATACAAACTTACATGAAACAAACATCCCTAGTGGACTAACAACGACATGACTGCTTGTTTACCAAAAGGGGGAGTGGAAACTACGCTCACATTAACCATTTACTTTGCACACAAACCACCGTCCGTTTGGAGTAAGAAGTCATGAATGTATTTACGTGTTTGAATGCCATCGTTCGTCATCTCTGTTGATACCAAGTCTTCTTGAAAGGGGGTTTTGACTGTATTCACTCAGCTCCCTTGTAAGGCTCTGATTGTCCACCAGAGGTCACAATGTCCTTCTTAGTTGTCCGGTCACCAGTGGGCTGTTTCCGCAGAACAGCTACTTAGCTGTACCAGTGATTGTCTGAGAGGGGTTTTCTCTTTTCTCCACCTCGGTTAGATAGTCAAAGTTCAAAGGACATTATTTTGGCTGATACTAAAGCGCAAGAGAGAGTTCCCTGCTGCACAAAATGTACAATCTGATACATGTTGTCCGACCAATCTGATACATGTTGTCCGACCAATCTGATACATGTTGTCCGACCAATCTGATACATGTTGTCCGACCAATCTGATACATGTTGTCCGACCAATCTGATACATGTTGTCCGACCAATCTGATACATGTTGTCCGACCAATCTGATACATGTTGTCCGACCAATCTGATACATGTTGTCCGACCAATCTGATACATGCTGTCCGACCAATCTGATACATGTTGTCCGACCAATCTGATAAATGTTGTCCGACCAATCCGATAAATGTTGTCCGACCAATCCGATAAATGTTGTCCGACCAATCCGATAAATGTTGTCCGACCAATCCGATAAATGTTGTCCGACCAATCCGATAAATGTTGTCCGACCAATCCGATAAATGTTGTCCGACCAATCCGATAAATGTTGACCGACCAATCCGATAAATGTTGTCCGACCAATCCGATAAATGTTGTCCGACCAATCCGATACTGTTGTCCGACCAATCCGATACTGTTGTCCGACCAATCCGATAAATGTTGTCCGACCAATCCGATAAATGTTGTCCGACCAATCCGATAAATGTTGTTCCAATCTGATATTGTTTTCCAACCAATCCGATAAATGTTGTCCAACCAATCTGATATTGTTGTCCAACCAATCCGATAAATGTTGTCCAACCAATCTGATATTGTTGTCCAACCAATCTGATATTGTTGTCCAACCAATCCGATATTGTTGTCCAACCAATCCGATATTGTTGTCCAACCAATCTGATATTGTTGTTTCCCCACTTTAGTCTGTGTAGACCATCATCACACATGGCCATATTGGGCTCTCCAGACTCCTGCATATTATACGGATCTTTTCACAAAGATGCCTTTGCTCTTTTAAAAGTGCAAACAAGAAACTGCATTTAACTACATACTGTATGTTTTTGGTTTATAAGTAAACTAACTTAAACTAAACACATTTTGGAAAAATGTTTCTTGTCACATACACCGGGTAGGCACATTTGAATTGTGTTGTTTTAAGTAGAATAATCTAGGCGAGAGTGGTTGAGGATATCATGGCTGACTTCAAAGGATCCAGCAGATGCTAAAGTAATCTGTTTTCTGTTAAAACCAACCTATGTTGAGGTGATAATTATCAGAATCATAGTTTCATTACACATTCAGGATATTTCTGATGTTCTCCCTTCTTGTTTCCAAGTTTGTGGAGTTAATCTCACCGCTAATGGAAACATGTCATGGGATTGCTTTATTCTGTGTTGAATCGTACTGAGGACCTTTTCGGTAACGCATTACATTAAATTGCTCTTATACCCGTGTAGTTAAACTGTAATTACAACTACAAAATATTACTACAGTAATTACTGTGTAACTATGTAGGTATAAGAGCAACTTAATGTAGTTTGTTCACATTTTCCTTTACACAAGTCTGTCTTTCTTCTTTTTTTGGTGACTGGACATTTTAAGGCAGCTTTCGGGAGAGGGGGAAAGGTGGCACTGCAGTGCAGTGCAGTGCAGTGTAGCGTAGCATAGTGAAGTGTATAGGCCTTTCAGTGAGAGGCAGTACCTGAGTCATGAAGTGTAGCAAGCAAGGGACGCACTCAATGAATCGGATCTCTTTTCCCTCTCGGAAAAGGAAAGGAATGCTGATGCGAACATGCTCATCTGAAGAAGGACATGAATTCCTGATAAGGCAGAGGAGCATACTGAGGGAGATTAGGAGAGAGCGAAAGAGGAGTGTCTGGAGTGTATTGACCATTGCGTTATTGTCCTAATGCTGTGATACCAACTCCACTGTGGAGTCTTTACAGTTCACTAGAAGTAGAAAAACTCCAGAAACTCCAGAATAGAGAGGAAGTCAATTTGTTTGAACCAGCGGCTTGAATAGGTTTACAGATGCTGGGAAATTAGCCTATTACCCAGCATGCATTTGTTTGCAAGCACTAGATCTGTTTTATGAGCTCGCTTCGCATGAGACTTCCATTCGCTCTGTGTGAGACCCCTACAAAATGGCAGCCCTCAGCTATTCAAATTGATCATAATTGTATTCCTAAACTCCCACTCAGCAAGGCATTACATTGGGTGTTATTGACTTTGTCCAATAAACACAAACGGATCTACCTGAGATTTCATTACACCATTGTCAATTACCGCTCGGCGCGCAAAGCATGTCGCAGATAAAATGTATGAGGTAATTTTCCAAATGCCGTTTAGGGCCCTGCACTCTGAGCGACTAGCATGTTTAATCTGAGCAGTTGTTTATCGCAAATCTGGTTATGTATATGTGGGCCTTGCACGTTTCATTAAATAACGGAACCGAGACTCAGGAGTGATCGCCCCGGCGTATCTGCGTCAATATATGAATCATGGCGAGGGACCAGGCAATTAAAAATGTAAAAGAGGATTCTTTATCCTTTTCCTTTCCGAGAGGTATTTTAACAGCGGAGAATCTATGGTCCATCAACCATGTTAATAAGGACAATTACCTCACACTTCCGTTTCTTGCCTTTTTTTAAAGTGGTGTTGCTCTCTTTTTTCCCTACTCCTTTTTTCCACCTCTTAAATGGGAAATAAACGGCACCGGGGGGGCTAATCTCCCAACCTCAATGTCATCACTTTTTTCATTCACACTTCCGGCCCTCCCGGGTTAAACAGTGGCCAGTGAAGACTTAATCCACCTCTCCCTTCAAAACAGACGGTTGGGGGATGCTGCAGGAATGACTTGTCTGTCTGTTGTTTTTGGAGATATGTTCTCATATCGTGTCTCTGTTGGTTGGAATGAAGAGGTCAGGTGTGTGTGTGTGGGTGACAGGGTTAGAGGTGTCTCCCCTGATAAGAGCCTCACAGAGACGGATAGAAAAATGAATATCCCCAACCTCTTCCCTCCCTCCTCTGCAAAAACATGTTCAAACCCCTTGACTTTTTCCACATTTTGTTACATTACAGCCTTATTCTAAAATGGATTCAATATTTATTCCCCCCTCACTAATCTACACACAATACCTTATAATGACAAAGCAAAAACAAGTTGTTAGACATTTTTACAAATGTATTAAACCCTTTACTAAGTACTTTGTTGAAGCTTCTTTGGTACTGATTACAGCCTCGAGTCTTCTTGGGTATGAGGCTACAAGCTTGGCACACCTGTATTTGGGGAGTTTCTCACATTCTTCTCTGCAGATTCTCTCAAGCTCTCAGGTTTAATAGGGAATGTCGCTGCACAGCTATTTTCAGATCTCTCCAGAGATGTTCGATCAAGTTCAAGTCCGGGCTCTGGCTGGCCCACTCAAGGACATTCAGAGACTTGACCCCAAGCCAGTCCTGTGTTGTCTTGACTGTGTGCTTAAGGTTGTTGAACCTTTACCCCAATCTGAGGTCCTGAGCTCTCTGAAGCAGGTTTTCATCAATGATCTCTTTGTACATTGCTTCATTCATCTTTCCCTCGATACTGACTAGTCTCCCAGTACCTGCCGCTGAAAAAAATCCCCACCGCATGATGCTGCCACCACCATGCTTCACCGTAGGGATGGTGCCAGGTTTCCTCCAGAGATGACGCTTGGCATTCACGCCAAAGAGTTCAATCTTGGTTTCATCAGACCAGAGAATCTTGTTTCTCATGGTCTGAGTCCTTTAGGTGCCTTAAGGCAAACTCCAAACTGGCTGTCATGTGCCTTTTACTGTGGAGTGGCTTCTGTCTGGCCACTCTACCGTATAGGCCTGCTTTTGTAGAGTGCTGCAGAGATGGTTGTCTTTCTGGAAGGTTCTCCCATCTCCACAGAGTAACTCTGGGGCTCTGTCAGAGTGACCATCGGGTTCTTGGTCACCTTCCTGACCAAAGCCCTTCTCCCCCGATTGCTCAGTTTGGCCAGATGGCCCGCTCTAGGAAGAGTTTTGGTGTTTCAAGATCTTCAAATTAAGATTGGTGGAGGCCACTGTGTTCTCGGGGACCTTCAATGCTGCAGAAATGTTTTGGTACCCTTCCCCAGATCTATGCCTCAACACAATCCTGTCTCTACGGATAATTCTTTCAACCTGGTTTTTGCTATGACATGCACTGTAAACGGTGGGACCTTATGTGTAGAATGAGGATTTTTTAAAAGCCATTTTATAATAACACTGTGACGTAACAAAATGTGGAAAAAGGGAAGGGGTCTGATTGCTTTCCGAATGCACTGTATACCGACTCAAATCAAATCTAACTCTATTTGCCACATGTTCCGAATACAACAAGTGTAGACTTTACCGTGAAATGCTTACTTACAAGCCCTTAACAAACAGTGTAGACTTTACCGTGAAATGCTTACTTACAAGCCCTTAACCAACAGTGTAGACTTTACCGTGAAATGCTTACTTACAAGCCCTTAACAAACAGTGCAGTTCAAGAAAAATGTAATATTTACCAAGTAGGCTAATATAAAAAGTAATGATAAAAGGTAACACAATAAGACTAACAATAACAAGGCTATATACAGGGGGTACTGGTACCGAGTCAGTGTGCAGGGGTACAGGCTAGAGGTCATCTGTACATGTAGGTGGGGGCGAAGTGACTATGCATAGGTAACAAACAACAGCGAGTAACAGCAGTGTACAAAAGGGAGGGGGTCATTGTAAATTGTCCGGTGGCGATTTTTATGAATTGTTCATCAGTCTAATGGCTTGGGGGTAGAAGCTGTTGAGGGGCCTTTTTATCCTAGACTTGGCCTCGGTACCGCCTGCCGTGCGGTAGCAGAGAAAACAGTCTATAACTTGGGTGACTGGAGTCTCTGACAATTTTATGGGCTTTCCTCTGACACCACCTATTATATAGGTCCTGGATGGCAGGAAGCTTGGCCCCAGTGATGTACTGGGCCGTTCGCACTACCCTCTGTAGCGCCTTATGGTCAGACGCCGAGCAGTTGCCATACCAGGCGGTGATGCAACCAGCCAGGATGCTCTCGATGTTGCAGCTGTAGAACCTTTTGAGGATCTGGGGACCCATGCCAAATCTTTTCAGTCTCCTGAGGGGGAATTGGTGTTGTTTGGACCATGATAGTGAGTGAGTGAGTGAGTGAGTGAGTGAGTGAGTGAGTGAGTGACTCCAAGGTACAATGAACATAGCTGGAAAATAAACTGGCTAGCATTAAGACTGGCGTCAAGTATATATTGTTATGGCTTTTAGGTGGTATGAGTTATCTGCTTATTGTAAGAGAAAAATGTGTTTGTGCTGTGTTTTAGTGTCTATCAGTGAAATGTGTGAATGATCATATAAATATCGTTTAATTTGGCAAGAGAGGCTTTTGTGTGTGTGTGTGTGTGTGTGTGTGTGTCTGTACACCCCACGTGTGTTAGGGATATTATGTTTGTGTGTCCGTAAAGAATAGAGGGGATAGAAAAAGCGACTTTTATCCGAGTTTTGAAAAGTGCTGAAATGGGATGTATTGATTGTCAGCGAGGAGAGTCCGAACAATCAGCATGAATTAAACTCCTCAAGGTCTTAGGCAAAGGGGATTAACTAAGTTATCTGGGCCCACTTTGGACATTCATGATTGTTTTGGAGTCAAAAGGACTCCAAACAGCAGCGAGAACGCATGGGGAAAGCTAATGAGAGAAACATTCTCAATGAGAAACAAAACAACGATGTAAAGATCGTTAACAACTAGTGTTTTCTGACCATATTGATCATGAATAGGCTTGACTACTCAACTTTTACAGAGGCTAGTTTTCTCCTGCTGGTGCTTAATAGCCAGCTGTTGGCATACTGTGCAATTACGAGCCTGTGCAAAATCCTTTGCAGGGCTGATTTGTTGTGATGAGAGCGGGAGGCTAAGCTAACTGTATCCTCATTATGGAATATGTGTAAGTTGATGTGAGGCACGATTAAAAAAAAATAAAAAAATAAAAAGCCTTTGTCTCAAATCATTTGCAATGAAACCCCACATTTTTGTTTGTTTGGTTGTAAAATGTTGTTCGGTGAATCAAATGGCTCGTCTGTCTTTAGTGATTTGGCCTTTGTTTCCCCCCCCACTCCTTTACCCGTCGACTCTACTCTCGGCCAGTTCATTTGCACATTTTATTCCCAATAAAGTGGTTACGAAAATATAATTGTGCCTTTATTAACAGTTTGTTGAGCAGCAGATGGAGTTTCGCTGGCCTGCCATGTTGAATTAGTGATGATGCTGTCATTTTATGTTCTCTCTACTGTGGAAACCCAGAAAAGCTCCTCATTAAGACCACTAATTAATATCACCTCTCTCAACATTATATCCAGCAATTTCACCCCAAATGAATGCAAAACAAACATCTAGGTAAAGCCATCTATTAGTGGTATGCATCTTCCATTTATTTGCTCTAGTTGCATTTGTGTTTGCAATCCCTGTCATCATCATCATTTGTTCTATATTAAGGGCAATTAAATGCCTATTAAAGATGCCAAAGCATTTGTTGCCTTGTTTTCACGCAGCATTTACAAGACGCAGGCAGCACCTCCTCGGAGCTACATCTCAGCAAATTCCATCGACTTAATCTTCCGATGTTTTATTAAAAACAAATTATGTCCGACTGTGCCGCCGGTAATCCGGCACATCAAGTATTGGTAGCCTCCTGAAGAAAAGTGTGAGGATTTTTAATTAAATGGACAATCTGCAGTTCCTACATCCATTTCTAGATTTATACAAATTCATTGATTCTTGAAGAATATAATGTATTAACGCTTCGTTGGCTTAGTTCAACTGTCATACCCCACCAGAGGCCGAAATATAAGCCTGTTTTACTCCAATGTTTGTTTGTAAACCAATGTAAATGTAAGCAGACACTGTATGCCAGAAAACATGGGTAAAACTATACTTTTGATATCATGGATAATCAGTCCATGAATCCATAGTACTGTCTGAATTTGAGTGGTTACATTTCTCCAACCCATCACTCAGCTTTTTACCGAAAGTGTGGCGGGCAGGTCGCTTTGTTATTGTTTCAACTATGGATTGCCCCTTTTAAGAGCACTAATAAATGAGGCAGCGAAGTCTGTGGATTATCCGTATTTCCTTGGAAAATAGAGGGGGGGAAAGAATCTTCATTTAATTTTTCAATCTGGACTTGGATCGATTCCAAGCTTCCAGTGACCTGACATCTTTTGGCAGTTAGAACCAGAACAAGGATTCCCTGTCGTTTACAGAGCACCATATGAAGGAAAGGTGTTGCTCCTCTGAGGTGTCTCTTTCTACTACTGTTCCCAGACTTCTCTGCCTTGAAGAAGTCACGTGACTAATGTTTGATTTAAAGAGAACCCTGCTCCAAAACGCTCACTGCTTCCTGCCAGAGCTTGATCTCTGTCGATGTGGGTGTTAGTGGGCTAAAGCTTCCTGGATCCCTGCAAGACTGACTTCTGCCCTCCTAAATGGGAAGTCATGCTCAGTTGATGGGCGCGTGCTTTCTTTCCTGTGTGTGCGGACGTGGCAGCTTGATCTCGACGTGGCAGAGGCTTGATGTTGGACCGGTTAGATCACTTGGATGAGACAGCTGTCGGTCGATAACTAAAAGAACATGACCAAGATCTAATCATTGTCTTGTTGTTCAAAAGAACAATACCTCTTATGGATTATAGCTCAGTGCATTGTTCCTTTTGCTCTTGAGAAGGTTTGGTACCTGAAGTCGAGTGTGGCTTTCTGGTTACATTACAAACCCAGAGGACTGGAGGCAGACGTTTTCATGAGTTTTCTCAACTTTCCTAATAACCGGCACAATGCCGGTGTTTGAGTCCACATAAATACTTCCTATTACCGTTAGAATGAGTGTTTTAGCCCAGAACGCTAGCCTAGCTCAGCAACTCTCTTTATCAGCCTGCAACCAGAGTTCTCCGGGTGCTTATAAATCCACAGAACATTGGCCATTGTGGAGCCTTTTACCATCTTGCCAAACAGGAATAACAAGAAAAGAGGCCCATAATTACAGAATTTACTGCAGTTGAAAATTAACTTTCAAAAAAATGTCTTCCCCATCTTCTTCCATTAATAGAAAATATGGTAATTAACTTTTCATATATTCCCTCTTATATCAGGGGTGGTTGATATGACTTATTCATGACAGAGAGACGAGTATTGCTGTTTTTCTGTCCGTATTCTTCAGCACTCTGAGACGGGAGAGACTCGACGACTGACTTTCTTTCTCTCTGAGATTGAGCCTTCCCCTCTGATCCCCACCGGGTATAAATCAACGGTGTCATTAAGCACCGCGTCGTTTCATCAAAGCGGGAGTCAAGCCGAAAAAGATTCCGAGGGCACGTAATCAGTTTGAGGGATGAGGGCTTTATTTATTCCCAAAACAAAATGAAATTACGCCTCCTCTTGAGTGACATTTATGGACGCGCTACCTGCGGTGCCCGCCATGTTTACAAAGTAATGGCTCACGCGGGGGGAAAAATGCTTTGCCGGTTGTGGAGATGCTGCATACAAAACCACAACTTCCTCGCCCTCCCTCCAGCCCCCTCTTCTGTCCGTTTCGTCCCTGGTCCAGTGTCGTCATTCTTAGATGGAGGATTTTGAACATACAGTTTATATCTCTAGCCCCCCCCCCTTTATTATGTCCTTTCTCCAATGTTCCACTACATCTGGTGTGTTGATGACACAGCTTTTGAGTAAATTGTCTCATGGTGTCAACAGACAATTGGTCATTATCTGCCGCGCCTGGGTCCAATTCTTTGAGATTATTCCATCAATTACAGTTCATTACACTTCTTACTGGAGGTGATGTGGCCTTGGTTTGAACCTGCCCAAGCACCAGACAACGAAAGTGGGACCTCGGTTAGGATCGTTTAAAACAAAAAAAATGTATTAACAAATCCATGTTTCGCCTACTTCAGCATTGGAACTATGTATTATTTGATGAGGTATTAAAGATATCCGGCGGTCAAATGTTTATTCCATCTCACTTAGCACTGAATTAGCGTCACTAAAGACGCATGTAGCTTGTTCGGGTTGGTGGGAGAAGACTCCTTCTTTAATGAAGAGGTGGCGGATGAAGTGCGGCAAACAACCGCCACTGGCGCCGAGGCCGGGGTGTCACACAGAGCTGGGCTCATTACTTACCCACAGACGGCCAATGTCACACAGAATATCCCCAGGTTTGCCCTTCATTTTGCGCTGTGCCTTTCACCGTGGTCCCTCGCTTGCATAATGATAACGGGCAGCAATTACACTCACGGGCATGCATACACACACACACACACACACACACACACACACACACACAGCCAGTAGAGAGCTGCAAATAAACACATTCCCCCCAGCCTGACTCTTCTCCCTTTGTCTTTTTGTTTGGTATGGTAGATACATATCCTCATGATAAAAAGAGGTCTGCTCTTGATGCATTTTCAACAGTCCACTGCTTCAATTACACGTATTTACTTACCATTCTGAATGCATCTTCTGCCTGGCCAAGTCCGATTCGTTTTGAATGGTAAATGAAAAGGTCTCGGGCACCATTTTGGCAATATTCTAGTGCTTCTTCGCCTCGCCAAGTCCCCGGCAATGTCAATTCTTTTAACTTTTTACATGCAAATTGTTTAATAAATCAGACGTCTAGGATGTTGGGCTTCTTCTACAACCCCACTTGCTGAAAGAAATAATTTACAAATTGGATACCTGGGAGAGAGAAATCCCCAATGGAAGCTTCTGCCGGGTTGGGGGTTTCGCGGGGGGGGGGGGGGGGGACACAAGGGAATTTGTCAGTGGTCAAATGGTTCTGTTCCATCACGGGAGGAGCATTAGAGGCAGTCATGCTGTCGCTCTGCCAACGGGAAATGTAGGCATTATGCAAAACCGATCTTTGAGCCAGATCTTGATTTCACGGCACTGTATATATGATGTCAGTGTATGGATATCTTGGGACACGGCTTAGAAGGCATGCTCACTGGGAGGCGTGGGAAGTGAGATCACGATTATACCCCTGTCTCAACCCCAGTCTCTCTGTCACTATGCTGCTAGAATGCCCCTGTTCTCCTTAAGGCTAGTACTCTCTAGGCATTGACTTAATCAGTGGCTAACAATAGTACTGATACTACTAATAATGTGGTCATTTAGCAGATTTCAAGAGAGTGGTAAGCACACTTAACACACTTAGTCTATGCAGGAATCAAACCCATATCTTTAGTCTCAAGGAACTAAGCCATCAGATCCATGTACTGAATTTGAATGATACTAATACACCAGTTGACCTATACCTCAGGCTAACCAGCCATTGGTAAGTCATCTCGTAACCAATTCATTGGTCATGTCTGCCAATGACACAGTCAGTGGATTAAGTGGTAACACTACAGGGTTGTGTTAGTCTACCAACTCAGGGCCCAAAGTCTCATTGCCCAATTGATGGTCATTTTAAAAGGATTGTAGCTTTACAAGCCTGTCTTGTGTAGACTGGTAATGGATCAGCAACTGTATTAAGTGGTAAGACTGGACAGTGCTGATGGATTCCTGCTGGCCACTCTGTTTAATTGTGGGACTTTGTGAGGCAAACTGGTTACAGGGGTGGATGGAGGGAGGAATAAAGGAGAGGGCTAAATGATGAATGTTAAATATTGAAGTGGTTGCCGGGGGGCTAATGAAATTAACAATGCAAGTAAACAGCCTACTTTGTGTCTCCATCCTTTTTCTTCCTTCATTGACTCATGAGAGAGAATATGTCTCAATCCTTTTCCTCCCTTCTTCTCCAGCCTAGCTTCTGCTACCATGCTGTATCACCTCAATATTACCATTCTCTGTTCCTGGAGAGCCATCCTCCTGTAGGCTTTAACTCCAACCCTGTTCCTGGAGAGCCATCCTCCTGTAGGCTTTAACTCCAACCCTGTTCCTGGAGAGCCATCCTCCTGCAGGCTTTAACTCCAACCCTGTTCCTGGAGAGCTACCCTCCTGTAGGCTTTAACTCCAACCCTGTTCCTGGAGAGCTACCCTCCTGTAGGCTTTAACTCCAACCCTGTTCCTGGAGAGCCATCCTCCTGTAGGCTTTAACTCCAACCCTGTTCCTGGAGAGCCATCCTCCTGTAGGCTTTAACTCCAACCCTGTTCCTGGAGAGCTACCCTCCTGTAGGTTTTAACATGGAGTTAAAACCTACAGGGCAGTAGCTCTCCAGGAACAGGGTTGGAGTTAACCTACAGGACAGTAGCTCTCCAGGAACAGAGTTGGCATTATCCTACAGGACGTTAGCTATCCAGGAACAGAGTTGGAGTTAACCTACAGGAGGGTAGCTCTCCAGGAACAGGGTTGGAGTTAAAACCTACAGGAGGGTAGCTCTCCAGGAACAGAGTTGGAGAACCCTGTCTTACACCATTGTTGTTTCAGGATCTTCAGATAGAAATACGCTAGATGTTATGTAGAATATTGAGAATCATGTCAGCTCTATGCAAGACCTATCTAACTGTGTTCAACTCATCGAATCAGAGCCGTGAAGGAAGGTATATGTAACTACTGTAATTGAGAAGTTGGATTTTGACATTGGAAATATTTGTTTATGCATGCTTGAAAAGAACAGTGATAGAAATGAACCTGTTTTGTTTCTCCCTCTGATTGAGAGCTGCATGGCCTTGTTTGTGTCTGCTCAGGAGACATCTTTGATATTGACTAGCTCTGTTTAACTTAACTGTGTCAATACAGGCTTCGTTTCGCTGTTGTTTTGTAGGTGTTGTATGCTGTGCAGCTGGTGCAGCTGGTGCTGCGGGTGGCTGTGTCCGATGTCTGTCATGCTGAAGCCAGGCAGGCTGGACGCTGTGGTTCTCCATGACCGTGCCTTCCCCTCCCCTGGAACAGGGCTGCGGTTGAGCGGGCTGGAAACCCACAAGGAGCAACCCATTCCCATTACACATGCTTCTTGAGGGATAGCACCGGACAGCAGGCACCTAGCTCACACACACACAAGCACAGAGGCATGCGCACGGACGCAAGCACACACTAGACACACATTTTCCTACATGTGTGTACATGTTCCTTCTTTCTCTCGCACGTGTGCACATGAACACACGCTCTCTGTCTTACGTACACACACACACACACCGGCAGGGCTGCCACCCAGGTCTACGCTGCTCCAGTTGGTTGATGGCATTGGCTTGGAAAGGGCCCAGCAGTGCCCGGTTGGAGCGCGCTCCTCTCCTGAAGAGGGACAGGCTCTTAGCAGCGTAAATCCTAGTGGACTGCTGCTCCTGTGGAAGGAGAGAAGCTTAACAAATCAATTTGGCCCCCATTAATCTGCTTTCACCTCCTGTTGTCATTCCGACTTACGAGTCTTTATTTAACTCCAGTAAATTGTGTCTTAAACGGATGCGTTTAAAGGGTCCATCATTCTTTTGATTTAATTTTGACATTTTAGTCTGAATATGGTGGATGTTATGCTTTAAAGGACGAAACGCGTGCGGTTCAGCCCGACCCAGCGTTAACGCTTTCGACGAGTGTTGATTTTTGTGGTGCCAAACCCAAAATATTTCGGCCATATTGTTTTCTTGCCGCCAGGCTTTTAGCATTATTCACCACTGTCGGTGGCAGCCATCTTGGCCGGTTAAGATTCAAATCCCCTCCCTAGAGTGTGCTCTGTTCCCAACATCAGCTTGGGGTTTGGTATCACCAACAGTCATTTTCACAGTGAGTTGTGCACATGAATATTCATGTATTATATATCGCTTGGCTAAACACGCAATCATAAACAAAACAACGGAGGTATTATTAGTTCATATGTTTTTTTAATGTCCACTCTGCTGTTTTGAACCGAGGGTTTACAGAGTGGACAGGGAATACTAAAGGAAAATGAGGGCCCTTGTTTTGAAGCAGGTGGTTTCTTCTTGAAAGTTGTGATGCCAACTGTTTCTTCAGGGGGATGGCTGTTTAAGTAGATCTAGTTCATGTGAACTGCATCAGTGGCCTAGAAAGGAAAGATTGATGTTGAGGTCAGTGTTACCGAAAGGTTCCGCTTTCAACCATGTCTACAAAGCATGACTAACTTCACGATATGGTGACCATGTTTAGTTTTTTCAATTTTGAGATTTGTGCTTTTCAAATATATCATTACACCTCAAGGACTCATGCCATGGCTCCACAATGTCCCGTTATCCCATTGATAGCCGTTAACATTGTAGCTTGCATCAAGGCTAACGTTAGCTAGCATTGGCATTGATCTCATCTATTTTAACGGAGTCTCTAGTCTCCCATAGACACCAATGTCTATTGTTAGAATTTCTTGGAAATGAATCACGCCTTGTCGAAGCGTGATACGTTGCACGTTAATGATGATTTTACCTTGCAAGTGCTGTTTACACAGTGGGCTGTGTATCTGCTATTTCATACAGGCCATTCATCCAGTATACAAAGGCTTACTGCTCATATATGCACCTATGAACACAGAATTGACTTCAGGTGGGCAAAAGTTTGTTCTCAGTTCTTTGTCACCTAATTAAGCAAAACCAAGCCTCGCTCTAGAGAAGTCCAGAATATCCATCATACTCCATTTTGCCTCTCAATTCCCACTATAACCATCTTTCAAGCCCGGGATTGGCCAATGTTCTAGTCGCCTTGGAGACACTTCCTGTTCCCCTAATAAGTTGAAGACTAGAGCATGACGTTTTAGAACCTCCACCACCACCTCCAACCCCACATATCCATCTGGAGGGACAGCTGGGGTCAAGGGGCGTTCTGCCTCTTCAAATGGGGTGTCGGGGTTCAGTAGACAGTGTGTAATACAGTGTAGCCCTGATGTCTGGCTGTTTTTTTTTTATCGCGTAGAGCAAGTTTTTGAAATGCAAGTTGACAAGTCCAAGTTGGAAAAGGAAATGTTGCACTCAAGTTAGCATGCAAAGAAGCTATTTTGGGGAATCTTGTTGACTCTTGCATACCTTGTGTTTGTTTGAGTGTAATGAAAAAACAATGCATGTCAAACAGGTGCTTCTGTGGAGGCACGACTCGCCACATGGACGGCATTTGCATTGTTTTGAACGCAGCGGAGCCTGGCGCTTGAAAGTGTTGATTGATTTTGCAGACCCTGCTGTGTGTGTGTGTGTGGCTCTGTGTACAGTATCTATGAGTCTTGTCTGAGGAAAAGTTGTGTATGCGTGTGGAGGTGAGGTCAGCCAAGGCGGTTTCAATGTGCTAGCCAACTCGGTGTGCATCGTCTTCCCAACACGTGTAGTTTACAACCGCAATGTCTGTCACTTAACCTAAGGCTACCCATAACTCCCCTGGCATCCCCTAATCCCTCATGGAATAACATTTATTTATTAGGGCAGAATTTTCTCTACATCTCTCATCCCTCCTATTAGTGCTGGCCAACCGCTCTTGCTAGCTATGCATTACCTTTGTGTTTTTAGCAGAGGATTAATCTAGTGTTCCTGCGCACACTCTTTTTCTCTCTTTGCCTCTCTACCCCCTTTCTATTTTTTAACTGAAACCTTTCACTTGTCAGTGTTGAAATTGAGGATTGGATTTTCATGCTACTTCCGACTACAGCACAAATGAAGACGGCGCCATTACATTAAAAGCCTCTGTTGGGCCCCGGTCGAACGCCTGCTTTGACTGAAAACACTGAAGCCGCGACTCGCGCCCCAGAGGAGCTGCTCGCGTCTGATGTTGATTTAGCTGTGGAGCGTCGCTTATTCCCGCATGCTCCCAAATCCAGTTAAAGATGTGTTGAATTAATTTTTCAGGCCTCTATGAGAGAGAGAGAGAGAGAGAGAGAGAGTTCTCTTCAGGAGAAGAAAAGGGAGAATGGCGATTTATAAAGCCATCACAATTCAACATGCTCCTTTTGAGGTGGAAGAAAAAATAATATGATTTATTTATGAGATACACATATCAAGCAAGGTGGATGTCCTTACTCGAGCTAAAAACCGCAGCACGCGCCTCTCAGCTTTGCCTGTACCCCGGCTCTCACACTGACTGGCTGACATCAAAACAAAAAAACCAACAGAACAATAACCACTTCAGGTAATTGTCCTGATTCTCCAGAAAGGCTCTGCAATTCAGAGCCGCAATACAGGCTTCTACAGCGGACAGGTTCTTATATTGTTAGCAAAGAGTAGCACGGTGAATCATGGGCGAAGCCCCGACGTCAGAAGCATGACATGAATACCTATGACTTACAATGTGATCAGCTGACTTCGGAGTGCCTGCCTCCAATTCCAAGCATGTATTCTCCTCGGACAGAGACGTTTCAACCCTCAAGGCCGCTCAATAGAGACGTCGGTCTCTCATGTTGTGCTTGGATGACTCTCACATTACATTCCCCTTTGAGAGGTCATCGCTTCTGACTTGAATAACTCTCCTCTATATATATACTGTGCATCAGCATGTTTAGGGGAAGCAGGACTGTGCTTTCCCATCTCCGTTCAAACCGTATGTGTTAAGTCGCCAGGAAGCATGTCAATGAGAAGTCAATGACCGATCTGTGAGTGCATACGCTGTACTAATGTCCAACAGCCAATCCAGGAGCGGCTAGGGAGACCAGCTCCACCATACAATATGTATACTGCACCGGATGACAACCCCTGCAACTCACACCCCACTATACGTTCACATTCACTCTAAAGAATACACAGCATTATGCTGTAGCTGTTGTTTCCTTCCCCTTATTGGATGAACACTGATGACTTCATACAACCAGGTCAGGGACTCCGGTCCATTAGCTTGTAGTTTGTGGGTGATTGCGGGTGCCGGTATCCACTTACCCCCTGTTTTGCGTCAGGGCACTCCGGCATGGGCCGAGTTTAATTGTTCTTAATGCAGTAGTGTGTGGAGACCCCCCCCCCCCCCCCCCCCCCCCCCAGTTAGACCTGCATGGATGGCTGTTCTAACAGATAGACTAGAGGAAGACCAGAAGGACCCTCACTTCCCCATGTCACCAATCACACTTTATGGCCCAGGGGCTGAGTTTCATCCGGGGTCTCTTGTGGCTACCCCCGTACTGCTCAGCCTCGCTTCAGGGTTAGACTTGGGTCTCCCATTATGCTAATAATTCTGCTAATGATGATCAGTGCCTTTTTTCCCGCTTCTTCTACTGAATAGGAGGTACCTTTTACAAAATGTTTAGGTGGTTCCTGTGAGGGATAATTATGACTGACCACAGTCTAACTACCTGTTGAACAACAACAAAAGTCAAATGAATTGAGATCAGATCTACTTAACCAGTCACCACATTCCTTCTGGCCCACCAGCAGAAAGATATGCTTTGGGAATCCCTGGCACTGCCATCACGCCTTTGGAGTCTGAAATGACTTTGCCTGTGGAGTTCAAAGGTCACCCGCTCTCGACAAGCCGCAATGATCGGCCCTGTTTCCCAAGGGAGCTTATACTCTGCAACGCAACTCCCCCACAGGAAAACAAATGGGCGGCCGAATGAGTCCTGTCACCTTGAGAGCTCTCGTGGAGCCCAAATCACCTGTGGAACCTTTATGGGCGTGTAGTTACTGCACTCTGAGCTGGGGGCTATTCTAGTGCTGCACAACTGAATGGGATGTCTTTATCATTCGAGACTGAATGGAGGGTTGGGTTTACACACTGAGTCTACACATCATGCTCTTTCCATGACAGAGACTGACCAGGACAATCCAGGTGAAAGCTATGATCCCTTGTTTTGATGTCACTTGTTAAAGACACGGCAGTCAGTGTAGGGGAAGGGGAGGACACATTTAAAGAATGATTTTTAAGCCTTGAGACAATTGAGACATGGATTGTGTATGTGTGCCATTCAGAGGGTGGATGGGCAATACAACATATTTAAGTGCCTTTGAAACGGATAGGGTAATGTGTTCCAGGGACACCTGTTTGAGTGTGTCAAGAACTGCAACACTGCTGAGTTTTTCACGCTCAACCGTTTCCCGTGTGTATATAGAATGGTCCACCACCCAAAGGACATCCAGCCAACTTGCCACAACTGTGGGAACCATTGGAGTAAACATGGGGCAGTATTACAGTGGAAGGCTTTCGACACTTTGTAGAGTCCATGCAACTCAATATTAGGAAGGCGTTCCTAATGTTTCAAATCAAATTTTATGTCACATGCGCCAAATACAACAGGTGTAGGTAGACCTTACAGTGAATTGCTTACTCACAAGCCCTTAACCGAAAATGCAGTTTTAGAAAATATACCCCCCAAAAAAGTAAGAGGTAAAAGTAACAAATAATTAGAGCAGCAGTAAAATAACAATAGTGAGGCTATAATCCGGGGTTACAGGTAATTGAGGTAATATGTACATGTAGGTAGGGTTATTAAAGTGACTATGCATAGATAATAACAGAGTAGCGGCAGCATGGAAGAGGGGGGAGGCAATGCAAATAGTGTGGGTAGCCATTTGATTAGATGTTCAGGAGTCTTATGGCTTGTGGGTAGAAGCCTCTTGGACCCCTTGGACCCCCCGTCTATGACTGGGAGGGTTGGAGTCTTTGATCATTTTTATGGCCTTCCTCTGACACTGCCTGATATAGAGGTCCTGGATGGCAGGAAGCTTGGCCCCAGTGATGTACTGGACCGTACACACTACCCTCTGTAGTGCCTTGCGGTCGGAGGCCAAGCAGTTGCCATAACAAGCAGTGGTGCAACCCATCGGGATGCTCTCGATGGTGCAGCTGTAAAACCTTTGGTATACAGACTCAGTGTATACTGTGTGTGTGTGTGTGTGTATATATATATATATATATATATATATATATATGTGTGTGTGTGTGTATATATATATATATATATATATATATATATATATACCATTCAAAAGTTTGGGCTTAAAATAACATCAAATTGATGAGAAATACAGTGTAGACATTGTTAATGTTGTAAATGACTAGGCAGTGTGTTCTAGTGCCCATCTTAATCTTTCATTTTTATTGGCCAATCTGAGATATGGCTTTTTCTCTGCAACTCTACCTAGAAGGCCAGCATCCCAGAGTCGCCTCTTCACTGTTGATGTTGAGACTGGTGTTTTGCGGGTACTATTTAAGGAAGCTGCCAGTTGATGACTTGTTTCTCAAACTAGACACTCTAATGTACTTGTCCTCTTGCTCAGTTGTGCACTGGGGCCTCCCACTCCTCTTTCTATTCTATTTAGAGACAGTTTGCGCTGTTCTGTGAAGGGAGTAGTACACAGCGTTGTACAAGATCTTCAGTTTCATGGCTATTTCTCACATGGAATAGCCTTCATTTCTCAGAACAAGAATAGACTGACAAGTTTCAGAAGAAAATTCTTTGTTTCTGGCCATTTTGAGCTTGTATTCGAACACACAAATGCTGATGCTCCAAATACTCAACTAGTCTAAAGGCCAGTTTTATTGCTTCTTTAGTCAGGACAACAGTTTTCAGCTGTGCTAACATAATTGCAAAAGGGTTTTCTAATGATCAATTAGTCTTTTAAAATTATAAACTTGGATTAGCTAACACAACGTGCCATTGGAACACAGGAGTGATGGTTGCTGATAATGGGCCTCTGTACGCCTATGTAGATATTCCATTTAAAAATCTGCCGTTTCCAGCTACAATAGTCATTTACAACATTAACAATGTCTACACTGTATTTCTGTTCAATTTGATGTTGTTTTAATGGACAAAAAAATGTGCTTTATATATACACACACACACACACACACAGTTGAAGTTGGAAGTTTACATACACCTTAGCCAAATACATTTAAACTCAGTTTCTCACAACTCTGACATCTAATCCTGACATCTAATCCTAGTAAAAATGCCCTGTCTTAGGTCAGTTAGGATCACCACTTCATTTTAAGAATGTAAAATGCCAGAATAATAGTAGAGAGAATTAATTATTTCAGCTTTTATTTCTTTCATCACATTCCCAGTGGGTCAGAAGTTTACTTACATTCAAATATTAGTATTTGGTAGCATTGCCTTTAAATGGTTTAACTTGGGTCAAACATTTTGGGTAGCCTTCCACAAGCATTGGGTGATTTTTGGCCCATTCCTTTTGACTGAGCTGGTGTAACTGAGTCGGGTTTGTAGGCCTCCTTGCTCGCACACGCCTTTTCAGTTCTGCCCACACATTTTCTGTAGGATTGAGGTCAGGGCTTTGTGATGGCCACTCCAATACCTTGACTTTGTTTTCCTTTTAAGCCATTTTGGAAGTATGCTTGGGGTCATTGTCCATTTGGATGACCCATTTGCGACCAAGCTTTAACTTCCTGACTGATGTCTTGAGATGTTGCTTCAATATATCCACATAATTTCCCTTCCTCATGATGCCATTTATTTTATGAAGTGCACTAGTCCCTCCTGCAGCAAAACATGCAAACAACATGATGCTGCCACCTCCATGCTTCGCGGTTGGGATGGTGTTCTTCAGCTTGCAAGCCTCCCCTTTTTTCCTCCAAACATAACGATGGTTATTATGGCCAAACAGTTATTTTTTGTTTCATCAGACCAGAGGACATTTCTCCAAAAAGTACGATCTTTGTGCAGTTGCAAACCATAGTCTGGCTTTTGTATGGTGGTTTTGGAGCAGTGGTTTCTTCCTTGTTGAGCAGACTTTCAGGTTATGTCGATATAGGACTCGTTATTCTGTGGATATAGATACCGTTGCACCTGTTTCCTCCAGCATCTTCACAGGGTCCTTTGCTGTCGTTCTGGGATTGATATGTACTTTTCGCACCAAAGTACGTTCAGCTCAAGGAGACAGAACACCACTCCTTCCTGAGCGGTATGACGGCTGCGTGGTCCCATAGTGTTTATACTTGTGTACTATTGTTTGTACAAATGAACGTGGTACCTTTAGGTGTTTGGAAATTGCTCCCAAGGATGAACCAGACTTGTGGAGGTCTACCATTTTTTTTCTGAGGTCTTGGCTGATGTCTTTTGATTTTCCCATGATGTCAAGCAAAGAGGCACTGAGTTTGAAGGTAGGCCTTGAAATACATCCCCAGGTACACCTCCAAATCACTCAAATGATGTCAAATAGTCTATCAGAAGCTTCTAAAGTCATCACATCATTTTCTGGAATTTTCCAAGTTGTTTAAAGGCAGTTAACGTAGTGTATGTAAACTTCTGACACACTGGAATTATGATACTGTGAATTATAAGTGAAATAATCTGTCTGTAAAAAATCGTTGGACAAAATGACTTGTCATGCACAAAGTAGATGTCCTAACCGACTTTCCAAAAAGATAGTTTGTTAACAAGAAATTTGTGGAGTGGTTGAAAAACGAGTTTTAATGACACCAACCTAAGTGTATGTAAACTTCCCACTTCAATTTCTCTCTCCGGAATGCATTTCTTTCTCCGGAATGCATTTCTTTCTCCGGAATGCATTTCTTTCTCCGGAATGCATTTCTTTCTCCGGAATGCATTTCTTTCTCCGGAATGCATTTCTTTCTCCGGAATACATTTCTTTCTCCGGAATGCATTTCTTTCTCCGGAATGCATTTCTTTCTCCGGAATGCATTTCTTTCTCCAGAATGCATTTCTTTCTCCAGAATGCATTTCTTTCTCCAGAATGCATTTCTTTCTCCAGAATGCATTTCTTTCTCCGGAATGCATTTCTTTCTCCGGAATGCATTTCTTTCTCCGGAATGCATTTCTTTCTCCGGAATGCATTTCTTTCTCCAGAATGCATTTCTTTCTCCAGAATGCGCTCTCTCCCGCCATTTTGTGCACATTCATTGTTTCATAACTTCATTGTGTGAATTGTTTGCATTTGATTGTTAGTGTATATCAAGTAGCACATTTACCGTTAGTTCCTTTAATTTCGAATCTACAATGTTTGTTACTTTGGTTACGGTAATTTCTGTGAATGCATTCAATATTATTAGTCCAGTCTTCCCTTTATCATTGTCAGAGTGGACACATTGTTTGCGGAGTGCACAAGTGTATGCTACACTTGTGAGAAAGTCGTTTTGCTTTATTTCATTCCGTTTACGAGTTTCGTCAATTTAGTTATTGTCTTTTGTTTGCCGCTCTCCTGTCAAAGTGAAGTTAGGACGCGCTTAAAAGTCGGCCAATAAGCTACCTGGCCTGCTTGTAAGTGTAAGCATATAAATGTGCCCATTTGGGGATCTGATTGATAGTATTTCTGATTGGCTTAACGAACCACCACTAATGACCTGTGGAGCTTCTCAGTGATGTGTTTGTTCTTCACCTCAAACAGCAAGCAAACAAAGTCTGTTTTTCCATCTATTGAGAATTACAATGTAATGTATTTGAAAAATCTTTCCAGCTCTCTTCCTTTCGATAACCACTCAGCGTGAAAAGGAAAAATGTCATGCTCTGATCCAGTGGAAATGTCATAAAATAGGCCTACCTGATTACTTCATATCAGTGCTTGACTTGGACTGAAATAGGTTCCGGTACTCATTTTGGGTGCTGGTACTGTTTCTATTTAGGTGCAGGAGCTCCATAACACTTTTACGCTAATATTCTATAAGAGGAACAGGATTTCAAGCAGTAGAAAAGTTGAGGTGCAGGTCCTCAGCTCCAGTGAGCTCCTGCCCAAGTCAAGTACTGCTTACCAAAAAGTTTCAAGTTGTTGCAGAAAGGCCATGTGTAGCCAATGTGATTTTTAGGATATTTATTTTTATCATGATATTATCTACCTACAGGCTGCAATGTTTTTAGTTGTTGGCTTTATGTGGGCTATTTTTATATAGTTGGCAATAGAAGTTACTTCTTAGGTTTGTATCATTTTCATTGAGGTTTGGATAGAATATTGATTAACCACATGATAATGATTTTGAGATATGAAGACGTTATTATAAATGAAACTGTTTCACAAAAATGTGCATATGAAAACCATAACTAGCATGCAGATGAGTAGAAATGGTAAGATAAATTGACATTCCACATGAGAAAGGTGGCCGACTCCTCGTATAGCCTATTATCAGCAACTTCAGGAGAGTTCTCTTCTGGTTATCTAGATCTCAGGCGCCCTCGAGGCATTTGTCTTATTTCCTTAAACCGTAAGCTCAATGCATAAAGTTGATTTTATTTAAACACATAGGGTGTGTCTATATA
The DNA here is from genome assembly GCF_045791955.1 of Oncorhynchus clarkii lewisi. Classification (NCBI taxonomy): domain Eukaryota; kingdom Metazoa; phylum Chordata; class Actinopteri; order Salmoniformes; family Salmonidae; genus Oncorhynchus; species Oncorhynchus clarkii. The sequence goes on along the minus strand of NC_092167.1, from coordinate 38,779,319 downwards.
TGCAGAAACACATGTATAACAAATTTGATCAATCAACTTTCGGTCGACCAAGATTTTTTTGGGTCCGGGACATCCCTAATGTAAGGTCACTCATCTCGCAACGTAAGATGTATCTACACGCCCTGCCTTTCCCAGAAACAGTGAGGCTAGGTGGTCGGCGAAAGGGGTTGTCTTTTCACGGATTGCTTTGTTATACTTGAGGTTCCAACATCCAGTATAAGTCCCAGCTTTTAGGGCCTTCTACCGAGAGTGCCAGGTGGCAGCACAGGCATAAAAACAGATTGCCCATCGCCAACGAAATAAAAGGGAATAAAAATGTGCCATAAAACATCTATAGGTGGCAGCAGGCGTGGAGTATGATCTGGTTGGAGGCGAGGGGGTTGGTGGGCGGGCGTAGTGATTTATTGCTGTTGTTGAGGTCAGCAACAAGTCCGCTGTTAGTATTTTGAACAGGTGGCGAGGGACAAAGAGGGCATTTCCCCGCTAGAAAAGGCCTGGATTCGAGCGGTGTGTGTGTGTGTGTGTGTGTGTGTGTGTGTGTGTGCGCGTGTCTCTAATTTAGCTGCCTCCACAAGGACACAGGGAATCAAGCTGCTCTCTAGCCCTCAGCGACAGTCACTCAGCAGTTCTCTACACACACACACACACACACGGTCGAAAGAGGCAGAAACCGTTTCCTCTAAACGTGTCAACAGGATGTCCCGCTCACCCACTGGGCCTCCCATAAGATTGATATAAGATTGATAATGAGCGATTGTCTCATTAACACAGCCTATTAGCCATGTCCACATGTGCGGTCCTATGAGTGTGGAGGGAGCTACGCTGAACGGACACACCACAATATGAAGACTAATTGTCTTTGAAGAGGGAGTCTGTATTCTCCCCTCTAATTTGTGCCTGGCCCACGGGCATGCCTTTAGTCTGCAATCATTTCAAGCAATTTTAGCCTCGTCTCATGTTCATGAGCAAAGTGTCACGAGACTGCTCCGGAGTTCTGCTCAGTCCAGTTTCAACTTCCCCTTCCTGTTTGAGCTGGAGACAAGTTAAATGGATTTCACAGTGTTGCACCTGTTCTTGGCTCAACTTTGAAATCCACATGAAGAGGAAAAATAGCACTTTTCTACTTTTATCTCTGGTTTCAGGCACAGGGGTTCAAGCTGCGCCAGCCAAGTCATGTTTTTGAGTCTCAACCAGAGTGGAGCCTCAGGTATGTGTTGTCAAAATACTCCAATTGAAATGCATTGCCATAAAGTGCGTTTGAAAGGCACCAAACATAACACCTGTCTTGGTATGTCTTTTAAAATGTCAATTTAGCACAAGATCCTTTTTAGTAATTATGATGATACATTCTACATATCATAATTCAGGGAAGCTGAGTTAAAGGCGGACTTAAGCGGAGATATAAACATTTCCAGAACACCTTTCATCCTTATGCCAACAGATTATGGACATCCCAGTTGTTATTTTGTTTACACTGGTGCTACAATAGTGTATGTGTATCTTTGTGTTAGAGAAACCAACGTGATATCTGAGGACATGGGCCACCCGTGACTTATTGACTTTTTCAAGGAAGTGAAGCCTTTGTTGTGCTTGTGCCGAGCTTGTGTGAATTTGACCTCTGACTCGGCTGACCCCAGAAGTCAGATAATGAAATGCTGACAGACGACCAGCACCAGGAGATTAGAAGGAAAGCGAGAGAGGAAAAAAAGGCTGCAGGGCTTTGTGTGTGTGTGTGTGTGTGTGTGTGTGGCTTGGGGTATTGCCACAACAACATATGGCCGTCAAGCTGTAAAATCACAAGCTTGAGCCGGACAGTTGGTCGATGGTGACTCTCGAACGTGAGACTGGCACAAGTTTTTTTGTCACGGGAGATAAGCAATATGAGCAAATAAGCATGAAAGAGATTTGATGGTGAGCTGTACTATATCAGAATGTGGAGATAGTCGGGATCCCTGAGAAGTGTTGGCGTAAACCAAGGGAACCAATTTACAAATTGATCAATTGCAAAGTCAATGGGGTTCGCGTTTGAAGAATTTGCTAATTTGGAACAAATTTCCCTTCTGAGCTCGTCCTCTTCTACATTTAACCCCCTGGGATGCTAATGCACACCACATCTGTGGTGGCATGTTGTGCCTTTTACCATCATTAAAGAAGATGCCTCCAAGCCGTCGAAAGTACACCTCCCGATGAAATGGGAGTTCTCTTTTAAAACGTTTGGTTTCTCGCCCAGCTAATCTGCTAGTGGTAGAATGTGGGTGTGTTGAAGAGTGAAGCTCCTGGAGTGCCCGGGTTGGTTTACTGCGGGAGTTACATGTTAAGCTTTGAGATGTGTTTGAACGATGCGCTGGGCCCCTTTGAAGTTCCCCGATGGGGTATGGAGAGATGTCAGCCCTGGGAACTCAACAGAGAAACTGTTATAACTACCGGGATCAGGACAGGCCCAAGTGCTTACGTGGAGAGTCTTGGTAGAAACTGCCAACGTGTTTGGGAGTTGGTCGAGACTGTGCAGAGAGTGTGGAGCGTCTTTTTAGGACCTCAAAAGTCCCAACCACGTACCGCGCATTTCGTGATTGACAAGTGCCTTTCAAGAGGGATGAGTTACCCCAGCGTTGCGTGATACCAAGTCCTTTCAATTACAAGTAAGCAGCAGAATTCTACTGGCCTTTTACTTTGTTGAAGAACGACTGGAAGCAGTTAAAGCACAAGGTTGATTCGGGAAACAAACCTCAAACTCCCAGTGACGGTTTGGAGGCATGAAAGTACGCGCCACTGTGCGAGGGCACCGACGAACAAGACCCCTACGGCTCCAGGCCCCCCCCCCCCCCCCCGTGGAAATTTATGACATCCGTTCGGGGCTGTCATTACCTCTGTCGTTTTTCTCCCCCGTTCAGTGAAGAGGAGAGACGGGGAGATTAATTAATGCGTTTGCGAGCCATCGCCATTTCCCTGACACACTTGACTCTGTTTAATAAATGATGTCCCATATTTCCCTATTCATTATAATGTCATTAAGACATATTAAGCCCACCTGCTGCTTTAACCTTTAGCTCGCGCTTCTACAGGGGCGTCGGCTAGCCCCGGTCCTTGTTCTACACATCTCATGCGCTGTACCGTTTAAATTACAGGGCCAACCAGAGGGCCGTTATGTAATAGGCCTGTTTAAAAATTAATGAGGACAACACGGCCACTCGCACCACTGGCGTCGAAGGATAAACACCCCCCCCCCCCCCCCCCCCCCTCCGAAAAGTGGGATCGCTTCAGCGACTAGCCGCAGCATATGAAAGTCAACTTCAGAGCACCCTGGGTAGCTCAAACCTTGGGTACAGGGGAAGAGAGTGGACTTTTTAGAAGACTTTCTAGAAGATGTTGCTGACCCACTTTGAAGTGAGGACATGACAATCGATGCATATAGATATGTCAGAATGTACTATTTAATTATTGATTGGATGGCACTGTGTAAAACGCCAACACAACAGGCCTCTTTAGTGTTAAATGGACTCATCGGCAGCATGTTGCTTCTATTGGCCTGTGAGGTATCGCTGTGCGTGGGGGACGATTCGATGGAAAAGTAGCTTTTAAAGAGTAATTTATTACCACTTCTGCATTTAGCGAGATCAATCCTGCTGTGGGTTTAGTCGAGCGTGTCTATTCATCTTCCTGCTGTGATAAATGTCCTTTTTGGATTCTGTAAGTAATCCAACTGGCCCAGGACCTGCAGAGCATACTCTAGCACCATCCATATACTGCATGCTGAGGTGAGATGAGGTATGTTTGAGAGAGAGATGGAAAGTGAGAGGGGTAGAGGGAAAGAGTCTCTGAGTGGTGTGTGTGTGTGTGTGTGTGTGTGTGTGTGTGTGTGTGTGTGTGTGTGTGTGTGTGTGTGTGTGTGTGTGTGTGTGTGTGTGTGTGTGTGTGTGTGTGTGTGTGTGTGTGTGTGTGTGTGTGTGTGTGTGTGTGTGTGGGGGGGGGGGGGGGGGGGGGGCTTGAGTCGTTTAACTGCTCATTATAACAGGCGGGCAGGTCTAAGGTCTGATCTCCAATTCCCTATTCAGGCCTTAATCATTGCAAGCTAAAAAACCTAATCTGTCTCCAGATCAGTGGCCAGGGATTCATTTGATCTACAACCCCCCCCCCCAAACATATTGTGCAGGAGCCCATTTGCTGTAAATTGCTGCAATGAATCGTTAAGTCAAACAGGAACCTGTATTATATGTGAATATATGAGTTCAGCCGTTCTTGGGATATTAAAAGGTGCAATATGCAGAAATTGTTCTGCCATTTCCTGTTTGCAAACATTCTAATAGTTGCCTAATTTCAGTTTGTGACAAAACAAGCAATGACAAAGGATGCATATAGATGTGTAGAGAATGTTATATGTGCATATACTGTAGATATAAATATTTGTAGAGAATCGCTCTACCATCTAAACCACTGAAATGTATTTTCAACAATCAACCCAAAATATTATATTATGAAATGTTTGAAGCTGGTGTACAAAATGGAAAGTAAAAGACACAAAAATGAACCTTAAGAACATAAAGTATAGAAATAGCACACATAAAACAGCTTAGACTTGCTTTCAACGAGAATGACAGATCTATAGCGCACATCTCTATGTGCATTTGGTTGGGCAGCCTAAAAAGTTACATACAGTGCCTTCAGAAAGTATTCACAACGGCATGGAGCTAAGCACCGGCAGAAGTCCAAGAGGAATTTTGGTAGAAAGCAGTCTGCACATCTACACTGGAGTTGCTTACAATGAAGGCCGTGATTGATCTTGAGTGGGCAAGTTAGTTTTGACTTAAATCTACTTGAAAATCTATGGCAAGACCTAAAAATGGTTGTCTATCAATGATGAACAACCAATTTGACAGAGCTTGAAGAATTTTAAGAAGAATAATGGGCAAATATTGTACAATCCAGGTATGCAAAGCTCTTAAGAGACTTACTGAGAAAGACTCAAAGCTGCAATCACCGCCAAATACTTGTGTAAATTAGATTTCTGTATTTAATTTTCAATAAATTAGCAAACATTCTAAAAACAAGTATTCACTTTGTCATTATGGGGTATTGTGTGTAGATTGGTGAGAGAAAAAAATCTATTTAATCCATTTTAAATTCAGGTTGTAACTTGAATACTTTCTGAAGGCATGGTATTGTATCTTTAATGAGAACTGCTCCCTCTGGAGAGACAGTTTTGACAAATTCAACGTATGTATTTCAATGTCTCCCACGATTCTTTATCAGAGCGGTGATAAACAATTAATCACACATTTTTGATGTACCAGAAAAATCCAAGAGGCCAAACTTTTCCCCTCAACTACTTTGATCACTTCATATCTTTTCTGTTGGGCTTCTTTTTTTCTTCTTCAATTCTTTCACACTTTCTTCCAGAGGTGAGATGATCTGTCTGTTCCTGGCTGTACTATATGATCTGAGAGTGCTTTTCAACTTCACCCAAGGACCCCCTCTGGAAGAAAAAAAAACCCCAGCCAGGCTCAAATCAGCGCAACTCAAATCTTCTTAGCATACCTTGAGTTTCTCATTTAAAAAGTGCACCGCTACTGAATATTACATCTGTTGGATAGTTTTGTCAAAGATCAAGTGCTGTTGGACACCGTCAATGAAAATCTGCTAATAAAGGTGCAGCAATGTACTGTGCCTGGCTCCATATTTAAATAAGCCACATTCTCTGGACCATGAAAGACTGGAATTGAAAGTATCGGTTTCCCTTCGCAATACAGAGTCCAACGAGAGTATACTGTGGATGGCAGGTAGCCTAGCGGTTAGTGTTGGCCCAGTAACCGAAAGGTCGCTGGTTCGAATACCCAAGCCAACAAGGTGAACAAGGCACTTAAGGCACTCATTTTCTCCTGGGGCGCCGTACTACTATGGCTGACCCTGTAAAACAATACATGTCACTGCACCTATCCAGGATTTATTTGACAATAAATATAAAAAATAAAAATACAAATGATGGGGTTCAATGCACCGTTGGGGCTTCCTCCCTGATGCCCTGGGATGAATTTGCATCTGAAATATGTACCCTCAATAGACCCCCTCTCTCTGTTCTTTTTTGAGGGAGATGAAAGGCAGAATGGAGCGCCTCCCTGGCACTAGTCGTTGGCATCACTGTGCGCCCACAATACTGGCTGCCGGTGTTTCTGAGTGAAGTTACCACTCTCTCTCTGTATCTTGTCTTTCGATGGGCAGAGACGAGGCTTGGGGGAGCTTACATTTAGGAATAATTTACATGAAGCATCAAATGACCTTTACCCTACCATTACCCTTCTGTTGCCATGTGGCATCCCTGCCAAACGAGTTGAGTCAAACTGGCCTTCTATTTTCACCAACTGCCTCCTGTAAAATGAAAACATCCAAATTATTTTCCACATGCTTCGAGTCCGAGAGGAACTCTACTTCATCTGGTTTGGCGTTCCTGATTTTGGCAGTCTCTGAAATGATTCGTTTTGGTGGAATCCCGGGCATATCATAATCATAGCCTCCAATCTGTTTCGGGGGCTGCTGCCTAGCTCACTTACAAATCGGCCAATAGTTAGCCCCATATGTCCGCGCCTTTGTTTGGATCACAGAGTTGGTATTTATATCCCTGCATTTTGATGGTAGCCAGGCGCTGCGGATTGTCCCAGATTTCATCAAATCGGTGGTACATTACCCAGTGTCTGTGCTGAATATTTCCATGCATATTCCCATCTCCCCATCCATATGGAAATATGATGCTGTATATGTTACCACTACTGTACACAATGTATCGTTTAAACTGGCAGAGCCTTCAGCACCAAACATCCTCACAAACAGTGCATTCGGGAAGTTTTCAGACCCCTTCACTTTTTCCAAATTTTCTTACGTTACAGCCTTATTGTAAAATTGATGAGGAAAAACACGATTTAATCTAAACACAATACCCCATAATGACAAAGCAAAAACAGGTTATTAGAAATGTTAGCAAATTTATTACAAATTTATAAAAATCACATTTACATAAGCATTCAGACCTTTCACTCAGTACATTGTAGAAGCACCTTTGGCAGCGATTACAGCATTCAGTCTTCTTGGGTATGACGCTACAAGCTTGGCACACCTGTAATTGGGGAGTTTCTCCCATTCTTCTCTGCAGATCCTCTCAAACTCTGTCAGGTTGGATGGGGAGCGTCGCTGCACAGCTATTTTCAGGTCTCTCCAGGGTTCAAGTCCGGGCTCTGGCTGGGCCACTCAAGGACATTCAGAGACTTGTCTTGGCTGTGCTTAGGGTCGTTGTCCTGTTGGAAGGTGTACCTTTGCCCCCAGGTTGATGTCCTGAGCGCTCTGGAGCAGGTTTTCATCAAGGATCTCGCTGTATTTTACGCCGTTCACCTTTCCCTCGATCCTGACTAGTCTCGCAGTCCCTGCCGCTAAAAAACATTCACACAGCATGATGATGCCACCACCATGCTTTACCATAGGGATGGTATTAGCCAGGTGATGAGCAGGGCCTGGTTTCCTCCAGTCTTGACACTTGACATTCAGGCCAAAGAGTTAATTATTGGTTTTATCAGTCCAGAGAAGTCTGAAAGTCCTTTAGGTGCCTTTTTGGTAAACTCCAAGTGGGCTGTCTTGTGCCTTTTAGTGAGGAGTGGCTTTCGTCTGGCCACTCTACCATAAAGGCCTGATTGGTGGAGTGCTGCAGGGATGGTTATCCTTCTGGAAGGTTCTCCCATCTCAACACAGGAACTCTGGACCTCTGTCAGAGTGACCATCTGGTTTTTGGTCACCTTCCTGACCAAGGACCTTCTCCCCCAGAAGAGTCTTGGTGTTCCAAACTTCTTCCATTTAAGAATGACGGAAGCCACTGTGTTCTTGGCGATTTTCAATGATGCAGACATTTTTTGGTACCCTTTCCCAGATCTGTTCCTCGACACAATCCTGTCTCGGAGCGCTACGGACAATTCCTTCAACCTCTTGGCTTTGTTTTTGTGTTCTGACATGCACTGTCAACTGTGGGACCTTACATAGGCAGGTCTGTACCTTTCCAAATCATGTCCAATTAATTGAATTTACCACAGGTTTCCATTGATCATCTCAAGGATGATCAATGGAAACAGGATGCACCTAAGCTCCATTTTGAGTCTCATAGCAAAGGGTCTGAATACTTATGTAAATAAGGTATTTCTGTTTTAAATGTTCTATACATTTCTAAGAACTTGTTTTCTCTTTGTGGGTATTGGGGGTATTGTGCGTAGATTAATGAGGAACATGTTAGAATAAGGCTGTAACATAACAAAATGTGGAAATAGTGAAGGAGTCTGAATCCCTTCCTGAATGCACTGTGTGTTATTCATGGTTATATATGTTCCCATAAATGACAGCAAATATACCATTGGGTGTGAAGCTTGTGGGTGTGAAACTGCCCCAGCACCCCACTTCCCTCGTTTAGCCAGAATAGCCTTCCATTGTGGTCACTGCCTATAAGACAGCTGCGTAACCTCGTGTCTTTCTGTCACTCAACAACTGCCTCAGTGTTAGCCAACCCTCCCCACCCCCCCTACATGCGGCGCATTCATTCAACATGACAACTGACTTCGATGTGAGGAAGCCTAAGTTTCCCTTTGGTATCAAACTCAAAAGCTTTGTGCCTCCCTGCACACTAAGTGTGTGTGTGTGTGTGTGTGTGTGTGTGTGTGTGTGTTGTAGCACATTTTAGAGGAGCTCTGACAGTATCACACACCCAATAAAAGACCACCTGTTCCTAGTGTGCTAACCTAATCCGGCCGTGCCACTGTTCCCAACGGTATTTCTCCCCGTGTCACGTTCCATCGGCTCCTCTAACACTCGATGGCACAACCCCAGGCAGGGTTGTTAACCGAGCAACCCTGACATGCATTGTGACAGTTTCACACCCAGTCATAATCCAGGTGACACCGGTATCTCTGGTCTTTTTAATTGCTTTGTACGTTTTTTATTTTGTCCCCCTTTTTTTTAGAATAGAAAGCGCATTGAAATAGTTTCTTAGCCTACCTGTCTATCTATCAGACTAGCTGCCATTACTTCTAATTATACCATGGCATTGTTGAATATTTGTTTGAAGGGCATTCTAGAGCTTGCATTATTAATGCACGGTATAATCGAACGGTATAATTCAATGGCTATGAAGTTCATTCTTACAAATTTTATTTTTGAGCTGCTTTTGAAAGCAAACATCGGATTGAAAACATCCTTCGCATTGTTGAATTTGATTTTCATAATAACAAGCTAGGATGATGGTTTGGTTAGCTCAGCTAGCAAGTCTGTTTTGTTACCAAGGCAACTACTGTAGCTATGTAGCGAGCTAGTTAACTTGCTAGCTACTTCAGTGGATGTTGTCACATTTCAACTGGCAAATTAATACATTTCTAGCTGCAAATGTGTTCATTTATAGCCATGGTATGAAACTGATAATCAACTCAAGGCTCTATGCGTTCTCTGGAAAATAATGCAACTCTACATTGTAGAATAATAGTGAAGACATCAAAGCTATGAAATAACACATATGGAATCATGTAGTAACCAAAAAATTGTTAAAGCCACCCTTTACCTTGATGTCTTCACTATTATTCTACAATGTAGAAAATAGTAAATAATAAACAAAAAAACCTTGAATGAGTAGGTGTTCTTAAACGTTTGACTGGTAGTGTGTGTGTGTGTATATATATATATATATAACACAGTAACATTTTATATGTTCTTAAAAATATGGGTTTTGGAGGACAAGAGTAGGAGAAATCAGCCGTGTCAGAAAACCCCAACAATTCACAAACCCAATACATAGGTTCATAACAAACGACTGTAGTTAAAGGCATCATTCAGTTTGTTGAATCAGCTCGTCTCCTTTTAATACTGTTTTCTGGATGCACTTTTAGAGTGGTATTGAAGTGCTATAAATTGAGGTATAGATTTCCCTGTCTCTTTGAGCTGGGAATAAGATCATTCGGATGAGTTTTTGAAAGTGCCCAGGTTATACGTTGGCCTTTTTACACTGAAGAAAATCTACTTTGGCCAGTTTCAAGTCTTTTTCAGTCAGCCATTCACCCCAAACATTTACAGCTGAATATGTGTGCAGGGAGAAACCACCTATCAGACTGCCAAGAGTTCTCTAAATTGATATGCATTGAATGAATTACTATAAAACTGCTACTAATCTCATGCATATTGTATAGCATCTTGTCTTTTGAACCAAAATGAAGGGTCTTGGCCAATCAACTTGTGTTAACCGCTTTAGGGAGGGAACCACTATGTTTGAAAGGCTAACAGGGACAGCAGACCCACAAAAAACAGGATACTTCAACACCTAAACACTGGATACCACATCACCTAAACACTGGATACCACAACACCTAAACACTGGATACCACAACACCTAAACACTGGATACCTCAACACCTAAACACTGGATACCTCAACACCTAAACACTGGATACCTCAACACCTAAACCCTGGATACCTCAACACCTAAACACTGGATACCACAACACCTAAACACTGGATACCTCAACACCTAAACACTGGATACCTCAACACCTAAACACTGGATACCTCAACACCTAAACACTGGATACCTCAACACTGGATACCTCAACACCTAAACACTGGATACCTAAACACTGGATACCTCAACACCTAAACACTGGATACCACAACACCTAAACACTGGATACCACAACACCTAAACACTGGATACCTCACCACCTAAATACTGGATACCTCAACACCTAAACACTGGATACCTCGACACCTAAACACTGGATACCTCGACACCTAAACACTGGATACCTCGACACCTAAATACTGGATACCTCAACACCTAAACACTGGATACCTCGACACCTAAACACTGGATACCTCGACACCTAAAGACTGGATACCTCAACACCTAAAGACTGGATACCTCGACACCTAAAGACTGAATATCTCGACACCTAAACACTGGATACCTCGACACCTAAACACTGGATACCTCGACACCTAAACACTGGATACCTCGACACCTAAACACTGGATACCTCGACACCTAAAGACTGGATACCTCAACACCTAAAGACTGGATACCTCAACACCTAAACACTGGATACCTCGACACCTAAAGACTGGATACCTCGACACCTAAACACTGGATACCTCGACACCTAAAGACTGGATACCTCGACACCTAAAGACTGGATACCTCGACACCTAAAGACTGGATACCTCGACACCTAAAGACTGGATACCTCGACACCTAAACACTGGATACCTCGACACCTAAATACTGGATACCTCGACACCTAAACACTGGATACCTCGACACCTAAAGACTGGATACCTCAACACCTAAAGACTGGATACCTCAACACCTAAACACTGGATACCACAACACCTAAACACTGGATACCACAACACCTAAACACTGGATACCACAACACCTAAATACTGGATACCTCAACACCTAAACACTGGATACCTCAACACCTAAACACTGGATACCTCAACACCTAAACACTGGATACCTCAACACCTAAACACTGGATACCTCAACACCTAAACACTGGATACCTCAACACCTAAACACTGGATACCTCAACACCTAAACACTGGATACCTCAACACCTAAACACTGGATACCTCAACACCTAAACACTGGATACCTCAACACCTAAACACTGGATACCTCAACACCTAAAGTCTGGATACCTCAACACCTAAAGACTGGATACCTCAACACCTAAATACTGGATACCTCAACACCTAAACACTGGATACCTCAACACCTAAACACTGGATACCACAACACCTAAACACTGGATACCACAACACCTAAACACTGGATACCTCGACACCTGACCACTGGATACCACAACAACTGTGATGCCAAAATGGAAGCATATAACCCAATTGTTGAAAACAAATTTATAATCTAGATTAAATACCAAACTCTTTCAGGAAAATGTAAAAGGCTCCTCAACCTGAAATGGAAGTAGGCATATCAATTCCCCCTCACAAATTCAAAACAGAAATTGAGAGCTGCCTTGCCAATATAACGGAATGTGTGTTGATCGGCGGAGGTTAACCCTTCGACCCAGAATTGAGAAATCCTGACACAGTCTAAACACATCTCACTGAAGAGATGTAGGAAACCTACTCCAAATGGTTTTGGTAATCTCTCTCTTATGGGGTCCTTCCTAACCCCTCCTCACCCTACCATCCACCCCTGAGCCAGCTGTGATCAATACCGGGAATCAGGCCATTACGCTCTTTGAAAGCGCTACGTTGCGCCAATCGATATGTTATTATTTTTCATTTATTTTTCCCTGGTCTAGGGGAGCTCTTCCAGGTCTTCAGTGGTCCAATGATCCCCCTTCTCTCAGGCTCCACATGTCTTATATCTGGACTTGGGCCATTTGCATGTCTCATGCATCTTGTGGTGTGTGTGTGTTTCCTAAGTGAGGGGATATCGCTGAACCCTTTCTGGGAATGGAATCTATGTTAGTTTGGAATGAAATGAGGTCCGCCCGGATTGGGTTGTACTGTATGTACAGAGTCTCTTTGGGGATCGGGGTTGAGGTAGTTATGTGTAGCTATAGTCATACCTCAATTGGCACAACAGAGGTGCAAGGTAATGAAGCATACAAGGGGAAAATGCAATAATTTCTTCCTTCATTAGTTAGGTGTATTTATATCACTGTTTTCACAAAGTTGATTTCCATTGCTTCCTTATTAGCCTCTGGTGAACACTATAGACATCCTTGAACACTATGATTGACAAGTCAGTGAGGAGAGTATCATTTGGTATTGAACAGTGAGGAGATTGGTTTCTACATAAATACAGTTGAAGTCAGAGGTTTTCATACACCTTAGCCAAATACATTTAAACTCAGTTTTTCACAATTCCTGACATTTAATCCGAGTAAAAATGCAGTTTATTTTAGGATCACCACTTTATTTTAAGAATGTGAAATGTCAGAATAATAGTAGAGAGAATTATTTATTTCAGCTTTTATTTATTTCATCACATTCCCAGTGCGTCAGAAGTTTACATACACTTAATTAGTATTTGGTAGCATTGCCTTTAAATTGTTTAACTTGGGTCAAACGTTTTGGGTAGCCTTCCACAAGCTTCCCACAATAAGTTGTGTGAATTTTGGCCCATTCCTCCTGACAGAGCTGGTGTAACTGAGTCGGGTTTGTAGGCCTCCTTGCTCACACACACTTTTTCAGTTCTGCCCACAAATGTTCTATAGGATTGAGGTCAGAGCTTTGTGATGGCCACTCCAATACCTTGACTTTGTTTTCCTTAAGCCATTTTGCCACAACTTTGGAAGTATGCTTGGGGTCATTGTCCATTTGGAAGACCCATTTGCAACCAAGCTTTAACTGATGTCTTGAGATGTTGCTTCAATATATCCACATAATGTTCTTTCCTCATGGTGCCATCTATTTTGTGAAGTGCACCAGTCCCTCTTGCAGCAAAACACCCCCACAACATGATGCTGCCACCCCAGTGCTTCACGGTTGGGATGGTGTTCTTTGGCTTGCAAGCCTCCCCTTTTTCCTCCAAACATAACGATGGTCATCATGGCCAAACAGTTCTATTTTTGTTTCATCAGACCAGAGGACATTTCTCCAAGAAGTATGATCTTTGTCCCCAAGTGCAGTTGCAAACCGTAGTCTGTTTTTTTTATAGAGGTTATGGATCAGTGGCTTCTTCCTTGCTTAGCGGCCTTTCAAGTTATGTCGATATAGGACTTGTTTACTGTGGATATAGATACTTTTGTGCCTGTTTCCTCCAGCATCTTCATAAGGTCCTTTGCTGTTGTTCTCGGATTGATTTGCACTTTTCGCACCAAAGTACTTCATCTCTGGGAGACAGAACGTGTCCTGAGAGGTTTGATGGCTGCGTGGTACCATGGTACCTTCAGGTGTTTTGAAATTGCTCCCAATGATGAACCAGACTTGTGGAGGTCTACATTTTTTTTTCTGAGGTCTTGGTTGATGTCTTTTGATTTTCCCATGATGTCAGCAAAGAGGCACTGAGTTTGAAGGTAGGCCTTGAAATATATCCACAGGTACACCTCCAATTTACTCAAATGATGTCAAATAGTCTATCAGAAGCTTCTATAGCCATGACATAATTTTCTGGACTTTTTCAAGCTGTTTGAAGACAGCCAACTCAGTGTATGTAAACTTCTGACCCACTGGAATTGTGATACAGTGAATTATAAGTGAAATAATCTGTCTGTAAACAATTGTTGGAAAAATGACTTGTGTCATGCACGAAGTAGATGTCCTAACCGACTTGCCAAAACTATAGTTTATTAACAAGAAATTTGTGGAGTGGTTGAAAAACGAGTTTTAATGACATCAACCTAAGTGTATGTAAACTTCCAACTTCAACTGTAGCTGCAAGTTTGATTTATTTAGTGTAAATTAAACTTCCATTATGGCAAAAAGGGGGAAGCGCCGGTTCTTAATGTATGTTTTCAGAGCCGTGTTCTTCTTTAATCTTTATGGGCAATCACAGCAAGATGAAACGCACATTAACTCTCGTCGCAGTAAAGCATCTGATGTATTCCAGAGGCCGCGCGGAAGCCAGGTGCGATCGGAATGCCTGCGTGGCGCCCCACGCTGTGTCTAAAATGTATGGAGCGAATTAAGAGGAGATACTCATTTTAATATAAATGAGCTCTTTATAATGACGTTAGGATCCCTCGGCACAGCAGGAGGGATGTGGGGGAAGAGACGGAGAACAGGCGCCAATTAGTGAACGACAGTTTGGTGATAAATCATCTGTAATTAAACACTATGGCAAATACGGACCCAACGCTAGGGGTGCCCATCTTGGTGGTCTCAGTTAAAGTAATGAACGTGCCCGGGCTGATTGGAGAGAGTGGCGCAGTCTAGCACTACCCCTAAACGCCGAAGACGTGGGCGATACGGCGCCTCTGATCAGATATCCCCGGGTTAAGCCCCTGCGTTCATTAATCAGAAGCTCATGATGATAGAGCTTTCCCATTTGGCTCCTTAAATGTCTCTCTGTATGTTTTAGATGTCTACCTCTACTGTCTCTCAGGCAGCCCGGGACAGAGATGGTGGATGAATGAAGATTGTTCACTCAGGCCCGTTTTCCATTCGATACATTTTTTTTTTTGTCAGTTTCGGGCCACTTCACTGGGTGTCTCCCCAATAACAACTGGGTCTGGTCTACCTAGTTCATTGACTTTTATTAAACCAGAAAAAAAACCACTGAGTAGGGTTTCTCACTTCCTCTTCTCTTCCCAGGCCTCTGTGCCTGCCCTCGCTCCTGGTGAAAGATGAATTGCTCTTGATCAAAGTCGTTGCTGTGCCAGCCGCTCCTCTCGCAATGGACTTGGAACGGAAAGGGTGGATGGGGAAGAAGGAAAAAAGACGACACAAGACCCGCCGTTATCTTGTCACTCTTGTCCCTCGTTGCGGTTTTTTTATTTTCCTGCGTTGATTAGGAGGAGCAAGACTTCAATGTCAAGCACGCGGGTCTTCGAAAGGGCGAACACAAACGCTGTCACAAAGTAGCAATTGAAGAAGGGGCCATGGCTGCCTAATAGCGAAAGAGTATAAATCTGAGAGGACAAGTGACGGAGATTAATTCTGGCCCGGCCTGCGGAATACCATCCCTACACCAACTTCCTGATAAAGCCGCCATTGTGGCACCATGCATGGTCCAATAATAAAAATGCATTACTTAACACCCCTTTGAGACCCTGATAACAGAGAGGTGCCTTGCAAAGTCTACCTGCACAAATTCATATTTTGATGTCCCGTATAATACAACCACATGGCATCTTTATTAGTTTTTTTTTTACAACCTGCATCAGTCATTCAGGCACTAAACATTCATTATGTGCCTTAGTATGATGTAATGTATCTACCACACGACCTCCTCGATGTCTGGGTCGCTCCATCAAATACCATTATAGTCCAGAGAAACGATCAGTTAAAGATGCTCTTGTCTCGCCTGAAGCTCACGTGATGAAGTGAGAAAAGGAGGCTATGTTTTTCTGTTGGATCACATTAGTGGGCCCTTTTGAAACCTTCCTCCACTTTTCTTCCCAGCTATTGTGCTGATTAACATACTTCCCCATTCCAGGCCTGAATTGAGACAAATGCCCTCAGAAAGCCGGCCTGATTGTACTCCTAGATTAAATGTGACGAGTGGCTCTCCGAAGACCCAACATTTGAGTTTTTCATTGCGGAAGTCCCTCGCCGGCGCATTTTGTTGTATCATTCCCATAAATCTCTCCTGATGATAATCTGATTTTGCTGGTGGTTTATTCGCTGTGCAACAAAAAGAGAAAGAGGAGAGGGGCTTTTCATGGAGCGTCTGTCTGGCAGTCGAAGTGCCACCGGGCAGTGTGTCAATCAGCTTGGAAATGAAGTGCCATTATGTCCCACTCTACCCCGCGGAGCAAGACAATATCGCAATTTGATCGTACAAACTCTTCCCCACGTCTCTCTTTTTTTACCCCCCCCCCTCACACACACACACACACACACACACACTTTTATTTACACGGGCCCGGGCCCCTAACAATCTGCATTCCTCACTCTTTAATTTACCAGGCAAATGAAATGTTGTAATTAATACATTTGCCTTTCCTAATGCTCCAACAGGGGAAGATAAATGCATCTTTGTACTAAGTCTTTGATTGCTTGCTTTTAAAAGAACGAGCCCCAGTGAAGCCTTTAGGCACCGGCTTCAAATAAAACCAGTGCGCGAGTGTGCGTCCCTCAGTACGCCACGAGATGTGATGTGCCACTGCTCCCAGTCATACCTGGACAAATTAGCATGTTCAAGTGCAGACCTGTCACACGTTTGTGACAGACACTGCAACGGCTGTATCAACATTAAATGCTGTATCAATAGCAGTCCTCGACGTGAGGAAGGTATACAATGATTATTTATAAGCTGCAGCTACTTGATACTGCACATCAATCATATTTAATTCTATCTCTATTTCAAAAAATCGCACTGTGTTACCAAAGCGGCACATTCACATAGATATAGACAGCATTTTCCTTATGAATAATCCAAGCCTCATCAGACTGTTCTTTGGTAGCTACATTAGTATCGACACGTCCCTTTAAGAATGTACAGTGTCACAAAATTTAGATGGGGGTGGGGGTGTGTGTGTGTAACGTGCCCACCCAGTTCTGATCATGTCTGTGTCTGGAGTATTCTGAAAAGGCTTTAATTGGGGAGCATCAGGTTATCAGGCCGAAAATAAATCTTCAGAGAAGTAATCAAACCTTGATGAAATAAAGGAATGTGTTAAGTCCGGTGCAGATAGAGTTGACCTCAGCCGATAGCCACGCGCAGATAGAAAACTAATCCAGATTTATTAACATGAAAGAGTGAAATAAACATGCAAATGTGACAGATTGGAACAAAACAAGAATCTGGCAAATGGAATCACTCGGGTACTTACACGATTTCTGAGAGGATTCTTATTCACTCTGATCCACATAGAGAAATGACATCTGATCCACATGAAATGGCTTGTGATTCGTCTTGGTCAGACTCGCTGGTCAGACTCGCTAGCTATAAAACGAAGATCTTGACCATGCCATATCACAAGGTGTCGGATGAGAGGCTTTCTGTCGACGGACTTCATAGTTTGATTTGATATGATTTAGTTGTGTAAGAGTGATTTTAAAGTTTAAAGGTAGTTGCTCTGTTTTGGTTGGTTGCTTTGTATTGCAGTGAGATTATGGTAGAGGTGGCCTATTGAATGAGATGATAAGTCCCAGGTTTGACAGAAGGTACACTCTTGTTTCCGTTTGACCTCGCCTGACATGCAGTATTTGTTCAGATGATTCATTCACTCAGCATTGTTGTCCTGCCATGTTAACATTATGATCAACTATCTTTATTTGCCTCTCACATATGAGAAACCCAGAATTTCAGTATATTTTTCTATCTAAAAAACATAACTAATGGCAGGCGACGGTGAGAACTCCAACATCTCCAGCATTTGGGACCGTGTGTGTCTGCGCATGAACAAAGAGAGGGAAGGACATCTTTTTATCTAATCCCTCCATCCATCTACCAATCACAGTGCCACCATCACCAGAGGCAGCCTTTCATTAGTCGCAGAATGACGCAACACACGAACAGGCACTATCTAGCACAGATCTTGTACGTTTTCTTTGGAAATGGACGAGGCCCTCCTAAAGGTCTAGTAAAGAGGGGGGGGGGGGGGGGGGGGGGGGGTGCTGGCATGCTGCACTGGGTTGATATAATTTAGATCTCTCCATGTGTTTCCCCTTTAGTGAGCTCAGAGGGCATGTTAGCTGCAGGTTCATCAGACCTCCATTGCGGAGCAGCTCGCCGTTAAAGGCGGTAGAAGGGGTTGAAGGGGGGGGGGGGCTCTGCTTTTCCCATTTACTAGTAGGGAGGGGTAAACAATTTAAACCTTCACATATGGACACAAACACCGATCTGTTCTCTCTCTCCTCTCTCTCGCTCTCCCCTCCTCTCCTCTCTCTCTCCCCTCTCTCGCTCTCCCCTCCTCTCTCTTGCTCTCCTCTCTCTTGCTCTCCTCTCTCTCGCTCTCCTCTCCTCGCTCTCCCCTCTCTCGCTCTCCCCTCCTCTCCTCTCTCTCACTCTCCTCTCCTCTCTCTCGCTCTCCCCTCCTCTCCTCTCTCTCTCGCTCTCCTCTCTCTCGCTCTCCCCTCCTCCTCTCTCTCGCTCTCCCCTCTCTCGCTCTCCCCTCCTCTCCTCTCTCTCACTCTCCTCTCTCTCGCTCTCCCCTCTCTCTCTCTCGCTCTCCCCTCCTCTCCTCTCTCTCGCTCTCCCTTCCTCTCCTCTCTCTCTGCCCCCCCCCCCCCTCCTCTCCCATCTCTGTGCCTCTTGTGCGGTGTCCTCGCCCCCTGATTGGATTTGGCCCCCATGCTATCTGATTTGGCCCCGGCTGTGGCGCGCGCGTTGCTCGCCGGGTACCCTGGGAAAGGTGGGCCCTGTCTTTCGCGATGGTGGTGACCGTATTAGGCCGTGCTTAGGATGTCAGACACCCAGTGTATGTTACACAACCCAAGCGTCGGGGGTCTGTCTACTCTCCCTCTAGCCGCCTGCAGTAAATAAAGAAAGAAATGAGGCAAAGCTAAGAACGCTCCCTCCCAACAGAAAGTGTGCGTGTGTGTGTGTCGAGGGGTAGTCATAGAATTAACCGAGGAGGCACGTCTCGCCCGCTACCTGGGTTCGAGATTTCAGCAGTAATTATGAGAACACCTGAGGTAACGAAGCAGTGATTTGATGAGGGTGGCAGAGATTAACCAAACCGGCTTGATGCAGCAGAAAAAGGATATTATATATTCGGTTTATTGAACTATTGTGCATTCCTCCTACGGGAGCTAGGCTAGTGTTTTATTCCTTTATCACACTTACTGTTTCTTCTCCAACCTTACCTTAGCAATGGGACTGACAGTGCTTTTCTCAGCCTCATCGGTTCTCACTGTATTCTTCTTCTTCTTCAAAAAAGGCCATTTGAAGTGTAAGGACACCATAGGTATGATGTAACCTTTTTACAAAAGCCTGTTTTGACTTAATTAGCCTATACAGTTGATGGCATCATTTTTAAATCATCAAGAACTTATTATGATAAGTGAGAATGGTCCAGTATGATCATGTGAATAGAGTAGAGAAGCCATTTTGGTCATGGCGTGCTTTGTCCCAATCATCCATAATGTTCCTTCCTAGTTTTTCCTTCCTGTGTCTGTGTGATCACCTGTCACAAATGCATAAAGGAGCGGCAAGCGTGACAGGACTCCTGCCTCTGTTATCCCTACTCCCTTAATCTTCTCCCTTTTAATCATTTTCTCTACCATTTGTTTTGCTGACACTACCTGGCTCTCACCCCCCTTTCCTCACACACACGCACGCACACGCACGCACGCACACTGTCCTCCTTCCCTCTACCTGTCTCGGTATCTCGACCTAGGGCTGACCTGTCAGCAGTGACCGTATCACTGCCACACCGGCCACGAGTCAAGGCCGTAGTAAAATTTCATGTGAGAGTCACGGTATCCCTTATGCACTCATGGACATGTGTTGATTGTTCCCGACTCGCTAATGACCATCAGGTTGCTAATGGCCTGGTACTCAGGGCTCTATTGTTCCTCTAACCACTCTGACATCAATGCAATTGCGATTCCAAAAATCGCATCAAACACTTATCATCAATCCAGTATCATGCTTTTAAAACTCACCTCACTGTGATCAGAATAATTCAACAGCAGGTTGAAACTGAGTGGAAAACATGTTAGTTGTGGATGTTGTTTCAAAGCCAAACACAACGCTTTCTAAGGTGATGATTAATTCAAAAGGCTCATATGCATATTAGAGCTTATACGCATAGGCTTAACCCCGAAACAAAATGATTGTGCCGTTGTACAATACATACAATACATACAATGAAAGTTTTCAGACCCCTTGACTTTTTCCACATTTTGTTAGATTACAGCCTTATTCTAAAATGTATTCTAACACGTATTAAATTGTTTTCCTCATCAATCTACATAATGACAAAGCAAAAACAGATTTTCTAATTTATAAAAAATATAAATGTGATAAAAAATATCACATTTACATAAGTATTCAGACCCTTTACTCAGTATTTTGTTGAAGCGCATTTGACAGCAATTACACCCTCAAGTCTTCTTGGGTATGATGCTACAAGTTTGGCACACCTGTATTTGGGGAGTTTCTCCCATTCTTCTCTGCAGATCCTCTAAAGCTCTGTCAGGTTGGATGGGGAGCGTTGCTGCACAGCTATTTTCAGGTCTCTCCAGAGATGTTAGATCGGGTTCAAGTCTGGTCCCGAAGCCACTCCTGCGTTTTCTTGGCTGTGTTCTTGGGGTCGTTGTCCTGTTGGAAGGTGAACCTTCACCCCAGTCTGAGGTCCTGAGCACTTGTCATTAAAGATCTCTCTGTACTTTGCTCTGTTCATCTTTCCCTCGATCCTGACTAATCTCCTAATCCCTGCCGCTGAAAAATATCCCCACAGCATGATGCTGCCATCACCATGCTTCACCGTTAAGGATGGTGCCAGGTTTCCTCCAGACATGTCAGTCAGGCCAAAAGCCAGCCACACCAATGTGTCGGAGGAAACACCGTGCACCTGGCAACCTTGGTTAGCGTACACTGTGCCCGGCCCGCCGCAGGAGTCGCTGGTGCACAATGAGACGAGGATATCCCTACCGGCCAAGCCCTCCCTAACCCGGACAACGCTATGCCAATTGTGAGTCGCCCCACGGACCTCCCAGTCGCGGCCGGTTACGACAGAGCCTGGGCGCGAACCCAGAGTCTCTGGTGGCACCCGGGCGGGAGGCCCCAGTTTTTAAATGTTAATACATTAGCAAACATTTCTAAAAACTTGTTTTTGCTTTGTCATTAGGGGGTATTGTGTGTAGAATGCTGAGGATTAATTTTTTTAAAATCCATTTTAGAATAAGGCTGTAACCAAATGTGGAAAAAGTCAAGAGGTCTGAATACTTTCCGAAGGCACTGTAGTCTAATAGCCCACCGCATATTACACACGGCAAGAAAAAATAACATATACACTGCTCAAAAAAATAAAGGGAACACTAAAATAACACATCCTAGATCTGAATGAATGAAATATTCTTATTAAATACTTTTTTCTCTACATAGTTGAATGTGCTGACAACAAAATCACACAAAAATTATCAATGGAAATCAAATGTATCAACCCATGGAGGTCTGGATTTGGTGTCACACTCAAAATTAAAGTGGAAAACCAGACTACAGGCTGATCCAACTTTGATGTAATGTCCTTAAAACAAGTCAAAATGAGGCCCAGTAGTGTGTGTGGACTCCACGTGCCTGTATGACCTCCCTACAACGCCTGGGCATGCTCCTGATGAGGTGGCGGATGGTCTCCTTAAGGATGTCCTCCCAGACCTGGACTAAAGCAGTCTGGACTCCTGGACAGTCTGTGGTGCAATGTTGGTGGATGTCCCGAGACATGATGTCCCAGATGTGCTCAATTGGATTCAGGTCTGGGGAACGGGCGGGCCAGTCCATAGCATCAATGCCTTCCTCTTGCAGGAACTGCTGACACACTCCAGCCACATGAGGTCTAGCATTGTCTTGCATTAGGAGGAACCCAGGGCCAACCACACCAGCATATGGTCTCACAAGGGGTCTGAGGATCTCATCTCGGTACCTAATGGCAGTCAGGCTACATCTGGTAAGCACATGGAGGGCTGTGCGGCCCCCCCAAAGAAATGCCACCCCACACCATGACTGACCCACCGCCAAACCGGTCATGCTGGAGGATGTTGCAGGCAGCAGAACGTTCTCCACGGCGTCTCCAGACTGTCACGTCTGTCACGTGCTCAGTGTGAACCTGCTTTCATCTGTGAAGAGCACAGGGCGCCAGTGGCGAATTTGCCAATGTTGGTGTTCTCTGGCAAATGCCAAACGTCCTGCACGGTGTTGGGCTGTAGGGCACAACCCCCACCTGTGGACGTCGGGCCCTCATACCACCCTCGTGGAGTCTGTTTATGACCGTTTGAGCAGATACATGCACATTTGTGGCCTCCTGGAGGTCATTTTGCAGGGCTCTGGCAGTGCTCCTCCTTGCACAAAGGCGGAGGTAGCGGTCCTGCTGCTGGGTTGTTGCCCTCTTACGGCCTCCTCCACGTCTCCTGATGTACTGGCAGCGCCTCCATGCTCTGGACACTACGCTGACAGACACAGCAAACCTTCTTGCCACATCTCGCATTGATGTGCCATCTTGGATGAGCTGCACTACCTGAGCCACTTGTGTGGGTTGTAGACTCCATCTCATGCTACCACTAGAGTGAAAGCACCGCCGGCATTCAAAAGTGACCAAAACATCAGCCAGGAAGCATAGGAACTGAGAATTGGTCTGTGGTCCCCACCTGCAGAACCACTCCTTTATTGGGGGTGTCTTGCTAAATGCATATAATTTCCACCTGTTGTATATTCCATTTGCACAACAGCATGTGAAATTTATTGTCAATTAGTGTTGCTTCCTAAGTGGACAGTTTGATTTCACAGAAGTGTGATTGACTTGGAGTTACGTTGTGTTGTTTAAGTGTTCCCTTTATTTTTTTGAGCAGTGTATTTAAGATGTAATAATTGGTCAAACTAGCCTATACTCCAAAATCGCAGCAAGAGGCTGCATGCTCCTCAGTAGTTGATGCGTGGAGTGAAAATAAGTGTTCTTATAAGCCCAGACATTTCTATCCTGAAATAAATTTATCAACTCAACAATTTCAACAATTTTACTGATTTATAGTTAATATACTGAAATCAGGAAATTGAAATATATATTCATTAGGCCCTAATCTATGGATTTCACATGACTTGGCAGGAGGGCATAGGCCTGTCCACTTGGGAGCCAGGCCCAGCCAATCAGTATGAGTTTTTCCCCACAAAAGGGCTTTATTTACAGACAGAAATACTCCTCAGTTTCATCAGCTGTTTGGCCTCAGACGATCCCGCAGGTGAAGAAGCCGGATGTGGAGGTCCTGGGCTGGTGTAGTTACATGTGGTCTGTGGTTGTGAGACCGGTTGGACGTACTGCCACATTCTCAAAGAAGATGTTGGAGAGGTGGGTTATGGTAGACAAATGAACATTGTGTTGTGTGACAAAACTGCATATTTTAGAGTGGCCTTTTATTGTCCCCAGGACAAGGTACACCTGTGTAATGATCATGTTATTTAATCAGCTTCTTGATATACCACACCTGTCAGGTGGACAGATTATTTTTGGCCACGGAGAAATGCTCACTAACAGGGATTTGAGAGAAATAGCTTTTTGTGCGTATGGAACGTTTGTGAGATCTTTTGGTTGTTGTTTTGTTTAGCTCATGGAACATGAGACCAACACTTAACATGTTGCGTTTTGTATTTCTGTTCTGTATAGATGCAATCCCACGTGAAAGCAGAGTTTTTATGGTTTCCACTAAAAAGAGGAGGATCCCAGCTTTCCACTGCAACTGTGTTTATTTCCCAGATGCTAATATGCTCTGCACATGCTCCACCATAAAACCGGAGGAGCCTAGCTGGCAGGATTGAACAAGGAACCGTGAGAAAGTCTCCTCCATTCGGTTTTCGAGTGCATACGGATAACATGTATTCTCCCCCTGTTACTGCCCATTTAATATAATGGCCCATTCTGAAGACAAGATTAAATGGAGAATAGTCTGATGGGTGAAAATATGATCGCTTCATGAGAGAACAGCGTGTGCAGCCTGGAGGCAAGGAGCAGAGTGGCAGTCTCTGTCGTCGCACCATGCAGCCCATACAGTGGGGCAAAAAAGTATTTAGTCAGCCTCCAATTGTGCAAGTTCTCCCACTTAAAAAGATGAGAGGCCTGTAATTTTCATCAAAGGTACACTTCAACTATGACAGACAAAATGAGAAAAAAAATCCAGAAAATCACATTGTAGGATTTTTTATGAATTTAATTGCAAATTATGGTGGAAAATAAGTATTTGATCACCTACAAACAAAATTTCTGGCTCTCACAGACCTGTAACTTCTTCTTTAAGAGGCTCCTCTGTCCTCCACTCCTTACCTGTATTAATGGCACCTGTTTGAACTTGTTATCAGTATAAAAGACACCTGTCCACAACCTCAAACAGTCACACTCCAAACTCCACTATGGCCAAGACCAAAGACCTGTCAAAGGACACCAGAAACAAAATTGTAGACCTGCACCAGGCTGGGATGACTGAATCTGCAATAGGTAAGCAGCTTGGTTTGAAGAAATCAACTGTGGGAGCAATTATTAGGTAATGGAAGACATACAAGACCACTGATAATCTCCCTCGATCTGGGGCTCCACGCAAGATCTCACCCTGTGGGGTCAAAATGATCACAAGAACGGTGAGCAAAAATCCAAGAACCACACGGGGGGACCTAGTGAATGACCTGCAGAGAGCTGGGACCAAAGTAACAAAGCCTACCATCAGTAACACACTACACCGCCAGGGACTCAAATCCTGCAGTGCCAGACATGTCCCCCTGCTTAAGCCAGTACATGTCCAGGCCCGTCAGAAGTTTGCTAGAGAGCATTTGGATGATCCAGAAGAAGATTGGGAGAATGTAATATGGTCAGATGAAACCAAAATATAACTTTTTGGTAAAAACTCAACTTGTCGTGTTTGGAGGACAAAGAATGCTGAGTTGCATACAAAGAACACCATAACTACTGTGAAGCATGGGGGTGGAAACATCATGCTTTGGGGCTGTTTTTCTGCAAAGGGATCAGGACGACTGATCCGTGTAAAGGAAAGAATGAATGGGGCCATGTATCGTGAGATTTTAAGTGAAAACCTCCTTCCATCAGCAAGGGCAGTGAAGATGAAACGTGGCTGGGTCTTTCAGCATGACAATGATCCCAAACACACTGCCCTGGCAACGAAGGAGTGGCTTCGTAAGAAGCATTTCAAGGTCCTGGAGTGGCCTAGCCAGTCTCCAGATCTCAACCCCATAGAAAATCTTTGGAGGGAGTTGAAAGTCCGTGTTGCCCAGCAACAGTCCCAAAACATCACTGCTCTAGAGGAGATCTGCATGTAGGAATGGGCCAAAATACCAGCAACAGTGTGTGAAAACCTTGTGAAGACTTACAGAAAACGTTTGACCTCTGTCATTGCCAACAAAGGGTATATAACAAAGTATTGAGAAACTTTTGTTATTGACCAAATACTTATTTTCCACCATAATTTGCAAATAAATTCATAAAAAATCCTACAATGTGATTTTCTGGATTTTTTTCCCTCATTTTGTCTGTCATAGTTGAAGTGTACCTATGATGAAAATTACAGGCCTCTCTAATCTTTTTAAGTCGGAGAACTTGCACAATTGGTGGCTGACTAAATACTTTTTTGCCCAACTGTATATGTGTTGATTTCTAACACATTCTAAGGTTGGTCTCATTCACAACTGTAGTTTCCAATTAACTCTAAATCTAGTATATATAACCTGTTTCAAATGATCACTTTTACGCTCAACATAGCCACTTCATATGTGCACTCGCACCGCAATGGGAAAAATATCATTTCTATTGTATTCAGCTAAGTTCAATTCCATTCTTCTTACTATAAAATAATATAATATAAAATAATGGCAGGGGACTTATAAGCACATCTTGTCAGCTAAATGAACAAGCCTACAGCCTATGGCATGGCGCATAGCCAGATAACATACAGTAGGGAGAATATTCTGTACTTCTGAAATACCTGTTCTTCATTTTATAATGTTTCTTTAACCTGCCTAAAATAAATCATGGATTTATTGTGATGGTGTATATTAAATGGATTTCTTAGACTTTTTCAAATGTCGATGTTCCAGTGGCTTGGATGTGTAGATGCCTGGAGATGCTAAACTTGTTAATTAACAGTCAATTACCGTGAGACCAGCAGTCTTTTGCATGACAATTACCGACTGGCAGAATTCCATGACCGCCACAGCCCTATCCCTACCTTACTTTTCCAGTCTCTACCAATCGCTCTCTCTCTATAATCCACTCTTTCTTTCTCTCGGGTTCATCTCTCTCTCCTTCCTTCCTTCCTTCCTTCCTTCCTTCCTTCCTTCCTTCCTTCCTTCCTTCCTTCCTTCCTTCCTTCCTTCCTTCCTTCCTTCTCTCACTTCTCTCCCTTCCTTCCTTCTGTCTGTGGAGGTGTGTGTGATGTGTACTGTGGCTCAGTGTTCTGTGGATATTGAGCTGGGGGGGGGGGGGGCTCTGGGAAGTCTCTGATGTATGTGTGACCTGCTTTCTGCCGGCTCAGCCTCCAGCTGCCTAGAGCCTTCCTAGGTTAGACACTACCAGCGCTGAGCAGAACCCACTTCCTCAGCCCCAGCAGCTTCACAGAGCAGGAACAAGGCCCATGCTGAAAGTGCAAGTGATACGGCAATGTTGACTCGGCCATAATCAGATACAGGAAGTTGTCATGCCAGTTGTTTACAACTTGACTTTCAAAATCTGTATGAAGTTCTTTGTTTTCACTCAGTTTGTTGGCTGCACCCAGTTAAAGGTTAGACTTCAACAACATTATGAGATGTGGTTTTGAAGTGTACGCCCATATCACTGTCCCACCCAAAATGTCTGTTCTTCCACTTGTTTTCTCTCATTGTCGTTCTGTGTTGCTCTCTGTCCGTCTCTTATTTTCATACTTTAGTTTTTTTTTTGTCTCGACACTTTTTTGTTGTTGTTGCTGACATGCATCTGTTCAAATTTGCCGACAATCTTCACAGCAAATACCCACACACACACACACGCCCCTGCACAGACTGAAGTTCATTATTTCTTTGTGTAGTGAGAACAACAACAACAGCAGAGCAAACATGGCCATACTAATTATGTAATTCCCTTTAGCATGTCTGGAGTAGCAGAGCCTCTTCTCTCTCTCTCTCTCTGTGTCTCTCTCTGTGTGTCTCTCTCTCTGTGTCTCTCTCTGTGTCTCTCTCTCTCTCTCTCTCTCTCTCTCTCTCTGTGTCTCGCTCTCTGTCTCTCTCTCTGTCTCTCTCTCTGCCTCTCGCTCTCTCTCGCTGCCTCTTTCGCTCTCTGCCTCTCTCTGCCTCTCTCTCTCTCTGCCTCTCTCGCTCTCTGCCTCTCTCGCTCTCTGCCTCTCTCTCTGTCTGTCTGTGTCTCTCTCTCTCTTTCTCTCTCTCTCTCTCTCTCTCTCTCTCTCTCTCTCTCTCTGTGGCTCTCTGTGGCTCTCTCTGTCTCTCTGTCTCTCTCTGTGTCTCTCTGTCTCTCTCTGTGTCTCTGTCTCTCTCTCTCCCTCTCTCTGTCTGTGTCACTCTCTCTCTCTGTCTGTGTCTCTCTCTCTGTCTCTGTCTGTGTCTCTCTCTCTGTGTCTCTCTCTCTGTGTCTCTCTCTCTCTCTCTGTGTCTCTGTGTCTCTCTCGCTCTCTGTCTCTCTCTCTCTGTGTCTCTCTGTGTCTCTCTCCCTCTCTCTCTGTGTCTCTCTGTTTCTCTCTCTCCGTGTCTCTCTCGCTCTCTCTGTCTCTATCTCTGTCTCTCTGTCTGTTTCTCTCCCTCTCTCTGAGACACAATCTCTGTCTCTTTCTCTCTCTCTCTCTCTCTCTTTCTCCCTCTCTCTCTCTGTGTCTCTCTGTTTCTCTCTCTCCGTGTCTCTCTCGCTCTCTCTGTCTCTATCTCTGTCTCTCTCTCTGTCTCTCTCCCTCTCTCTCTGTGTCTTGCTCTGTGTCCCTCTCTCTCTCTGTCTCTGTGTGTCTCTCTCTCTCTGTCTCTCTCTCTGTGTCTCTCTCTCTGCTTGCATGTTAAGAGGTGGTAGGGGAAGTAGACTAGACAGCTGGTACTGGTCCTCCCAACACCTCGAGCAACAGGGGGCACAGTAGGACGATTTCCACTCCACCAAGGTATAGTTGTAATGTGGGCGACGGTCGACTACGGTGCCACAAATCCCCCAAAGACCTCGGTTATTTCTTGCTTGCCCCTGATTTCACCTTAGTTTTCCCCCCTCCCTCCATGGTTGTTGTGGTATGGAAAACAGTACTCACCACCTAGGGCGACGCACAGCTTTGTTGAACAATGACGAAGACCAGGACTTTCAGAAGAATAAACTTTGCAAGGGTGGCGCGTTGGGAATTGGGGACGGTGAATCATTAATGTGCCTCTGTGTACCTCGATATCACAGGCCCATAGAATACCTCCTGAGTGAAAGAGAGATGGGAAGTGATACCGTTCCTGCAGTGCATGAGCTTTTCACGATTTTCTTTAGAGGTAGTGTTATAGGGAGCATGCAGACTATCATTTCTGCAGCATAATTTGGCTCCCCTTGGAATGCTCAAATGCAGGGGAAGTCTTAACCCCGTGCCTCCAAATATGGCTGCCCCCCCCCCCCCTCCCCAAAGGTGTCGACAGACGCCCATGTTCTAAGGAGACGTCCTTCATCACCAGCCAATGAGAAGCTGCGGCTTCCAAATATATTATTATAATTATTTGTATTATTATCCGGCCCCTCCCAACACACAGACAGGACTAAATGGAGAGCCAGGGTAGTGCCAGCGACGGCCTGGGAAGAGACGAAGACCACAGGGATATGTTAGAACCAAACATCAGCTTCTCGTGCTGCTTTTAATACATGACTGTTAAGGCCCCCCCCCCCCAACAAACATCTCCTCGCCACGATGGTTTTAGAGCTGGAGGACAGAAAGAAAGGAAACAATGACGCTTCAACCACTCCGCAGTCCATTATTCTTGTTAGCCAGCTAATGTCGGGTCCGTTGCTGCTTTTAGAGCGGACGAGTGGTCGTACAGGCAATCACTTTGGGTCCCCGTCGTCTGTGCATGCTGATCCCGTAATCACAGCCCTCAACAACGGACAAACCTGTAACCCGCTCATCTCGCATTCGCCGCGGCGCGTCTGCCGTCTTTTTCATGTCACAGCAGGGAATCATACGCCGGTGAACCCTCGACCCCTCTCCCCAGGAGGCAGCTAACACGCAGTTCGTCCTGATGAATTTCTCACAAGCTGTGGCGATAGGAGGCCCGTCTCCAAAGTGACACCCAGGGTCTTGCCAGTGTAGGAGACACCGTGGCCCTCCACAATAATGCGTCTACCTAATGGAGAGGGATAACTGAGGAACACAGAGTCATTTATGGCGTACAGGAAGATCATTACGGCCACTTCAATCTCATTGCCAGATGAATATCTCGAAGTACCTCCCCCCTTGATCTTTAATGGAATACCTGCCCAATCCCCCCACCCCCTCTAGTCTTCTTTTCTAAAGAGTGGGGGCCAAATGGATTGAGTTAAAAAAAGGAGAGGTAATTGCTGGCAGCCCAGAATGTATTATGCCTGTGAAAGAAGAGCTCCTTATACGTTCACCCGGCGATCATTCAAAAGTTATCTTTAATCCCCCATAACATTAAAGACTGGCTATTCCTCAAGTCACAGGGGTGCATTGTGCACCGAAAGGCCCCTGTCCACTGCCTTTTTCCAGCATCATAATATCATTTTCGTGCGACGCTCTCCGAAGTCTGCCCCCAAATCGAAAATAAACGGTTATCAATAAATGAAGGCACCATTTCCAGGCCCAGGAAATAACTGTGGTTATAGCTTTTCTATCCAACCGCCCCTGGTGCTCCTATCTTTGTGATGATCTGAAATGATGAGTTGTAGGATCAGTGGTTTTAGTTGAGGTGGAGGGGCAAAAAATAAATGATAATCTGGCTCAGTTCAATTATTTCAAATATTTTTCAATGAGAAAACAATACTAAAAGTAGTTAATGGAAAATGTTTCTTATACAGTAATTTACAGTGGAAAGGAAAGGGTTAACTTTGGAATATTTAGTCATACTTTACTATAATGATGTGTGGGAAGCATTCTGGGGAAAAATGGCTACCATGTGTCATCCAAGTGGTTGCTACACATTGGAAGAGGACAATGTAAAACACCATCTCTCTAGTCAGTCAGTCTGGGGGATTGTAGTAAGGAGGATGTTGTGGGTTTTTCCCTGTGGTGAGTAGCACAAGTGTTTCCCGGCGTGGTAAAAGCTTTTCCACCATTTTCACCTTCACTCCCGGTCACGCCTTGGCATCCCAGAGCTTCAGCGTCCCGGGCGACAGCTGACCCGTGTGATTAGGGAGGGTGTACAGATAGATGGCTCGCACAAACTCGCACTCCTCTCCCGGGCCTCGTCTGGTACTGACGAACCGACCTGTCAGTCTCTTTGTTCACCACCAACAGTAGGGAGAACTTGCTTGCCGGCTGTAATTCCAGAGCTGTCCATTCTTTCTCTTCTCCTTTTTCGCCCCTTCCCTCGCTCCTTGGCAGAAGTTTCATGCAATATGTCCTGTCACTCTTCATCAAAGTGGAATCCGAGCCAGAGAGAGACTGCTGTTTGGCTGCACCGCCCGTGAGATACAGCCGCCGATGGTGATTGCCACAGTAAAGATCGAGACATAAAACACAAAACAGATTTTGCCGCGCCTATTTATGGTCCAGATTATCGGAGCATTAATCAGGTAGCGGGAGGACCCGAGTTGCTCGCTGCACATTGTTGGCACACGGCCAACATGAAACCTTTGCTACTGGTGCTTTGTAAGCTGCGTCCAATCGTTGGCGGTGATTATTCACAGATTGGGGTACTTTTGGGCAACTCTGAATATTGCTCACTATAACCTTAACGGCTTGACTGAGTGGCTCATTCATATTTGCTCAAGCCACCATTTGCTCTACAGTTGGATGGGAGCGACAGTGGAAATATTTTAACGTGACGGTCTGTAGGGGGGACCTCAGTCTGAATAAATAGGTCACTGAGGTATCATGGTTTTAATACTCTTTACCACACCCTCCTCTAGGGTATTGGCACACAGCAAAACCTCTGAGGTCTACCCTCTACATTTTGTGGCATCTTTGAGGCACTGCCACTTCAATATCTCTCTCTCTCTACCTCTCTCTCTACCTCTCTCTCTACCTCTCTCTCTACCTCTCTTTCTACTTCTCTCTACCTTTCTCTCTACCTTTCTCTCTACCTCTCTCTCTACCTCTCTCTCTACCTCTCTCTACCTCTCTCTACCTTTCTCTCTACCTTTCTCTCTACCTTTCTCTCTACCTTTCTCTCTACCTCTCTACCTCTCTACCTTTCTCTCTACCTTTCTCTCTACCTCTCTCTCTACCTCTCTCTCTACCTTTCTCTCTACCTCTCTCTCTACCTTTCTCTCTACCTCTCTCTCTACCTCTCTCTCTACCTCTCTCAATTCAATTTCAATTTAAGGGCTTTATTGGCATGGGAAACATATGTTTACATTGCCTAAGCAAGTGAACTAGATAATAAATATGGGTTGTATTTAGAATGGTGTTTGTTCTTCACTGGTTGCCCTTTTCTTGTGGCAATAGGTCGCAAATCTTGCTGCTGTGATGGCACACTGGTATTTCACCCAATGGATATAGGAGTTTATCAGAATTGGGTTTGTTTTCACTCTCCTCTCCTTCACTCTCTCCCTTTCATATAATAAGTTAATGGTCCAAAAGTGATTTGCACAATTCAGGAAAAAAAGGGGGGGGGGACATTCATATGTAAAGCAAACAAACACTAGTTGGTAAAGAAATATCATTTGGGCATCCGTAACAGGATCCCCAATGGGGAAAAAGCAGCCCTGGCTAAGAAGCACATTTAAATGCATGAGTTTTTCTTTTTGCCGTGCTTATTAGGGAGCAAACACATAATCTCTGCAATTGAATGTCCTGTAATTTTCTTCCCAAGGCATATATTTACCTCCTGTGTCAGTAATTTTTTTTGTTGGGTTACCCATGTCTTTGTTTCACTATTCCTTGAGAGGGTGCTCACATAGACACGGGGCAATCATCATTATGAAATGATAAGCAACGGGGAGAGAGCAGTCGAGACGGGTGTTCTGTGCGTCTGACAGTGAGCATCTATCTCTCTCTCTCTCTCTGTAGCTCTCTCTCTCTCGCTCTCTCTCTGTAGCTCTCTCTCTCGCTCGCCGTAGCTCTCCACCAACCCTTCCTCCTTTCACCATAGTAAAATAACGGATGGCTCAAATTTGTATACTTTAAGGGACCAATTCATAGACGGTACTTAGGGCTCGATAAGGCAGGGCAGAATGAATGACGGCCGCATAATCGAAACGCTCCTTCTTTCCCGGGGCTGGCGAAGGGGCCTTGCTTCAGCAGAACTGCAATGAGAATATAAATGTCAATCTAAATGCCTTCCACACTATCGAAAGGCCCTCTTTATAGGAATCAATAATCATATGCAGAATGGGGGGGGGGGTCTAGAATTACGGCAGGGAATTGATATACAAGGGATTGTATACGTGTTTCAGTAAGGGGAGGGTGCACAGGGGAGTGGAAAACAAGACCTCTACACATGGGTGGTACGAAGCTCTTCTTCCTATGCTGAATCTCCCAATGTGTTCAGGGATATTGTATGGTGACATCAACCCAGCATCACGGATTATTGTGAAATAGACACGCAAATTGCTTACTGGAAATTTGTGACAGAAAGTATATTTTTTTCATGGGCAGTACACAATTTTGTGTACAGTGCATTTCAATCACAGATAAAGCCAGTAGGTTACTTAAGACAGAAACGATAGGAGGGAGTTTGGTCGGGGAGGATGGGTGGGCGTATAATGCGAACCTCTAGCAACCCAAAGGTTGTGTGTTCAAACCTCACCATGGATAACTTTAGCATTTTCAAAATAATTAACTATTTTGCAACTACTTACTACTTTTGAGCTACTTTGCAATTACTTAGCATGTTAACCAACCCTTCCCCTAACCCGAGCCTTATCCTTTAACTACTAGTATATTAACTAGCCTTAATTTGTGTCTATTTCACAATAAACTGTGATAGTGTGTTGGCTGAAATACAGATTGTCAGTGGTCATAATGAAAGGATTATCAACACATTGCCTGTATAAAATTCCCGTTCAGCTCACTGTATTCATTGCATATTAGCTGATGGCCAGGCAGTGCTAGCTAACATACACATAATGTATACTCTCATAGGAATGCAATGATTCTGAGGTGCAAATTTGAGATGGGAAAGCATGTAGTGGGTACTTCTCTCTCACCAATTAAACAAGGAGGCACTAGGAGTTTCTCTGGGGACTGGTTACTTTTTTCACCTCCGGACGGTTTTCTGTCTTTGCTGAAGTGTTGCCCGCCGTCTGTTGCCTCTGTATCCATCTCCACACAGCGGCGCTGAGTGAAGTGGACAGGCTGAGGCTCCACGGCTGCAGCTCCAGCACAGCCCAGCGCCCTGTAATCAGTGAAGTGCTGGAGTGCTGCAGCAGCGGCCCCAACAGTCATGGAGCTTTTGACAAATTGGAGAGAGTTAGCTACTGCTCAGTTCATTGCACAGCCCACCGAGAGCCGAGGAGTTGCCCCTTAACCAAAAAAAAAGCACACAAAAGTGAAAGAGTCAATTTCTATCTCTGTCGGCCCAACTTGTCTCCCTTTCTCACTCTTGAGGAGCTGTTGCAACACACCTTGTGTCATGCTCGGAAATCAATCGGGGTTATGCTCACACCTTCTAACGAGCGCCTTTTCTGAGGTACACTGTAGCTGGACAGCCCTGCAATGTGGTACAGACGAAACTGTAGGGTGCCTAGGAAGGGAGAGAAATATGAAGATGGAATTAAAAGTGGGGTCAGAAATGGAGGGGAAATGGAGAAGGAGAGACATCAGTGGCCAGCTAAAGAAGTTGTTCAACTAAAGTGGATGGCAGAAACGGATAGTGGAAGCAGAGAAAAGGGGTGGAGAGGAGACATATGGAGGTAGGGAGAGAGGAACCAGGGGTGAGGCCATTAGTCAAGGTGGGCCTCAGACCTCCTCCACACAGGTGTGTGGTTAACGAGCACCTCATTAGCTGTGCACCTGGGTCTCATGGAGAAGGGGTGTCAGAGGAACTGGGGCACCAATGTCTTAACTCACAGAGACGAGTGCTTACCCAACCTAGCAGAGCAAATGCGCAGTGGAACTGAAGTTGTGGCGTTCATTTGGGATGACTCCCCCAAGCCCAGAGAACTGCTTCTTATTTGTCACTTTTTACATTTCTTGAAGACTTGTTTTATTGTTGTTGTTCCACGGTTCACCCCAGCTGTTATTGTCTACCAGCAATTAATGTAATTTATGTTGTGTGTTTTTAATGGCCCTAGGTGAGACCAAGACGCAACAATAGCCGAATTAAAAAAATTGCTGGGTGCTTCACAAAGACTCTTCTGAGCTGACTTTAAGGCCCACGCAGGAACTTTTACAAAATATCAAATGCTTGGAGCTTTCCTCTCTGTTGGGAATTAATTTTCCCCCAAAACAGGCAACAGCTCTCTTCTGTCCGAAATAAGACCGAGGGAGATTAAAGTGAACCCCAGATAACAGTGCAGACACCGTGGTACTGTTGTCTTCTGTCTGCTTCTCTCTTCTCCTTTACGGTCTTTCTCATCTTTTCCCATGTCTTTCTTATGCTCTTTTAGTCCGTGGTTGAATGACTGACTGACTGAAGCTCACAGCACCCACTCACGCCAGGTTAGAGCCCTGGTTAAATGAAAAAATATCACCTCACCTCTGTCAGACTGAGCCACACACTACACCCTTCAACCTCAACTCTGGACCTTGAAGACAGGGACTGATTTAGACCTGGGGCACCAAGTGTGAGCAATTAATGATCAGGTTGAACAGAAAAGCAGCAGGCTCCAGACCTCGTAGGATAAGAGTTGAGTACCTCTGCACTATACCATCTATGCCCAGCAGTCATTGTACTCCATAATGTATCCATTTTAGGCATTAAGCACACTAACCATACTATTTGTGATGTAAATTGAGTATGTAGTATGCTTATTGGTCATAGTATGGATATAGTTGGAATACTAAAAGTTCCCGGATGTCGTACTACATTCGGCAAAATATGAAGTGAGCACTATTTCCTCCTGGTGCGGCAACTGCTCCGCCCACAACCGTAAGGCTCTCCAGAGGGTAGTGAGGTCTGCACAATGCATCACCGGGGGCAAACTACCTGCCCTCCAGGACACCTACACCACCCGATGTCACAGGAAGGCCATAAAGATCATCAAGGACAACATCCACCCGAGCCACTGCCTGTTCACCCCGCTATCATCCAGAAGGCGAGGTCAGTACAGGTGCATCA
This sequence comes from Oncorhynchus clarkii lewisi, assembly GCF_045791955.1. Lineage (NCBI taxonomy): Eukaryota > Metazoa > Chordata > Actinopteri > Salmoniformes > Salmonidae > Oncorhynchus > Oncorhynchus clarkii. The sequence goes on along the minus strand of NC_092167.1, from coordinate 38,743,633 downwards.
AAGCAGGGACCGAGAGACTGAAAAACAGCTTCTATCTCAAGGCCATCAGACTGTTAAACAGCCACCACTAACTTTGAGTGGCTGCTGCCAACACACTGACTCAACTCCAGCCACTTTAATCATGGAAATTGATGGAAAATATATCACTAGCCACTTTAAACAATGCTACTTAATATAATGTTTACATACCCTACATTACTCATCTCATATGTATATACTGTACTCTATCATCTATTGCATCTTTATGTAATACATGTATCACTAGCCACTTTAACTATACCACTTTGTTTACATACCCCACATTACTCATCTCATATGTATATACTGTACTCTATACCATCTACTGCATCTTGCCTATGCCGTTCTGTACCATCACTCATTCATATATCTTTATGTACATATTCTTTATCCCTTTACACTTGTGTGTATAAGGTAGTAGTTGTGCAAATGTTAGATTACTCGTTGGTTATTACTGCATGGTCGGAACTAGAAGCACAAGCATTTCGCTACACTCGCATTAACATCTGCTAACCATGTGTATGTGACAAATAAATTTGATTTGATTTGAACACTATTTCCTTGCTTTTAGGGCCCATAATGTAATTCTTCAGAAAATGGGTGTGGCTTCACAACATTTTCAGATCTGAAGAAAATGGGTGTGGCTTCACAACATTTTCAGATCTGAAGAAAATGGGTGTGGCTTCACAACATTTTCAGATCTGAAGAAAATGGCGAGAGCGGATATAAATTAATTGCTTTAACTAATTATGACAAATGTTGAGCAATGTAATAAAGTAATGACTTTTCAAATAAGTTAAGTTACACATTATGTTAGCTGACAATTTGTTAGCAACACTATTCTTACGATTCCCATATCATTACAGCAGTATGTACCGGAAATATATGTTAGCTATCTACCTAACGTTAGTTGGCTACTAATACATCGAACTTGCCTGTATATTAACTATATGCTATCTAACTACCCAATGTTTATTGACTTGATTATTCACGTCATTCTTAGCTAAGTGGTATAGTCGTGCGTTCTCAATTGGCATTGTTAATTCTGGCTATCTACTCCGATTTCAGAGCACTCTTGTCTGAGTGTGCCAGAGCGCAGAATAACTGATGAATTTTCGAACGCTCAACACCCGTTGAATATGTCCAGTGTCAGTAAATGTCGGCCCAAAAAAAAGGATTATTCAATTGTTGCCAGCAGAACAGTTAGTCACCAACGCGCTGGTTAACATGAAAACAGCCTAACCAGCTCTGCTATGGTGAGTAAAATGGTCAGAGTGCGGTGTTCTCTAGCCCACGTTAGCCAGTTAGCTTGAGTGCTTGACTCCCGTTGTGAGGTCAGAACACTCCGGATCAACCCTACTCCTCGGCCAGAGAGTCCAGTGCGCGCTATGAACACTCCGAGAGCGAAACGCTCCGAATTTACAAACAGACAATCTGACAACACAGAGTTTAAGAATGCTCAGAGCACACTCTGGCACTCCAGACTGAATTTATGAACACACCCAAAATATTTAAAAGCCTAGCTAGTAATTTGTTACGCTAACAAGCTAGCAAGAGCAACAGCATCAACTTCCAGTTGCCAGGCGAAGTGCTAGTATGCTCAACTGAAACGATACCGTTTGTTTACAGTATACTAAAACGAACAAATAGTATATAATATGTAGTATATACTCATTAAGTATGTAGTGTACAGTATAGGTGTTCTAACACAGCTATTGAGATTTTTTTCCCCCTTTTCCCTCATGGTTTACAGCAAGCTTAGTTTGGTAGGACTAATTAAGAAAGCAATTTGCTTTCCTCCAAATCTGGAGGATTTTAACTGGAGATCACAAAGACCTTGATTCCCTTAAGCCATAAGGACCCCATGCTCACAGACTGAAATGTCAGATTTTCTTGATGGGAGAAGAAGGGGAGAGCTCAAAATCACTAATGTACTTGATTGGATAGAACTCTTAGTCCATCAATCATGTTAGGGTTATCATGGATCCCACTTCAGACACCATGTGAAAAAATGAACTGGTGGCCAGTGTGTAAAAAAGTTTTGACACAGAAATCAACTACAGGGCTCCAAGATGCCTCAATCAAAACAGTTTCACCTCATGTGGACCAATAAACATCAAACAGTAGGCTAAAGAAATGTCAAAATTCTTATATAAAGGTAATTAATTCACAGTGCTGGTTGTCCACACATTTTATGATTGCTTTTTTTTTGCCCAACATTTAATGGGTATTTCCAAAACGAACTAAATTTCATGAACTTATGAAACAGAGTCTATGAACATGAAACAGCTTTTTAAAATCTGCAAAGAGTAGTCCTAACCTCCTGGTACTTGAAACGGTATATTTATATTTTATCCTCTGAAGTGCTTAACTGCAGGTAGCAGTTTAGAAGCTGCAATATGTAACTTTCTCCACAGCCTGACCAAATTCAATGTGAGTTATAGATCTGTCATTCTAAATGAAAGCAAGTCTAAGAAGCGGTAGATGTGTTCTATGTGCAATATTTCTATGCTTCCTGTTCTTAAGTTTAGTTTCTGCATCTTTTACTTTCGGTTTTGTACACCAGCTGAAAATACAATATTTTTGGTTATTGAAAAGTTATTTCACAGAAGTTTAGATGGTACAAGGATTCTCTACACTAGCTTGTTTAGTCATAAACTGAAATTAGGTGAACTATTTCTGCACATGGTGCTTTAAACTAGAAATGATGTCTGGAAATGCAAGTTCTACAAATCCTAAGGATAATTAAACTGGGTATTTTTACACACCTCAAGTAACTGGCACATTTTGGTATTAAACAAAACAGTATTCAAACCATTAATACATGTTGCATACCTACAATGGACATACCTACTCACTCAAGGGGTTTTCTTGATTTTTACTATTTTCTACATTGTAGAATAATAGTGAAGACATCAAACTATGAAATAACACATATGGAATCAAATATATTTTATATTTCAGATTCTTCAAAGTAACCACCATGCCTTGTTAATTTGTGGAATTTCCTTCGTTATGCGTTTGAGCCAATCAGTTGTGTTGTGACAAGGTATTTTATTTAAATTTTATTTAACCTTTATTTAACTAGACAAATCAGTTAAGAACAAATTCTTATTTACAATGACGGCCTATCCCGGCCAAACCTGGACCACGCTGGGCCAATTGTGCACCGCCCTATGGGACTCCCAATCACGATCAGATGTGATAGAGCCTGTATCCGAACTAGGGACTGTAGTGAGATGCAGTGCCTTAGACTGCTGCGCCACTCGGGAGCCCAACATCAAGGTCACTCAATCTAGAAAAGTACAATCGCAAAAACCATAAAGCGCTAAGATTACATTTTTGCTGATTCCTGCTTACAAGCAATAATTAATTCTGGAAGCACCAGTGACTAGATCAATAAAAAAGTGGTCAGATGAAGCAGATGCTAAGCTACAGGAATGCTTTGCTAGCACAGACTGGAATATGTACCGGGATTCCTCCGATGGCATTGAGGAGTACACTACATCAGTCATTGGCTTCATCAATAAGATGATGTTGTCCCCACAGTGACCGTACGTACATTCCCCAACCAGAAGCCATGGATTACAGGCAACATCCGCATTGAGCTAAAGGTTAGAGCTGCCGCTTTCAAGGAGATGGACTCTAACCCTGAATCTTACAAGAAATTCTGCTCTGCCCTCCATCAAACAGGCAAAGCGTCAATACAGGACTAAGATCGAATTCTACTACACCGGTTCTGACACTTGCTGATGTGGCAGGGCTTGCAAACTATTACAGACTACAAAGGGAAGCACAACCGAGAACTGCCCAGTGACACAAGCCTACCAGACGAGCTAAACTACTTCTATGCTCGCTTCGAGGCAAAAAACACTGAAATATGCATGAGAGCACCAGCTGTTCCGGACGACTGTGTGATCATGCTCTCCGCAGTCGATGTGAGTAAGACCTTTAAACAGGTCAACATTCACAAGGCCGCAGGGCCAGACGGATTACCAGGATGTGTACTGTGAGCATTCGCTGACCAACTGGCAAGTGTCTTCACTGACATTTTCAACCTCTCCCTATCCAAGTCTGTAATAACATGTTAAGAAGACCACCATAGTGCCTGTGCTCAAGAACACTAAGGTAACCTGCCTAAATAACTACCGACCCGTAGCTCACATCTGTAGCCATGAAGTGCTTTGAAAGGCTGGTCATGGCTCACATCAACACCATTATCCCAGAAACCCTAAACCCACTCCAATTTTCATACCACCCCAACAGATCCACAGATGATGCAATATCTATTGCACTCCACGCTGCCCTTTCCCACCTGGACAAAAGGAACACCTACAGTGGGGAGAACAAGTATTTGATACACTGCCGATTTTGCAGGTTTTCCTACTTACAAAGCATGTAGAGGTCTGTAATTTTTATAATAGGTACACTTGGGCCAACTGTGAGAGACGGAATCTAAAACAAAAATCCAGAAAATCACATTGTATGATTTTTGCATTTAATTTGCAATTTGCATTTTATTGCATGACATAAGTATTTGATCACCAACCAACCAGTAAGAATTCCAGCTCTCACAGACCTGTTAGTTTTTCTTTAAGAAGCCCTCCTGTTCTCCACTCATTACCTTTATTAACTGCACCTGTTTGAACTCGTTACCTGTATAAAAGACACCTGTCCACACACTCAATCAAACAGACTCCAACCTCTCCACAATGGCCAAGACCAGACAGCTGTGTAAGGACATCAGGGATAAAATTGTAGACCTGCACAAGGCTGGGATGGGCTACAGGACAATAGGCAAGCAGCTTGGTGAGAAGGCAACAACTGTTGGCGCAATTATCAGAAAATGGAAGAAGTTCAAGATGGCGGTCAATCACCCTCGTTCTGGGGCTCCATGCAAGATCTCACCTCGTGGGGCATCAATGATCATGAGGAAGGTGAGGGATCAGCCCAGAACTACACGGCAGGACCTGGTCAATGACCTGAAGAGAGCTGGGACCACAGTCTCAAAGAAAACCATTAGTAACACACTACGCCGTCATGGATTAAAATCCTGCAGCGCACGCAAGGTCCCCCTGCTCAAGCTAGCACATGTCCAGGCCCGTCTTAAGTTTGCCAATGACCATCTGGATGATCCAGAGGAGGAATGGGAGAACGTCATGTGGTCTGATGAGACAAAAATAGAGCTTTCTGGTCTAAACTCCACTCGCCGTGTTTGGAGGAAGAACAACCCCAAGAACACCATCCCAACTGTGAAGCATGTAGGTGTAAACATCATTCTTTTGGGATGCTTTTCTGCAAAGGGGACAGGACGACTGCATCGTATTGAGAGGAGGATGGATGGGGCCATGTATCGCGAGATCTTGGCCAACAACCTCCTTCCCTCAGTAAGAGCATTGAAGTTGGGTCGTAGCTGGGTCTTCCAGCATGACAACGACCCGAAACACACAGCCAGGGCAACTAAGGAGTGGCTCCGTAAGAAGCATCTCAAGGTCCTGGAGTGGCCTAGCCAATCTCCAGACCTGAACCCAATAGAAAATCTTTGGAGAGAGCTGAAAGTCCGTATTGCCCAGCGACAGCCCCGAAACCTGAAGGATCTGGATAAGGTCTGTATGGAGGAGTGGGCCAAAATCCCTGCTGCAGTGTGTGCAAACCTGGTCAAGAACTACAGGAAACTTATGATCTCTGTAATTGCAAACAAAGGTTTCTGTACCAAATATTAAGTTCTGCTTTTCTGATGTATCAAATACTTATGTCATGCAATAAAATGCAAATGAATTACTTAAAAATCATACAATGTGATTTTCTGGATTTTTGTTTTAGATTCCGTCTCTCACAGTTGAAGTGTACCTATGATAAAAATTACAGACCTCTACATGCTTTGTAAGTAGGAAAACCTGCAAAATCGGCAGTGTATGAAATACTTGTTCTACCCACTGTATGTGAGAATGCTATTCAACATCATAGGCCCTCAAAGTTCATCAATTAGCTAAGGACCCTGGGACTAAACACCTCCCTCTGCAACTGGATCCTGGACTTCCTGATGGGCCACCCCAGGTGGTAAGGGTAGGTAACAACACATCCGCCACGCTGATCCTCAACACAGGGGCCCCTCATGGGTGCGTGATCAGTCCCCTCCTGTACTCCCTGTTCACTCATGACTGCATGGACAGGCATGACTCCAACACCATCATTAAGTTTGCATAGGACACAACAGTGGTAGGCCTGATCAACACAGAGACAGCCTAGAGGGAGGAGGTCAGAGACCTGGCTGTGTGGTGGCAGGACAACAACCTCTCCCTCAACGTGATCAAGACAAAGGAGATGATTGTTGATTGTGATTGATTATTGTGTCATAGGAAGGCCCTAAAAATTGTTAGACTCCAGCCACCCTAGTCTTAGACTGTTCTCTCTGCTCTTTTACGCCGCTGCTACTCTCTGTTGTTATCATCTATACATAGTCACATTAATAACTATACCTATATGTACATATTACCTCAACTAACCACACATTGACTCTGTACTGGTACCCCCGTAAATATTCTCACTATTGTTATTTTACTGCTGCTCTTTAATTTCTTGTTACTTTTATTTCTTATTCTTATCCGTATTTTTTTTAACTGCATTGTTGGTTAGGGGCTCGTAAGTAAGCATTTCACTGTTGTATTCGGCGCATGTGACCAATAAAATTTTATTTCATTTGAACTGACTCTCATGAGGACGGCAACAGGAAAGGAAGACCTAGAGTTACCTCTGCTGCAGAGGATCAGTTCATTAGAGTTACCAGCCTCAGAAATCGCAGCCCAAATAAATGCTTCACAGAGTTCAAGTAACAGACACATCTCAACATCAACTGTTCAGAGGATACTGTGTGAATCAGGCCTTCATGGTCAGATTGCTGCAAAGAAACCACTACCAAAGGACACCAATAAGAAGAAGAGACTTGCTTGGGCCAAGAAACACGAGCAATGGACATTAGACCAGTGGAAACCTGAGTTGCAGTTAACTCTAATGAGCTTATCCTCTTCAGCAGAGGTAACTCTGGGCCTTCCATTCGTGTGGCAGTCCTCATGAGAGAGTTTCATCATAGCACTAGATGGTTTTTGCGACTACACTTGAAATGTTCTGCATTGACTGATCTTCATGTCTTAAAGTAATGTTTGACTGTCGTTTCTCTTTGCTTATTTAAGCTGTTCTATAGACCTATTTGGTAAAAGACCAAGTCTATCTTCTGTATACCTCCCCTACCTTGTCACAACGCAACTCATTGACTCAAACGCATTAAGAAGGAAAGAAATTTCACAAATGAACTTTTAAGAAGGCAAACCTGTTAATTGAAATGCATTCCAGGTGACTACCTCATGAAGCTGGTTGAGAGAATGCCAAGAGTTTGCAACACTGTCATCAAGGCAAAGGGAGGCTAGATTCTAAAGAATATCAAATATATTTTGATTTGTTTAACAGTTCTTTGGTTACTTCATGATTCCATATGTGTTAGTTTATAGCTTTGGTGTCTTCACTATTATTCTACAATGTAGAAAGAAGTGAAAAATAAAGAAAAACCCTTGAATGAGTAGATGTGTCCAAACTTTTGACTGGTACTGTATATAATTAAATATTACCCCACTACATGAGCACTGATGGTAGATACAGTTAAATGGGCACATACTTTGCTCTGGCCAGGCATGCAAGCTCACACAGTTACAAATCCTGATCTTTGAGAACTAAAAAGTATCTAAGCCTCAAAGTCCCCATTCTCCCAGACTTAAGTGTCTAGAAAGTCAGGAAGTGTTGGGAAGGGAGGGCTCAAATCCACATAGATATTGTACTGATTGGGTTGTAAGTAAGCATTTCACTGTTGTATTCTGCGCATGTGACAAATACAATTTGATGTAATTTATGGAGTACTATGGATGGAGTACTATGGATGGAGTACTATGGATGGAGTACTATGAATCGAGTACTATGCATGGAGTATTATGGATGGAGTCCTATGGATGGAGTACTATGGGTGGAGTACTATGGGTGGAGTACTATGGGTGGAGTACTATGGGTGGCGTACTATGGGTGGAGTACTATGGGTGGAGTACTATGGGTGGAGTACTATGGATGGAGTCCTATGGGTGGAGTACTATGGGTGGAGTACTATGGGTGGAGTACTATGGGTGGAGTACTATGGGTGGAGTACTATGGGTGGAGTACTATGGATGGAGTACTATGGGTGGAGTACTATGGATGGAGTACTATGAATCGAGTACTATGCATGGAGTATTATGGATGGAGTCCTATGGATGGACTATTATGGATGGAGTACTATGGGTGGAGTACTATGGGTGGAGTACTATGTGTGGAGTACTATGGGTGGAGTACTATGGGTGGAGTACTATGGGTGGAGTACTATTGGTGGAGTACTATGGGTGGAGTACTATGTGCATCTTAAAAGTGGATGCACTTCCATTGCATATCGACCAATGGTCTTTTACTTGTCATGTGTGAAACGTGATTCAAGACAGTAAATGTAGTATTTTCCCAGTATAGTATACTACCTTTTACAACCACTGGATCCCACTTCTGACATCACTATGTCCAAATGTATTGGAATCTAGTAAATATCATTCCTGTATTTATGTTAGTTTAGGGAATTATTCTCCTGGCAATCCATAAGGCTGAATCTGTCTCCCTTTCAACTCATGTGTCTGTTTGTGTGCCACTATAACTCACCTCACTGCCAATCAATCTGCTTAACACTCCTCTATTTTCCCATAGATTACCCTCCAAATCCATCCAATATGTCACCCGAGAGCAAAGTCTGATACCTCGAAGTATTCTAATAATTTTGCTAAATTACCTTGAGAGCACAGATTTGTATTTTTTAATACTTCAACATAAAAAACCAACACTAGAAAAGGGTAGTTTTTGTTTTCTCTCCGTTCCTCTTAATTGTTATGCATTGGCGAAAGAGGAGCGTGTTTCAAAGATGAGGTTTAGACAGTCTGCTCTATTGATTGGTTAACAAGCCTCCCATTCAGCCCACTTCCATATTGAGGAGTGTGCAGCGGACACAATGGAGCACATTTCCCTGTTTACAATACCGGCACCAGGCAGCCTGCTGGGTAAAACAGCCCCACACCAAGGCTCTCTGCCAGAGTGTCAGAGCGAGGGGAGAGGGAGGGAGATGGATAGAGGAGCGAGTGGGGAGAGGAGGTAAAGAGAGAGAATGGGAGGAGGAGAAAGGCAGAAGAGTGAAATAAAAGGGGGATGCGGAGCGGGGAGAGGGAGAGAATGGGAGGGGGGGTTAAAGGGGGATGCGGAGCAGGGAGAGGGAGAGAATGGGAGGGGGGGTTAAAGGGGGATGCGGAGCAGGGAGAGTAAGAGAGAGGGAGAGAAGGTAGTATATGCAGCTGAGAGAAGGGAATAGAGTCGCAGAGGTAAAGAAAGCGATAGACTGAGGTACAATATGAAATGTAGAGAGAGAGAAAAGACTGATAGAAGGGGGAGGAAAAGAAGAAGAGGGAGAGAGTGGTAAAAAAAGAGTGACTCTTCTCTTTCACAGGAGAGTCTACAATATGGTACGTGCATGCTTTGAGTCCCATTGTGCACCCTCCATCCCTCCCCGTGGAATCTACTGCCCTCACAAGTCTTTAAAAAATGCAGGAGGTCTCCTGCACAGGCTTCATTGCATGTGACATTCTCCTGCTTTGAGTTCACCTCTGTTATTTTCCCTTTTTTTCTCTCTTGGCTTGAGTAAACTCTTTCTGTCTGTCTGTATCTCTCTCTTTCTCTCTCACTCTTCTTCTCTCTATTTCCTCTCTCTCTCTCTCTCTCTCTCTCTCTCTCTCTCTCTCTCTCTCTCTCTCTCTTCTCTCTCACTCTTCTTCTCTCTATTCCTCTCTCTCTCTCTCTCTCTCTCTCTCTCTCTCTCTCTCTCTCTCTCTCTCTCTCTCTCTCTCTCTCTCTCTCTCTCTCTCTCTCTCTCTCTCTCTCTCTCTGCTGTCATTATAAGATATATGCATTGCATTAATGAAACATTTCAGACATTTTTCCATGTAGAAATGTGGGCCATCTTTGATCTGAGATGGACAGTAAAAGTGAAAAAGAACAAAAACAGAAAGGTGTCTACGTATATTCTGTCATTTTGATAATGATTTCTGTTGGAACTGACTGTTGAGTGGGAGTTAATGGTCGGGAGAATGTGAGTTGGAGAAAGGGGGAGATAGTTTGCGTCGTGTGTGGCTTGGCCTAGTTATTCTCTGAATCAGTGCTCTGTGACTGGGTCTGGGCGACAGGTGATTTGTTCCTCCCCGCCTGCCCAAGCTACCCGCCTGCCGTCCGCCTGCAGGTAGTGCGTTTTTCTCCAGAGGAGGACGAAGTCATGGGCTCAACTTGTTCTTTAGGCCAACTTTTTTTTGGTGGGGGGCTGGCGGAGATTGTGTGTGTGTGTGTGTGTGTGTGTGTGTGTGTGTGTGTGTGAGGACCGCACACCGGGCTCTCCTTGTCCCGTCGCTCCCCCACTCAGATCTCATTTCCGCAGGCTGTAAAACATTGAGTTGTTAAACATCTTTATGCGCCTTGCGCCCAAGGGCTCCTGGTGCGTTTTAAATTGAATGATTGCCTGAAGCTCTCAGATTGCTTAACCTCTGCAGTGGTACCTACTCCCCCACAGGACAGTAATGTTTAAACTTTTCCCCCTTCTCTTTCATTCTCTCTCTTTTTCTCCCTCTTTCTCTCTACTGAGGTAACACTGGGGGAAAAAAGAGACCATTTCTGGGTAGGTCCTTGGTCTCTGTGTGTGTGCAGCGGGAGAAGACAAAGTTACTCATGGCCTGGAGCAGTGTGGTTGTGTGTGTGTGTGTGTGTGTGAGGCCTCTGTTTCCATATTTATGACCTTCACCTCCTCCCACGCTGCCAATTTGTCTGCGGACGAGAAGAGAATGGCGTTCCTGGCCCCTTACGTTTTATGACCCACCAAAGAAGACTGTGAATGAACACCTTCCTGTCTCAAACTCTTCCTCCTGGTCATTGCTTCTCCACCACCAGCTCTCTCCTCTCGAGTCGTCAGTTTTGTCTTTACATACACACCCAAGCATCTGTCCATGTCGTGAGAACGCAAACAAAAAAACAAGATGCGTGTTAAATCGCTGCCATATAACGCGCCTGGGGGTGATCATTGTTTGTTGGAAGTACAGCTCACTTACCATGATTTCACGTTGGTAATGGCCTAAAGGGGATGACTTGAGAACTTAAGCATGTGATGAAGATGTAATAACCACAATGACATTCAGCTGTAATGTGCCTCAACACCAACCCCGTGTCGGTAAGACCCTGCTTCATTTGGTCATACTGTCATAGCTAGCTCCGTTAACTGTTATTGTGGCCGTTATGCGATGCAGATTCTATGAGGGAACGTTTGATTTGGTCCTACGAAACACCTTTGGGCCTTCCATTTCTGTTCTCTCTTTGTGATTGTGCCACTATGGAGTATGTGTGTGTTTTGAGTTCGCCCACATCGTGTGTGTGTGTGTGTGTGTCCGTGTGTGTGTGTGCAGGGTGGGTGGGTTATTTGAGTGTACCCGGCCACCACTTTGGCAGTATGCAATTTGAGAGCAGTGGGGGGGGAAGCTCGTGCCACAGTGGCGGTTCGGTACACACACCCCCGCGGACCGGGCTTGGGGACTGTATGTGCTGATGAAAAAGTAATGTACGGTGTCTGGACGATAACATCCCCTGTCTATCCTCTACCAGACTCTCTCTCTGAAAGCTTCGACCAAAGAAGGAATCACCGCCACATCACAGGACATAACGGTTGATCATTCCCTCGTCTATTTCTGATCCCCAAACCCACCTCCCCTTTGAAAACATGACTGATGTCTACATTGAACGTGTGGACTTGATAGCATGGGAACAACAACAGTCCTCTAGGTGAAAAAGAGTTGGAGGGGGGCCGGGGGACTCCTCTCCTCCATGTGAAATCCATCTTTCTCACTTCTTAAATGGGGCTCCACTGTCCTTGGGGCTATGCGTTGACTCAGCAGGTTTTCGCTAACCCCCTTCATCTTTCCACCAAAAGCTCCAAGCCTGCAACCTTATTACAAAAGTGTACCCAACAACTTTGTGCCAAAATAAACTTTTGGTTCCCGTCTTGTTCTGTGTAGGTTGAAAATACCTCACTATTCCACTGTGTGTGTCTCTAGTGCCTGGTCAGGGTAATCTTTTACAAATCATTGCTATACAGCAGGGGTGTCAAAGTCAAATGGACGGAGGGCCAAATAAAAAAATCAGCTACAAGACGAGGGCCGGACTGTTCGAATGTTCATTGAAAAATTTTTAAATGACGCATATAGTCTAGTGAACCTAATTGAACCTACTGAAAACCTAACAAATATATTACAATATGATCAGATAAATAAAGCAATATTTTCTTATGGCTCTGTCAGTAATCTTTAATTTTCAACAGACACAAAAGACAAATTTCCTTTATATAAATATCCCCATAACATGAACATTAAATGAAAGAAACCGGTATTCAAGGCACCATCAGTAGACTATATTTTCTATTTTAGCAAAAGTGGGCTAAATTTACTTCAAAGAAAAAACAATAATAGCAATTTTCTATCATCCACTCAACTGAAATATTTTTAAAATATAATTGGATTGAAATACAAAAAAATAAAGTGCAAAAATCTATTAATCAAAAACAACACTTTGTTTAAGGAGAAGTAACATGCAGTGAAAACAAATATTAAATTTTAACTTTTAAACTTGAACTGAGTAAAAACTCTAAATATGTGATTGCACAGTAATGTTCACTTGTTTGAGGTTGAGGGTGATACTTGGTGGTGTCCCATCTTTTCCACAAGTTCATCAATGTTCGGGGTAAGGCTCTGAGCTGAAGAAATCCTCAGAATTGAGTGGAGGTGTTCAGCAGTAAGTCGACTTCTGTGTGATGTTTTGTTCAGGTTCATCAAAGAAAACAGTTGTTCACACAGGTATGTGCTGCCAAACATAGACAACGTTTGAGCAGCCTGGATGCGCAGCTGGGGCATTGTGCCGGGGAGGAAACGGGCGAACTCCGCAGCACCCACTGCCGCATATTTTGCCCTCAGTGCATCATTGCATTGGAGGTCAATCAACTCCATTTGGAGGTTTGGTGGTGAGCTTTCCACGTCAACAGCAAATGGGTTACCGAGCAGTTCCAACCTGCTTTTTTGTGCTTCAAAGTCAGCAAATCGGCGTCGAAAGTCAGCGGCAAGCATACCTATTTTATCAGCCAACTGTGTGCTCGGGAACGCACTGGTAGAGAGCTTCTCTTTCATGGTCTGGCAGCTGGGAAAGTGGCTCAAATTTTCTTTCCGCATCTGCGTCTCCCACAGAGTCAGTTTGGTTTTAAATGCCTTCACTGTACTGTACATATCAGAGATGACACGATCCCGACCCTGCAGCTGCAAGTTTATTGCATTCAGATGACTCGTAATGTCACACAGAAAAGCCATTTCACACAGAAACATTTCGTCTCGGAGTTGTGTTGTGTCTTTCCCTTTGCTGTCCAAGAACAGACAAATCTCCTCACGAAGCTCGAAACATCTTTGAAGCACCTTTCCCTGGCTTAGCCATCGCACCTCTGTGTGATAAGGCAAATCACCATGCTCCGTTTCTAACTCCGTCAGAAATGCCTTGAACTGGCGGTGATTCAAACCTTTGGCTCTGATAAAGTTAACTGTGCGCGTGATGATGCTCATTACATGCTCCATTTTCAAGGCTTTACCGCACAACGCTTCCTGGTGTATGATACAATGATAAGCTGTCAGCTCACCTGTCGCGTTTTCCTCTTGCATCTTTTCCCGTATCTTCGCCACCAGTCCGCTCCTGTGTCCACACATCGCAGGTGCTCCGTCGGTTGTCAAACCCACGAGTTTTTCCCAAGGCAGCTCCATCTCATTTACACATCTTGACACCTCTTCATACAAATCATGCCCCGTAGTTGTGCCATGCATAGGACGTAAAGCCAAAAACTCCTCTGTCACGCTTAGGTTGGAGTCCACTCCGCGGATGAAAATTGACAACTGGGCAATGTCAGAAATGTCGGTGCTCTCATCCACAGCCAAGGAATATGCAATAAAATCTTTTCCCTTTTTCACAAGCTGCTCTTTTAGATTGATGGACAACTGGTCTACTCTCTCGGCAATGGTGTTTCTGCTCAGACTCACATTTAAAAAGAGTTGCCTTTTTTCTGGGCAAACTTCGTCACAAACTTTAATCATGCAGTTTTTGATGAAATCCCCCTCCGTAAATGGCCGGGCTGATTTAGCGATCTCTTCTGCCAAAATAAAACTGGCCTTGACAGCAGCCTGGCCTTGTGATTTGGCTTTTTTGAACAGAGCCTGTCGAGATTTGAGGCCTCGTTTTAATTCCTCTGCCTTTTGTAGCCTTTGTTCCATGTCCATATTCTTGTTTTTGTCCGCGTGTTTCGTTTCATAATGTCGTCTCAGATTATACTCTTTCAGTACCGCCACACTTTCTCCACACAGAAGACACACAGGTTTTCCAGCTACCTTCGTGAACATATACTCCGACTCCCACCTTGTTTGAAACCCCCGGTTCTCAGTATCCACCTTCCGTTTTGCCATTTTTGATGGGTATCTGAAAGTTAATTTTACTGTGATGCTGACGACTGCTGTGCCAATAAATATTGAAATGAAGCAGCCTACTGCTCGGTGCGTCACCTTTGCATTGTGGGAAATGTAGTATTGGTGCGTGTAAAAGATCTGCGGGCTGCCGGCTTGCTGCGGGCCGGTTCTAATAATAAATCAAGATCATCCCAGGGGCCGTAAAAAACCTTCTTGCGGGCCGGATGTGGCCCGCGGGCCTTGACTCTGACATATGTGCTATACAGGGAACATATTTGCCAGATACACTTCAATTGTCAGTTGGTGTCACAGTCCAAGGCAGTCCAGAGCAATACAATGCAACGCATATCTACAGTACATTTTATGGTAGTGTATAATCATTAAAAGGTGTGAATTTATTTCAGCGGTATGTTAACATTGCACAATTATTTAAATGATACTGTTTTTTTCCCGACATTAGTCATCAACCAGCCACTCGGATTAGTACCTTAAGTCTCTCAGTAGCAGCAATTTCCTTAAGCCCACAAATTCACTGGAAATGTGTTAAATGTGAAGTATATTTAGCATCGTTTTGCCTCTGCTGGAAGTAAAGCCTATTTGCTGGCCAGTGTTGTTTGGCAGCCGGGCGCAAATACATACAGCTAAAAGCACATTAGCATAAAACATGCGCGCGGCAGCCAAAAGAGACATAATTACTATTGACAGAATTAACCAACACGTTAAATCCCCACAATTAAAAAGCCAAATGTAGGAAACTGTCAAGGACCGGAGACGGGCATCATTTGTCATCCATCTCATTGGGACTTTTATGATAATTAGTTTTAGTTTAGCGTTGACAAACCTATTTCCATTCTGTTGGGTAGGCGGTGCCCCCCCCCCAAAAAAAAAGTCCAAACGGAGTAAGCCAATGATGACGTGCGATGCTGAGCAGTAGGAAGGGAATATGGAAGGGGTTGTTTGTTCAATGAATGAACTGATTGATTGGTTGATTAATTGCCTGTAATACATACACAATTTACACCTTTTATGATTAAGTTTGTCACTTATTAATGTTAGTATTTTTTCTTCTTTTTTCATGTCCATTCCTGTGTTGGTCCACCACCTCTTCTTATCCAGGTAGGTGATAAATATTCAATGTTTAACTTAATTTGTGTTGTGCATCAACTCTCCCTTATACATAGGTAACAACTCGAGTCATGGATGGACTGTTTTATATTTTGTAGCATATAAGAGACTTCTGTGAGGCGAAGAATGGTCCACGTGAGTAGTAAATCCTTTAGACAAAGGCGTTGCGTTACATGGAGATACAGCAGCATTAAAACAGCAAAAATATGTCCCGACAATGAAAAGGAATGATTTGCGCTTATTTTTATTATCATGAATGTGTTTTTTACTTACATCATACAAAAGGTATTTTTATTTTTAACAATATACTATAAAACACAAAATATACACCCTTTATCATAAAACACCTCTTTCCTATGCTTTCCTCATTGCAAATTTAAAATCGCCTCTTCCTCTTCCTACACAATTATCGTGACCCTAGCAGTTACATACAACGGTGCCTGCTTAAATGTGTGCCATCAATGTTCCCACAGTAACCCTTTTCCACACCTAGGATTCAAATAATATTTGAAATCTTTCAAATACTTTGAGTATTTTGCTCTAGCCTGCTTAGAGTGCCAGGTGGACAGGGTTTGCACTCTTGCAACTATTCCATTGGTCCATGAAGCCAGTCAACCTCAATGTAGCACAGATAAAGTATTTGAAATGATTTGGAATCGGATTGAACCTAGGTCTGCCGTTTTCTCCCAACAGTCCTCTGTATCATACAGTGTCATACAGAGAGAACAGGCCTCTTAATCACTCTGAGAACCAGACCCCCTCCCCCCTCCCACATACACACATACACACCAAATCCTCCGCTCCTGCACCAAGAAGGGGCCGCCAGTGTGGGCGGGGGGTTTAGCGAGAGGATGGAATTAGTGTAGTTGGTTTTGTCGGCGAAACAGGTGTGTGTGTGTGTGTGTATGTGAGGAGGGGGGAATAGTGTGTGTGTGTGTTCGGGGGGAATAGTGTGTGTGTGTGTGTGGGGGGGGGGGGGGGGAAATAGTGTGTGTGTGTGTGTGTGGGGGGGGATTAGTGTGTGTGTGGGGGGGATAGTGTGTTTGTGTGTATGTAGGTTGCTGAGTGGTTTGGGGCCAATGTTTCTATCATGCAGAGGGAGCCATTATGTCCCCTCAGGTTAACGTGTCACAACTGGAGATCGCCTCTCTGCCACAAATAGCCCTGGACACCTGTTCAACTTTACAGAACAAAAGCCTGCAGTCTCTCTGTCCGTCCGTCCGTCCGTCCGTCCGTCTGTCTGTCTGTCTGTCTGTCTGTGTCTCTCTCTCTCTCTCTCTCTCTCTCTCTCTCTCTCTCATTTTTTATTTGACTTCTCTCCCTCCCTCGCTTTTTACTCCCCACCTGTTCTCACCCCCTCGCCTTTCTCTCATTTCATTTTTTCCACTGTCTTACCATTTTTCTCCCTGCCCTCCCCCCTCTCACTCGCTCTTTCTCCCTCTCCTCCTCCCTCTCACTCACGCTTTCTCCCTCCATCTCCATTCTCACCCTCTCTCCGCTTGTCTGTGTGTAGTCAGAGAGAGACCGGGCCATCTGTTACACATTGTTTGATCCTTCAGCTCGCTTGTTCTGTCTGGTAGGTTATGTTTGTCAGAGACGGACATGCCGCGCAACCTCAATAAAGATGCATGGAATTCAAACAGGAAGCTCAGCTCTCCCCCAAACCCACATGGTTGATGGAGGCAGTGTTTGTGTTTAGGGCCTCATGGTTAGATTTTGCAGTCTTTCTTCACGCTGTTTATGTGAAAAAAATGTTCTTTGTACAATTCTGATAACATTTAAATATTTGATCACTATTGACATTTTTAAGATTGTCAAATATGAATAGGGACATAGTGAGGAAAGGCTTTACATTGAGGCTGTTAATCCAATCCTGATGACCACTGACTATCATATCACACGCTGTGCAAATATCCCCTCCGCTCATCTCCTCACTGTAAAATCATCCCAGGATTGATTCAGAACAGTGTGAAATGATGAAGTCATCGTATTTCTAATTTGAAGAGCCCCCTGACATTCGCCCGTTGAGAGGAAAGGTGAGGGGGGGAAAAAATACTCTCTCCTTCGCTCTCTCCGAAAGAGGCTCCCCTCTACATGTCCAATCGTTTATCTATCCACTGCAAAATTAATTTCAATTAGAGCCCCGTCCCGCCTTGCTCCTGCCGATCGATTGCTGCCCTTGGCAACCCAAGGCAATACGCTTCTCGCTCGCCTGCGCCGCCAGACCCACCTCAGATATTCCCCTCCCTCTCTACCTCGTCCTCTGGTGCCATAACGTCCACCTGCGCCATTGTCAACAATAAATATGAGCAGCAGAAAACAATTACCCCCTTAACGAGGGATTAATTGTGTGAAGATGAAGTGAGGCCCGCGCCGGTGCCAGTTCGACCAGGTCCATTCCGAATGTGTTTATTTCCTTTAGTTAAGAACATTAGTCTTTCTCTTAGTATCAGGAGTGTCCATTGATTTCTCTTCTCTCGTTCTTTTTGTGTATGCGTGTGTGCCACCGGGCGCTCAAGTGATATTATGAGGCTGCGCTATTGACTCCTGTCTGATCGATATTATAAATGCCTTAACGGCGGCAGTTAAACTCATTTGTCATTTGTTGGGTTGGGCAAAGTAACGTATTTATCAATCGTGGCACTAACCTCCATCACTGTGCCCTAAGTATGTCATCGAGGCGTCATTACTTTAGGCAAAGCTGGTCAATTTACACTGTCGTAAAAAGTGATCGGGGAGGGAGGAAGAGAAAGAGAGAGAGAGATGGGGGGGGGACTTGAAGGACTGGTCATTTGTTTCCGGGTGGTAAAAATGAGTGGTGTCCCCCGTGGCTGCTGGAAACGCGGCATCTGATTGGGCGAGACTGGAGAGAGAACGCGGGTAGCTGGTGGGCTCGCAATGGGAGGAGCGATCTTAAATTGAATAACTTCCTGGTTGTGGAAAAGCAGTGTGTTGTTGTTTTCTAGTTGTTGCTGTTGACAGCCTTTTTGACAGTAAAGCAGACGCAGGTTTAATTCACTGTTGTGCCGAACGCAGGCAGAAACGATTTGGTGATACAACCCGATAATTCCTGCACCTCATGGTGTCCCCTGACAGACCGTCTACACTATAATGATTATTTTAACACTACTGTATGTTAATCGTATGCACACACATCCATATACACGTGTACATACAGTATATGCTCATTAGGCCAATTGGTTGCATACTGATGAGGGCATGACAGACTAAGTACATAAGAGATCAGGTTGGGGTCTCTTGTCTAACTAGCTTCCTTCCCCCGTAAACCTTTCCTCCATGACCACTAATCTGACAGTTAATAACAGGTGAAATCAGCATGGCAGAAACCTTTCATGTGTCACTGGTGATGGAGGAAACTGGTGATGGAGGAAATCATTTAACATTTTGGTAGGCTGTTGGATAGTCAACTTGTCTATAATCTTACTACTTGTTGCCCTAGAAGACGAAATAAACCTTTGCTCACCAGAATTTCAAATCGATAGAATGAATGCTTCAATCTACACTGAACAAAAATATCAACGCAACAATCAACATTTTCAAAGGTTTTACTGACTTACAGTTCATATAAGGAAATCAGTCAAGTGAAATAAATGCATTAAACCCAGGAATTGTGTACAGATCCTTGCAACATGGGGCCGTGCATTTTCATGATGAAACGTGATGAGGGCGGAGGATGAATGGCACCAGAATGGGCCTCAGGATCTTGTCATGGTATCTCTGTCCATTCAAATCCCATCGATAAAATGCATTTGTGTTCGCTGCCTGTAGCTTATGCCTGCCCATACCATAACCCCACCGCCACCATGGGGCACATGGGCTGTAATCTGTGGGGAAAAACACAAACGTGGGGGCGTTTTGTTCTGGTTTCTATTAGTTATCATACCTGGCAGGAACCTGGTGCACATTTTATTTGCGTCAAGCTCGAAATCTATGTCTGTTCTACAGTTATGTCTTAGGAATTCACCCGCTGGTTTGTTTCGCTTAAGGTGTGCCAGGTGGTTACCGTCTGCAAGTGTATTCCTACTCTGCAGCTTGCGGAGGAGAGTATACTCCATCTTGTTGTCTTTATTGGATCGTAAGAATTTATCTGACTTAATCTCAATTTTAGAGCAGAGAGAAGTCGGGAGAAAATGGAATTCTTGGATCTTGCGATTCACCAAAGAAGAGGTGGTCCGGTGTAGGAAATCCTCACTGGTACCCTCCTAGTTTATGGAAAGACCCTCCTACGTGACACTCGTCCCTGCACCGATCTGTCTTGTAGCATGTGGAACTCGTATTCAAAATGTGAATAATCCTGCGCATCCGCCATTCAAAAATGTACGATATCACTGCGCCTTCTAATAACTCTCCATGAAATAGGCAGAATAACTAGCTAAATTATTACAAACCTTGTGACAGCGATTTAATAGTTTGCAATTGTGAGAAAATAAAAACAAATCAAATCAAATTGTATTGGTCACATACACATGGTTAGCAGATGTTAATGCGAGTGTAGCGAAATGCTTGTGCTTCTAGTTCCGACAATGCAGTAATAACAAGTAATCTAACTAACAATTCCAAAACTACTGTCTTGTACACAGTGTAAGGGGATAAAGAATATGTACATAAGGATATATGAATGAGTGATGGTACAGAGCAGCATAGGAAAGATACAGTAGATGGTATCGAGTACAGTATGTACAAATGAGATGAGTATGTAAACAAAGTGGCATAGTTTAAAGTGGCTAGTGATACATGTATTACATAAGGATACAGTCGATGATATAGAGTACAGTATATACGTATGCATATGAGATGAATAATGTAGGGTAAGTAACATTATATAAGGTAGCATTGTTTAAAGTGGCTAGTGATATATTTACATCATTTCCCATCAATTCCCATTATTAAAGTGGCTGGAGTTGAGTCAGTGTCAGTGTGTTGGCAGCAGCCACTCAGTGTTAGTGGTAGCTGTTTAACAGTCTGATGGCCTTGAGATAGAAGCTGTTTTTCAGTCTCTCGGTCCCAGCTTTGATGCACCTGTACTGACCTCGCCTTCTGGATGATAGCGGGGTGAACAGGCAGTGGCTCGGGTGGTTGATGTCCTTGATGATCTTTATGGCCTTCCTGTGACATCGGGTGGTGTAGGTGTCCTGGAGGGCAGGTAGTTTGCCCCCGGTGATGCGTTGTGCAGACCTCACTACCCTCTGGAGAGCCTTACGGTTGAGGGCGGTGCAGTTGCCATACCAGGTGGTGATACAGCCCGCCAGGATGCTCTTGATTGTGCATCTGTAGAAGTTTGTGAGTGCTTTTGGTGACAAGCCGAATTTCTTCAGCCTCCTGAGGTTGAAGAGGCGCTGCTGCACCTTCTTCACGATGCTGTCTGTGTGAGTGGACCAATTCAGTTTGTCTGTGATGTGTATGCCGAGGAACTTAAAACTTGCTACCCTCTCCACTACTGTTCCATCGATGTGGATAGGGGGGGTGTTCCCTCTGTTGTTTCCTGAAGTCCACAATCATCTCCTTAGTTTTGTTGACGTTGAGTGTGAGGTTATTTTCCTGACACCACACTCCGAGGGCCCTCACCTCCTCCCTGTAGGCCGTCTCGTCGTTGTTGGTAATCAAGCCTACCACTGTTGTGTCGTCCGCAAACTTGATGATTGAGTTGGAGGCGTGCGTGGCCACGCAGTCGTGGGTGAACAGGGAGTACAGGAGAGGGCTCAGAACGCACCCTTGTGGGGCCCCAGTGTTGAGGATCAGCGGGGAGGAGATATTGTTGCCTACCCTCACCACCTGGGGGCGGCCCGTCAGGAAGTCCAGTACCCAGTTGCACAGGGTGTGGTCGAGACCCAGGGTCTCGAGCTTGATGACGAGCTTGGAGGGTACTATGGTGTTGAATGCCGAGCTGTAGTCGATGAACAGCATTCTCACATAGGTATTCCTCTTGTCCAGATGGGTTAGGGCAGTGTGCAGTGTGGTTGAGATTGCATCGTCTGTGGACCTATTTGGGCGGTAAGCAAATTGGAGTGGGTCTAGGGTGTCAGGTAGGGTGGAGGTGATATGGTCCTTGACTAGTCTCTCAAAGCACTTCATGATGACGGATGTGAGTGCTACGGGGCGGTAGTCGTTTAGCTCAGTTACCTTAGCTTTCTTGGGAACAGGAACAATGGTGGCCCTCTTGAAGCATGTGGGAACAGCAGACTGGTATAGGGATTGATTGAATATGTCCGTAAACACACCGGCCAGCTGGTCTGCGCATGCTCTGAGGGCGCGGCTGGGGATGCCGTCTGGGCCTGCAGCCTTGCGAGGGTTAACACGTTTAAATGTCTTACTCACCTCGGCTGCAGTGAAGGAGAGACCGCATGTTTTCGTTGCAGGCCATGTCAGTGGCACTGTATTGTCCTCAAAGCGGGCAAAAAAGTTATTTAGTCTGCCTGGGAGCAAGACATCCTGGTCCGTGACTGGGCTGGATTTCTTCCTGTAGCCCGTGATTGACTGTAGACCCTGCCACATGCCTCTTGTGTCTGAGCCGTTGAACTGAGATTCTACTTTGTCTCTGTACTGGCGCTTAGCTTGTTTGATAGCCTTGCGGAGGGAATAGCTGCACTGTTTGTATTCGGTCATGTTACCAGACACCTTGCCCTGATTAAAAGCAGTGGTTCGCGCTTTCAGTTTCACACGAATGCTGCCATCAATCCACGGTTTTTGGTTAGGGAATGTTTTAATCGTTGCTATGGGAACGACATCTTCAACGCACGTTCTAATGAACTCGCACACCGAATCAGCGTATTCGTCAATGTTGTTATCTGACGCAATACGAAACATCTCCCAGTCCACGTGATGGAAGCAGTCTTGGAGTGTGGAGTCAGCTTGGTCGGACCAGCGTTGGACAGACCTCAGCGTGGGAGCCTCTTGTTTTAGTTTCTGTCTGTAGGCAGGGATCAACAAAATGGAGTCGTGGTCAGCTTTTCCGAAAGGGGGGCGGGGCAGGGCCTTATATGCGTCGCGGAAGTTAGAGTAACAATGATCCAAGGTCTTTCCACCCCTGGTTGCGCAATCGATATGCTGATAAAATTTAGGGAGTCTTGTTTTCAGATTAGCCTTGTTAAAATCCCCAGCTACAATGAATGCAGCATCCGGATAAATCGTTTCCAGTTTGCAGAGAGTTAAATAAAGTTCGTTCAGAGCCATCGATGTGTCTGCTTGGGGGGGGATATATACGGCTGTGATTATAATCGAAGAGAATTCTCTTGGTAGATAATGCGGTCTACATTTGATTGTGAGGAATTCTAAATCAGGTGAACAGAAGGATTTGAGTTCCTGTATGTTTCTTTCATCACACCATGTCACGTTTGCCATGAGGCATACGCCCCCGCCCCTCTTCTTACCAGAAAGATGTTTGTTTCTGTCAGCGCGATGCGTGGAGAAACCCGTTGGCTGCACCGCTTCGGATAGAGTCTCTCCAGGGAGCCATGTTTCAGTGAAGCAAAGGACGTTACAGTCTCTGATGTCCCTCTGGAATGCTACCCTTGCTCGGATTTCATCAACCTTGTTGTCAAGAGACTGGACATTGGCAAGAAGAATGCTAGGGAGTGGTGCACGGTGTGCCCGTCTCCGGAGTCTGACCAGAAGACCGCCTCGTTTCCCTCTCTTTCGGAGTCGTTTTTTTGGGTCGCTGCATAGGGTCCACTCCGTTGTCCTGTTTGTAAGGCAGAACACAGGATCCGCGTCGCGAAAAACATATTCTTGGTCGTACTGATGGTGAGTTGACGCCGATCTTATATTCAGTAGTTCTTCTCGACTGTATGTAATGAAACTTAAGATGACCTGGGGTACTAATGTAAGAAATAACACGTAAAAAAACACATTTACTCTAGCACTCAGTCCATGGTTCGAATCCAGGCTGTATCACATGTGGCCGTGATTGGGAGTCCCATAGGGCGGCGCACAATTGTAAATATGAATTTGTTCTTAACTGACTTGCATAGTTAAATAAAGGTTAACATTTTTTTTGCTCTTTTTCATGGTATCCAATTGGTAGTTAGTCTCATCGCTGCAACTCCCGTACGGACTTGAGAGAGGCGGAGGTCGAGAGCTGTGCGTCCTCCGAAACACAACCCAACCAAGCCGCACTGCTTCTTGACACAATGCCCACTTTACCTGGAAGCCAGCCGCACCAATGTGTCGGAGGAAACACCATACACCTGGCGACTGTGTCAGCGTGCACTGCCAGCCCTCCACAGGAATCGCAAGTGCGAGATGGAACAATGACATACCCGCCGGACCAAACCCTCTCCTTACCTGGACGACACTGGACCAATTGTGCGCCGCCCCATGGGTCTCCCGGTCGCGTCCGACCGCGACAGAGCCTGGACTCGAACCCAGCATCTGTAGTGGCACAGCTAGCACTGTGATGCAGTGCCTTAGACCACTGCGCCACTCTGGAAGCCATTTCGGACTGTTTTGATGCGGAAATCGGATTCAGCAGATGATGTCACCTAGGAGTTATTTTCTAATGTTAGACAACACAGAGTAGTCGGACTACTTTGTAGCCATTACACTTTGCGAGATACGAGGCAGATCAGTGCAGGCGGAAACGAGGCTCTATCTGACATAATACAATGAGCCCCACTTTGACCTTTGACCTCACTGGCTGCCTGAGGTCTCACATCCTGTCATGCTGTACTGTCATCTATCAGTCGTGTGTGTGTGTGTGTGTGTGTGTGTGTGTGTGTGTGTGCGTGTATCTCCATAGTACAGTGCATGTGTGTGTGTGTTTGCATTTGTATGCCTGTTTGAGCAAGTGTAGGTAGTGTGTGTATGTATCTCCATAGTACAGTGCATGTGTGTGTACACACTGACAGAAAAGAAGGGGAGGGGGTCCACATGTCTTAATTCCTTCCTCTAAAGCTACAGTCAGCTATTTATAGCCTTGGTGGTAGAAGAAGGCGGAGACCATCAAAGTACCTTACATATATAAAATCTTTCCTTCCTCTTCTTCCGTGTCCTATTTCCCCGGCACGTTGTTCTAAAATGGGAAGACGGGGAAAGCCCCAGAAGACCGGCCTAGCTGCTCACGGGAGACTCAAGGGATGTGAGTGTGAGAAGAGAGGGGGTGGGGAGGGGGGAGTGAGTGAGTGAGACGGGTGTGTGTTTGTGCGTGTGTGTGCGTATACAGTGCCTTGCAAAAGTATTCAGGCCCCTTGGATTTCTTCACATTTTATTGTTACAAATTGGGATTAAAATGTATTTCATTGTAATTTTTGATAACATAATTTTTTTAGGTAAGTAAAACATTCATAACTAAAATATAGATGTTGTGTAAGTATTCAGCCCCTTTGTTTAGGCAAGCCTGAGTGAAATAATAGGGGTTGGCATGATTTTTGAATGACTAACCCTTCCTCTGTCCTTCATACATATAACATCTGTAAGGTCCCTCAGTCAAGTGTTGAATTTCAAGCACAGATTCAACTACAAAGACCAGGGAGCTTTTCGAAAGCCTCATAAATTAGGGCAGTGATTGGTAGGTTGGTAAAAATAACAAATCAGACATTGAATATCTCTAAGCATGGTCAAGTGAATAATTATGCTGTGGATGATGTATAATTAAACCACCAAGACACATGAAAGATACAGTCGTCCTTCTGAACTGAGCTGCAGGACAGGAATGAAACTGCTCAGGGATGTTAGAATGAGGCCATTGGTACTGTAGGGCTGTGGCGGTCATGAAATTTTGTCAGCCGGTGATTGTCAAGCAAATAACTGCTGTTCCACGGTAATTGACCGTTAATTAACATAAACACATGTAGCATCCCCTGCCATCCACACATAGCCTTCAAGCCACTAATGCAGACCTTTGGAACATTCCATATAGGCTGTGAGCTACACTAGTTCATTTAGGAGACAAGATTTGCTTTGAATTCCGTGGCATTTTTTAAAAATGATTTTATATAATGAAGAATACAATTGAACAAAGCTGAATAAAATAGAGAGGATATTTTCTCCAAACGATTTGAGGAAGTGCACACATGCGGCTATTCTGTGTTGAGCAGTTAACAAAGAAAAAGGTATTCCTATATGCTTCATTTAGAATTATTCATGCAACTTTAGTTGTAAACAAAACATATAGCCCAGCGTTTGTATTTTTAATACATTCTAAAGGCTGCATGGTGCAACTAATGATGATTTGAAAAAAGTAGAATGGAAGGCTTGAGCTCTGCTTTGTTATTTGCGGAGGCTGTACACACTTCATCAGGCTCTCATTCACAATTTGACAAGCACTTGATAATGCCTTGAATTTCTCGGCGGCATCCCCTTTGTGTGGCCGTAATGCTCCCTAAAACAAATCCATGTCTTTTGCCGTCTGTGGCCGTTGTATCCTTGGGCTGAATATAATAATTATAATTCCCTTCTCCCGGCTGCATGCTCCAAACACATCGCACTCACATGGCTCTCTCAGATAGCTCAATTCTTATTAGCCAATGCCCGTCATGTGATCAGGTCTTTCTCACAGGCTACAAGTGAAGACAGACACACATCAGGGACGCAATTGAAGATATTGGAAGAACTGTCCACATTTACTTTTCGTCAGCCAACAAGATGAGTAGGTATAACGAACAGCTAAAGCACTAGCCTATGTCAATCTACTATCCCCCATAGTACAAAAGTTGACCTATTCTGTGCGAGAAATAAATATTCCAAACATAGTCTGGGACAGTTATGGGATGCGATAGATCCCAAATTAATACAACCACTAGCATCAAAATATTTTTTGAGCAATGAGGCTGACGCAACAGATCAGAACATTTAGCTTAAAATGTTGATAGTCTATTAGGCTATTTCATCACATTATAAGCTCAGCAATGTTCCAAAATGCAATCAATTAGCGGGAAAGCACCATTCTCTAAAGTGACCACAAATAATGTAATGCTTTTATTATAAAGGTGCATTTTTATGGTGAAAATTATCTTCCCCAAACTTGAAACTCAGGCACTGCGTATATATGCCAGTTAGGGTCTACACCCCTTGTAAAGTGGATTAATGTGCTTTAAGAAGTTATGTGGCCACTTTAATTGTGATACAAACCGTATCAAAATATATAGGCCTATTGGCTAGGCTACATGAGATGTGCGACTATGATTTGAAAAAGTCATGCACACAAGCTGGGCATCATTCACAAATGACAACATATCATTTATAGGCTAATATTGTCACCCATCGGACTGTTCATTATTTAACCTTGTCTTTACATATACTAAATAATATGTGTGAAATTTGTTTAGATTTAGAATGGACCATGCACCTGTCTCAAAACGGGCAGGGGAAAAGAGACGTGTCATCTATGATCATTTTCATGCCAGCCAGGTAGACTATACTCCTGTTAAGAGAAGCAATGTGCTTAATATTAGGAAAGTTGAAAAATATATATAGTAGGCCTAGTCTATAGAAAGCTGATGGGATCCTCCTCTTTTTAATAGATTGCTGTCAAGTCATGACCCCCCCCCCCCCCCCCAACATCTTGACCCAGCTTGAATCATTTTGAAAAGAATCATGTGCAAATATTATATTGCACAATCCAGGTGTGCAAAGCTCTTATAGACTTACACAAGAAGAGTCACCACTGTGATCGATGCCAAATGTGTTTCTAACGTATTGTCTCAGGGAGTTAAATATTTATGTAAAAACCATGTTTAAGTTATTGTATTTTGTGTAGGTTGTTGACCAAAAAAATGACAATTACATACATTTGAATCCCACTTTGTAACAGAATAAAATGTGAAGAATACTGATGTCTGAATGCTAAAAGGTGTCTGAATACTTTTGCAAGGCACTGTATGTGTGTGTGTGTGTGTGTGTGTGTGTGTGTGTGTGTGTGTGTGTGTGTGTGTGTGTGTGTGTGTGTGAGAGGATATCAGTGAGGGAGGGGGGAGAGTGATGGCTGAGTTTGACATGTTGACGTGACAGGCGCTCGTTGTTGCTCATTGTCGCCAACACTAGCTAATGAAATTACAATGAACCCCGGGAGGTCTCAGATGGGCCAGGCACCGCGAGGTGTTCGGATACATATTAAACAGAAAATTCCCCCCGCACGCCGCCTCCGCCGTGTCACGCAAACATACGAGAGAGGATGAGAGATTGACCCTAGAGAGAGAGAGCTACGTTCTATGTTGAGAATCGGATGTGTTTCCTTTGTGCAGAATTAGTTATTTCATAGAAGTACTGCAGCTTGATCTGCAGAAAAAGTACTTTGCCTTCCTGTGGTTTTCACAGTTGGATCTTAATTACAAGATCCACGTTTTGGAGTGTCGTAAGATATTTCTTTGTCGAAGTAACTCGTGTTCTACTGTGACTCACCTTTTGTTTGTTGAAATAATGATCTTTATAATCTGTTTTAGTGTTCTGCCCGTCATAACGCAACGTCTGTCGATGCCTGTCCATTATACCATTGCCCTTGGTCTCGTTATCGTAGGATCAGCGTATCATGTTCTGTGTCTGAATGCACAGTGTGTGCATTGCGAGTATGTATATGGAGGTCTTGTCCTCAGACAGTGTCTAGAAATACGGTAGTGTGCCAGCCCACCTGTGCCCGCTGCCGTGCCCGCTGCCGTGCCCCCTTTGGCAGACTTGGCACCAACATCAGCACCCTATAAATCACCATACGCCGGTTACACACACACACACACACACACACGAACGCACATACACACCGCAGGAGGCTAGTAAAGGGAGGACAGCTCTTAACAATGGCTGGAATGGAATGGTATCAAGCACGTGTAAATTAAGTGTTTGATACCGTTCCATGTATTCTATTCCAGGCATTTCTTTGAACCTGTCCTCCCCAATTTAAGGTGCCACTAGCCACGTGTGACTGAAACACACACACACACACACATACACACACACCAAGGCCCCATTATGAAGCGGCACCATCAGCTGCCACTCATCAAACAGGCCAGAGACGTTTGTTTGCCATCTAGTTAGTTAGATGAGTCAATGTAGCCAGGTCCAGCCACATGTAGACCCAGTCCTGCCCCCCTCCCCCTTGATGCAGCCGTTAGTGTGTGTGTGTGTGTGTGTGTGTGTGTGTGTGTGTGTGTGTGTGTGTGTGTGTGTGTGTGTGTGTGTGTGTGTGTGTGGTGGCCGTGGAAAGAGAAAGCCACAGTGGCACCCAAGTGTAATTAAAGGCTGTCAGGCTGATGTCAAAGGTAAACACACACACCTACCTGCTGCAGCCTGGTGGCAATGTGCAGTCAACGCTGTGTGCTTTGTGCATGCGTGGTGCCTGTGCAGCGTGCGCACGTGTGTCACCCCCGCAGATGTTGAAATATGGCTCACATATTTCACCGCACCACCTGCATTTGTAAATGCCAAGCGCCCCCCTCCTGTCCCCCTTCACACTTGATTGGATAATTCAAAAGGTTGACTTAAGCTTTTAAGAAATTGAAGAAATAATCCAAGATGGAACCTTCGATAACAGGGGAGAAGAGGGAGGGGGGAATTGTTATTCGGTGCACAACCCCCAAATATTGAGCTCTACCAGTATCATACAGTAAACAAAGATTAATGTGCTCTTAACCCGCAGCAAATGGCATATTTTACTGTAAAATACTCATTTTGGTTAAGCTGCCTCTGCTGCGCTCAGATCACTTCTGCTGTAGAGGAGTTGTTTTAGTCACAGCTCAGAAGATTCCACTTCCCTACGAATGTTATTCCTATAAAAGTGCTTTCATCATCGGGTGGTTGATGGGAGTTAGAAATTAGAAAGCTGGCCTTTGCACGTCTCGCACCCTCCCCCCTTGCACTTTCTCTATCTCCCTCCATCTCTCTCTCTTCCCTCACTCACTCCCGGGTAGTCACAGTAAATAGCTATCCTGGAGCAAATGTATAACTGACACTTCTGTTGACAATCAAATGCTATCACTGAATTCTCACTGTCTATCACTTTGGCCCTGCGAGTGGGGGGTGGGGGTGGGGGGTGGGGGCAAGCATGGAGGATATAGTGGTGGATGGAGGCGGCGAGCGCTAACTGGACCCGATCAATGAAATGTTGTAAAGAGGGACCTGTGCTCTCTACCTCCCCTGCCCTCTTCTACCCACCCATCCCTCCCCCTTCCTTCCTCTACCCATTTCTCTCTGTTTTGTCAATGTTTCACTTGATTCTTCTCTGTCCCCTGCTCTCTTCTTCTCCCCTCATTCTCCCTCTCTCCCCCTCCAGTCTTCCTACTCTCGACAGGGAACTCCTTGTATGGGCTGGTCCATGTCAAGGCCTCTTTGCCTCTTGTCTGACAGACGGCGAACACCATTTGTATCTCTCCTCCCCTTTTCCCCTCCCTCCCCATGTTTTATAGGGCTGTCACTCAAACTGCCTTAAAAGACAAATAATCTCTTACATTTGAACCAACTCTCTGAAGGGTAGTTGTATACAGGAGCTACTACCATTTCATTGTTTTTGTTTTGTATTTTTATTGATTACTTCAGTATGCTATTGTATTTTGTGTTTTGTTTGTTAATATGTATAGGTTGTGTACATGTGTGTACTGAAAATATAAAAGGTGTGCGAGCTTGATGTGTGTGTGTGTGTGAATGTGGAGGGAATAGAAGGGACGGAAAGGGGGGGGCACACATGACAGACACACATGACAGACACAGGCAATAGACCTGACAGCCGTGTGGGCGGGGGAGGAAAGCCCCTAGGATGAGCATCGACGGTGGCTGGGGTCATCGGGATGGGAACGGGAGAGGGATGGAGAGGGAGACATTGCGACAGTGACAATATCAAAAGTCACCAGTCAATGTAGTTGTCTGTCTGTCTGTCTGTCTGACTTGAGTCCCTCCCTCCCTCCCTCCCTCCCTCCCTCCCTCCCTCCCTCCCTCCGTCCGTCCCTTCGAGCTCGACACACACTCACCAGCAAACGCTACTGAAACCTCCGGAAAACGTGTGACAGATGAAAATGAGAGCCTCTGTTGACATTTCATGATTCCCACTGACATGAAGGGTTCCTCTAGAAAAGGTACGCGGAAGGCGTTTATGCTGTGCTTGCCATTTCCCTCTCAACATCCAGGTCCTTGAGAGAAGTACTGGTGAATACATACAGTACACAACCTCGTAAAACAAATGGGTTTTGTCATTCCTGCAGAAGGCTCCCCTTTGTGCGAAACCCGGAGGCGACTCTTGTGAGGAATTGTGATGCCACTCTAATTCCTTTGGAATTGCACTGAAGTCGATAAAGGGGCAAATGGTGTGGCAGTGACCTGCAGTATGGTGCTATTAACCTGTTTTGCATACACCCCAGAACATTGTGATGCTCAACGGGATAGCCACTTTATTTGTGTGGTTATTTATTGGGCAGCAATATAGCTGTAATGTCTGTCCAGGGACCTGACTGGAGTGCAGTTATAGATTATCATTATTGCTGGTTGTTAGTGCGTGGGGGGGGGGGTGGGGTTGGAGTGTTTGTACAGTGTGTGTGTGTGTGGGGACAGGTGTCTGTACTCATGTCAGTTATAGAGACAAAGAACTAAATGCTTTTTCGGCAGGACATTCGTTTCTATTAGGCCACAGAACACAATCATTTAGAATAGTGTTTGCAGTCACATTCCCTCTGGCGAGGTTACTTTGGTGTACTTTTCTTTAGCTTGATCAATGATGACTCCGAAATTAACAATGGAAAATAGGATTGCAGCTATATGCAGCATTGTTGGTGGCCCAAGAGTATAGCCGAGCTGGTACATTTAGTTGATAGCTGTGATCAGCTTAGATATGCTGGAGAAGCGTGGGTGGTGTTTGGGGACTGCAATGAAAAATCTGGCAAAGTCTGCTTGGCCCAGTTTTCCTGAGCCCCCTGTAATTTATTTGAAGGCACAATACCAGTTGTATTAACTCTCAACGAAACCAAATGTGGGATATACCATAACTCCATGGTGTTATTAGCTGCAGATGCATTGACGACACATATTGATGAGATCTGCAGGCGTGTGTTTACGCGTTCATAAGACATTGTTAGTCAAAGACTCTGATGCCTGTAAGATGTTGTCGTCTGGCCTTTTTGAAGCCCGTGGGCATTTGAAGCCTTTCTCTCAGAGCCCTAGAGAGAGAGAACCTTTCTCAGTCAGTCTAAGAGCTGACCGTGCCAGACAGTCCTCCTCTTGTTGTCTGAGGGCACTTCGATGAACCCTCTGCCTTCCTTCACAATGGTGGGAAGAAGAAAAAACCCAGACAAAACAAAGGCCATCTCTCCAGCTCCTCCCTTTTCATCCCTACTTTCCTGAATCAGCGTCAGTTGTTGGGTTGAAGAACTCCTCTTGGCACCGGCTCAAGGTCCTTTGCGCCTCTCTCACGCCGGCGAAAAGCAGCTTCCACAGTGTGGGTGTGTAATTTACGCCGACAGCGGTATTGACTATATTTAACAGACTGATGAATGGCAAAAATAAATAAGACTACCAGGAGAGCCCTGAGGCCCTTCTCAACAATACATTACAATTAGGCCTCCAGGGAATTGGAAGGCTAAAGTCATCCACAGGCAATTACTCTGAACCTTCAAAGGGAAAATGGCCAAACGTTGGTCAAATTTACATCAGAGAGCTTTCTGGTAGATATATAATCACTTACATTGTAGTCATTGGTTTTTTTGACAGTATGATGTGTAGAGGTTGTGTGTAAGCCATGGATTTGTTAATTAATTATGTTGGAATTTGTATAACGTTTGATATTTTGGTCTGTTTGATTTGTTTTAACGGGTACACCGTGTCTGGGTTGGATTAATTGCAGTTTTAGCTCTAACGCGACTATATTTCATGCTTGAGCAAATGTCCAAATTAGCTTGAGCATCAGTGGTAGCCACTTCCATTGGAGCCTGATTGACCACATTGAGGGGGACAGCACACCCAACCAATCAGGTCATAGTAACTGATGAGCAGGGCAGGAAAACAGCAGACCTCGTTCGATCTCCTTGGCTATCAACATTCTCCCCACTTCCTGGTTTACTGTTCACTGTTAGCGAGTTGTGTTCGACTGAATTGTTTTGTTAGATGAAGCCAATGCATTAAGAAGGGCATTCAGGCCCCTTGTTATGGCTGGGGCCATTTGTTTCCCTGTGAATTAGAGTTAGTCTGAAGGTGTCACTGGGTGTTAAATGAAGCCAGTCGAGGCCTGTTGCTCGGCTGGACTAGTGGTGGGGGGGTGGTAAGGCGTTGGTTATTATTCAGAG
Organism: Oncorhynchus clarkii lewisi; assembly: GCF_045791955.1. Classification (NCBI taxonomy): domain Eukaryota; kingdom Metazoa; phylum Chordata; class Actinopteri; order Salmoniformes; family Salmonidae; genus Oncorhynchus; species Oncorhynchus clarkii. Next base: position 38,710,659 of record NC_092167.1, on the reverse strand, counting down.
GTGGACTGCACAATCCCGGGCTCGCTGTTGCCGCGATTCGACCTAATGGGGTTGGACGGGGCGGCGATGGCTCCTCTGACGCTTGGCTGGGCTGATCTCTCTCGCCTTTCCCTCTCTCTCCCTTCCCCGTGTCCATCCAGTGCCGTCATATTCTGATGACTCGTGTCCACCGAGGAGGAAATTAGCCAAAGTATGGCATCTATCACCGGGTTTAGCCCCGCGCCACTAACCGGGAGTTCTGGAATGACGTTCGGAGCCACAATGGCATCCTGCCGGCCCCTGTGTTCCACGCGTTGTATGCTTTAACCTTCCGGGGCTTGGTGGTTTGTCTGCGCTGGACGTTGGTGGGCTTTTACTTCTATGTTTTTCCTGTAAATATCAAAGCAACATGGTCACCAACAACAAGGAATCAGGTTAGAGCTGATAATGTGGTATCCTAGGACATGAACATGTCTCTAGAATGTGATATAAGCACATACATGATATTCTTTTAGGAATGGTCTCTGGAATGGAACGGTTGACATTTGAGGCCTATGTCATTTCCTGTAGCGATAGTAGGCCCTTTGTGTGTTGAGTGAGTGTACGTAAAGCCAACTACACAAAGCACTTTTTGTTAACCAATAGATTGTTTGTTTATTTTTCTCCTTTCCCTTGTCCTTCTTATATGCTCTGACAAATCACCACAAAATGGCCGCCTTCCCCAATGTCCGATTGACATCTCCATGTGCAGTCAGACAAGCGATTTAAAAGTGCAGGGCAAAATTTCAGCCCTGTCAATGCATATAAAGTCTCTCATTTCTCCCCATCAGCACACTCTAACAGTTGCACACAGTGGAGATGGACTCCCAGCAATCTAAAAGCAGACACCCCGCCCTGAACATTTAGATTTCATTACCCGCCGAGTGACTGAATATTCATATTCTTTATTTTATTTTACAGCCTCAGTCCCACCTGGAAGGAAGGGGCTCATGCATTATTCATAAGCACAAGGCAATAGGGCGTGGTCTGATAGAGTTGACTACTGGGGTGCCAGGGAGACTCCAGATCCACTTCCTGATTCATTAATGATGCATATTTCTACCCGACCAATGGTGCCAAGCTAACCTCCGCCGACAAGGCTCCTGGGTCATGTAGGAGCAGAGCTGCTCCTCCCCTACCTGTTCTTGCTCTGACCCAATGAGGAGATTAGTACGAGGTGCATGGGTCAAGGAGGATATACTGTCGGGCCGGGAGTTTAATGTTTAACATCACAGGATAGCCAGTCTGAATCAGCAGGTCTGGTTGTCAGCGAGAGGTTCCCCGAAATGTGATTATACACCAACTTACAGGAATACATTTGCACATTTGAATTCATGGTTGGCCAATTTCAGATTTAAAGAGCAGCATACACTTGAATAGCAATAAACACAGATAGACATTGGGCAGTCTCACAAACAAATATAGTACACAGACTTGGGTTCCATTATTGTTGATTTCTTTTAAACTCTGCTTTAGTTTTGCCATTCTTATCCACAGAGGCCAACAGCTTGATGTATCTTACTTTAAAAAGACAAAGTTGTGTCTAGCACTGCCACAATACAAGCATTCTGCTGGCAGCTTTATTCCCATCCTTGCTCACTTCATGAACAGTTCCGCTCATCCCCAGACAGGGGCTCTCTTCCCAGGGCCAAACCCCCAGCTTGTAGCCTGGTGCTCGCGCCCTGCCACCCAGCCTGCCAGCCCAGCGGGTGGGACCGACGTGGCACCATCACCAGTTCCCCTGAGATGAGCTGACGTCGCTGGCATCTGGTCTGACACACTGAGGACAAAGGCGGCCACGCTGTCTGTTGGTGTTTTGATTCCTGATGGAGGCTTGTCCTGGATCTGATCTCTCGCCGTCTGTCAGCCACCGGCATCTCTGACCTTTCACCCCGGCTTGAACCGAGGCCACACGCTACGTCCTGAGCCCTCGTCCATTAATCCCTCCGGCATTAAAGGCTTTAGCCAAGTCGGCAACATACAGGTCGTATTCCGTCCCAGGATCCCTGGCAATGAGGCGAAAGCCTATATGCCCCCAACGGTGACATACAATTACAACTCCTCCTCCATGTATCTCTAATGAAAGATCTCTTGTAAACCTGTCTAGAGGTTGTGAATATAATATGGTAAATGAATGCACATCTCTCTCAGCTGGTTGTGTATTTCAAAAGGCTAGTTTAGAAATAGAACTCCCTTACCCTACTAAAATCCAACTGGGGATGTCACGTTGCTCATGGCGATTTGGTTACCCTCTCCTCCTGACCATACAGACGGAGAGTTACTTCGCCCTTTGCCTCTTCAGTCCCCTTCCCTGTCTTCTTCAGTGACGTAAAACTGGAAAGGCCGGCTGGTGTGGGGGCCTAGGGGCACAGACCGCCCTCTTTCCCCCTGTGGGACCGCCCTCTTTCCCCATGTGGGACCGCCCTCTTTCCCCTCTGGGACCGCCCTCTTTCCCCTCTGGGACCGCCCTCTTTCCCCTCTGGGACCGCCCTCTTTTCCCTCTGGGACTGCCCTCTTTCCCCTCTGGGACCGCCCTCTTTCCCCTCTGGGACCGCTCTCTTTCCCCTCTGGGACCGAGCTCTGTTTGAGCGACGGCTCCCTACTCCATCACGCCGTGACCTTTTCTTCACAGCCCATCTGGCGGTCGGACGGGAGAGAGCCATTCTCTCTCTATTAGCCAGCCTTGTTTGTGTCATATCACATATTCCCCCATTATAAATACTAATTCAAGTTCAACCACTGTGTCTATACTGCGGTAGGAAGAAGAAAAACGCCATCCAATTATTGGGTAATTGTGGTGGTCTCTGGGGGACTGACTTTTTTTAGATTTGAGCTACTGACACTCTCTCTGTGAATGAAATGAATAGTTGACCAAGGAAACAGAATATTGATCATGTTTTATGGGCTAGCCAGTCAGGCTGTCTGAGAGACGGAGAGGAACGGTGCATCGGAGGGAACGTCTGCCAGTCGTGTTTTTGTTTGAGGTCCTTCATCACGGCGCCGATGTTCAAGGTAACAATCAATCTATCAATAAAGCAAACAAAACAAAATGAATAAAAGATGCACCCCCCTCAGCGCAATGTAACAATGACAACCAAATGGATCTGAGCGAGTCCAAGCAGGGCCCTCTTGAACGCTACTCACCCACTAAATGCAACTCAGCCTTATCTACCCTTTAGACTTCTTCTTCAAGAAATGAGTGTTTCACTCAAATAAACAGATTGAATGTATCATGCATCCTTGGTGTAGATTGAAATAAATCTTTCAAATCAGTTTTTTTTTATCCCTCAAAAGCAATTTCTTAGCCAGCCTTTGCTCCGACTGTGGAAGCTGTCTCTCATAAATGTACTTCTAGGAGTTAATAAATCTCCCTTATGGATAACGTCAGGTGTGGGGTGACAAGAGAGAACGGGAGAAACAGGAAGCCTTCGCGTGTTTTGTATATGTACTTATTTGCTGGCGCGTGTGTGTGTGCATATGTGTGCACGTAGGAATTTGTTATTTTTTGAAGGAGTTTGGAAGAGATGCTTTTGACCTAACTGTCACAATGCCAAAGGGTCTCCCTTTTCTTTGCATGAGTGTATGACGCACTTATGTCCCAATTGTTCATATTTTTTAAAGAAGCGGGAAGATTGTCCATTTCTGCGTATTGTGTGCTGTGCTTGATGATACCTCCAATATTATGCCCCCAGTTATTTTCAGAAATGTATTCTCCTGTTTCTTGTTTTAATCCCCTTCATCTCTCCCACACACTCCTTCCATCTCTCTTTCTCTCCCTCTCTCTCTTCTGCCCCGGGGTTACTTTCTCACATGTGCAGTTTAATAATCATTAGGAGCCCCTAATGAATTAAGTCACTCGGACTAATCGCTTGCCACGTTTCAAGATGGGAGAGGGGGAGAGAGAGAGAGAGAGAGAGAGAGAGATGCAGGAGGAAAGAGAAAGAAAGAGAACGAGAATGAGAGAAATAGAAAGAGAGAGGGGAAAAATGGGAATGCGGCCCTTTAATAGCTCGGTGGTGGAATTTTAAAGAGGCAATTAGGCCCACTTAGGATGACCACACACTGCTTGTTTGTTTTCATCCCGACCTGATAAATCTTTGGCTTGATGGAGCGAGACCGGCCGGGACTCGGAGGTGTGCTAGAACAAGTGAGAAAGAGAGGAGTTTATAGATTAGGTTGGGAGAAATTGGGGCATATGTTTTGTGAGGGAACCAGTAAATGTTTTTGTGATATCAACATTTGACTCCGTTAGATATTCTCCTTTCATGTAATCATGAATGTATAGCAGCAGCAGCATTTCATTTGCATACTAAGGGCAAGTGTGCCTGTGTGTTGGAGGAAGACTGTGTGTGTGTGTGTCACACATAACACAAAAAGTAGACCTATCATTTTTGGGGGGGAGGGGGGAGTTGAAAGCGGTGTGAGCTAAGGGCGCTGTCATTTTAGATCAGGCATATTAGTGGGCACCAAAGTGCAGGTAGACAGGTGGGTCTTAGCCAGAGGGCAACATGGAGGCCTGTGGAGACCAAACGGCATAGTATTGGATGAGTACTTGGGACTCAACGGACCAGTTGATGTATTGATTTCCAATAGCAGCAGAAGAGGTGGCAGAAATTGGCATTAAACCCTTTTGACATGTAGGTACAACAAACACACAATCACACCCCAACACTTTTTCTGTGACTGCGCGTCCATGTTTAAAGGCCCAGTGCAGTCAAAAAGATTATTCTCCTGTGTTTTATATACATTTACACACTATGAGGTTGAAATAATATTGTGAAAATTATGATGAGATGCTTGAAAATAGTGCCTAAAATGTCTGTTTTGGTGGGACAGTAAATGAGTTAATGGACCAATAAGAAAGAGTTCCAAACCTCTGCCAATAACAGCTAGTTTTCAGTTTTCCCCTCCCCACTCAGACCACTCCCAGATAGTCCTAGCAAAACTTGTGCTTGAGTATTTGCTCTTGCTAAAAAGCTATTTTTGTTTATTTTTGACCATTTTGATTGAAAACTATCACAGTAAAGTACTTAACTTTTATACAGAAATGATTTGGCATTGAAAATGGCTACATTGGCCAGCCTTGAACAAACACGGATGTCATGTTACCAACGTATCCAACACTCCCTGAGCCACACCCAGATTGACAGTACATACACTGTGTATACAGGTAACTGACAAAATAAAGGAAACACCAACATAAAGTGTCTTAATAGGTCAATTTGACACCACAAATTGCAGAGAGATCTGGTGACTGACCCAGCTATGGCATATGGGTTACAAAGTTTTCATTCTCATCAAACCATTCAGTGACCACTCATGATCTGTGATTGGGGTCATAGTCAACCTATGGGGTATAGCAACAGTAGCAGAAATAATGGGCAATGGGGCCTGCCCAGCATTTTATACATGACCCGAAGCGTGATGGGACGTTAATTGCTTAGAAATTTCTCAGGAACCACACCTGTGTGGAGGCACTTGCTGTAAATATACTTTGTATTAGGCTTGGGCGGTATCCAGATGGTCATGCCTTCATACCGACTTTGTGTAATACCGACACTGAACACAAGATGCTCTAATGTAGTACAAAGGTTAGCAATGCTAACAAGCAAATGTAGAATCCCATAGAGAATACTAACTAAATGCTAACGAGCGCATTGCAAACATTTTATACAGTCACTGACCTAAAGTATTTGCAGAACAGCTCATAAAGTTTATACAAGTAAATAAAAATACTATGCACAGTTTTCTGCACACATAAAACAAATATTATGACTTCATCCAAGAGGGGATTCACTGCTGTTACCAAGGAAAACTTGATTTTGGAAGAAGCTAACCAGATAGCTAGATGGCTAACTAGCTACTAGCTACTAAATTAGCAAACCAAATGCACAACTGCAGAGCAATTACCACATGTTTTGACAGTTTATTTCTTTCTTTCTTTTTATTTCACCTTTATTTAACCAGGTAGGCAAGTTGAGAACAAGTTCTCATTTACAATTGTTACCTGGCCAAGATGAAGCAAAGCAGTTTGACACATACAACAACACAGAGTTACACATGGAGTAAAACAAACATACAGTCAATAGTACAGTAGAAAAATAAGTCTATATACAATGTGAGCAAATGAGGTGAGATAAGGGAGGTAAAGGTAAAAAAAAAAAGGCCATGGTGGCGAAGTAAATACAATATAGCAAGTAAAACACTGGAATGGTAGATTGGCAGTGGAAGAAAGTGCTAAGTATAGATAGAAATAATGGGGTGCAAAGGAGCTAAATAAATAAATACAGTAGGGGAGAGGTAGTTGTTTGGGCTAAATTATAGATGGGCTATGTACAGGTGAAGTAATCTGTGAGTTGCTCTGACAGCTGGTGCTTAAAGCTAGTGAGGGAGATAAGTGTTTCCAGTTTCAGAGATTTTTGTAGTTCGTTCCAGTCATTGGCAGCAGAGAACTGGAAGGAGAGGCGGCCAAAGGAAGAATTGGTTTTGGGGGTGACCAGAGAGATATACCTGCTGGAGCACGTGCTACAGGTGGGCGCTGCTATGGTGACCAGCGAGCTGAGATAAGGGGGGACTTTACCTAGTAGCGTCTTGTAGATGACCTGGAGCCAGTGGGTTTGGCGATGAGTATGAAGCGAGGGCCAGCCAACGAGAGCATACAGGTCGCAGTGATGGGTAGTATATGGGGCTTTGGTGACAAAACGGATGGCACTGTGATAGACTGCATCGAATTTATTGAGTAGGGTATTGGAGGCTATTTTGTAAATGACATCACCGAAGTCGAGGATCGGTAGGATGGTCAGTTTTACAATGGTATGTTTGGCAGCATGAGTGAAGGATGCTTTGTTGCGAAATAGGAAGCAAATTCTAGATTTAACTTTGGATTGGAGATGTTTGATGTGAGTCTGGAAGGAGAGTTTACAGTCTAACCAGACACCTAGGTATTTGTAGTTGTCCACGTATTCTAAGTCAGGGCCGTCCAGAGTAGTGATGTTGGAAAGGCGGGCGGGCGATCGGTTGAAGAGCATGCATTTAGTTTTACTTGTATTTAAGAGCCATTGGAGGCCATGGAAGGAGAGTTGTATGGCATTGAAGCTCGTCTGGAGGGTTGTTAACACAGTGTCCAAATAAGGGCCAGAAGTATACAGAATGGTGTCGTCTGCGTAGAGGTGGATCAGAGACTCACCAGCAGCAAGAGTGACATCATTGATGTATACAGAGAAGAGAGTCGGTCCAATAATTGAACCCTGTGGCACCCCCATAGAGACTGCCAGAGGCCTGGACAACAGGCCCTCCAATTTGACACACTGAACTCTCAGAGAAGTAGTTGGTGAACCAGGCGAGACAATCATTTGAGAAACCAAGGCTATTGAGTCTGCCGATGAGGATGTGGTGATTGACAGAGTCGAAAGCCTTGGCCAGGTCAATGAATACGGCTGCACAATATTGTTTCTTATCGATGGCGGTTAAGATATCGTTTAGGACCTTGAGCGTGGCTGAGGTACACCCATGACCAGCTCTGAAACCAGATTGCATAGCGGAGAAGGTATGGTGCGATTCAAAATGGTCGGTAATCTGTTTATTGATTTGGCTTTCGAAGAAAGCTAACTTAATAGTTGTAAGATATTTAGCTGGCAAACATTTAATTGTGAATTCCATACTGTAACTAGATCACCTGGTTACAACAGTGAGTGACTCACAAGGCTCCGGTCTCTCGCCATTGTGTGTTTGTAAACAAACAACTTGCGACTGGGACTACCGTAAACTTCATAATGAAAATGAAATGAAGAACACAATCTTCTTTATTTCCTAACTTATTGTACAAGTTGACTGTGGGTATTTACTTAAATGTAACTACAAATATTCACATTTATTTAAAAAAATACTTAAAATAAGCAGTTTCAATGGTATTGATGGTATGGAAAAATCATCCTGTGGCTATTTCCAAATACGGTATATGGTATTTATGGTATACTGTCCAAGCCTACTTTGTATCCCTCATTTACTCAAGTGTTTCCTTTATTATGGCAGTTACAGTTGAAGTCGAAGTTTACATACACTTAGGTTGGAGTCATTAACTCGTTTTCCAACCACTCCTCATATTTCTTGTTAACAAACTATAGTTTTGGCAAGTCTGTTAGGACATCTACTTTGTGCATGACACAAGTCATTTTTCCAACAATTGTTTACAGACATATTATTTCACTTATAATTAACTGTGTCACAATTCCAGTGGGTCAGAAGTTTACATATACTAAGATGACTGTGCCTTTAAACAGCTTGGAAAAATCCAGAAAATTATGCCATGGCTTTAGAAGGTTCTGATAGGCTAATTGACATCATTTGAGTCAATTGGAGGTGTACCGGTGGATGTATTTCAAGGCCTACCTTCAAACTCAGTGCCTCTTTGCTGACATCATGGGAAAATCAAGAGAAATCAGCCACGACCTCAGAAAAAAAACTGTAGACCTCCACAAGTCTGGTTCATCCTTGGGAGCACTTTCCAAACACCTGAAGGTTACCACATTCATCTGTACAAACAATAGTATGCAAGTATAAACACCATGGGACCACGCAGCCATCATACCGCTCAGGAAGGAGGAACGTTGTGTCTCCTAGAGATGTACGTACTATGGTGTGAAAAGTGCAAATCAATCCCAGTACAACAGTAAAGGACCTTGTGAAGATGCTGGAGTAAACGGGTATAAAGTATCTATATCCACAGTAAAACAAGTCCTATATCGACATAACCTGAAAGGCCGCTCAGCAAGGAAGAAGCCACTGCTCCAAAACCGCCATAAAAAAGCCAGACTACAGTTTACAACTGCACATGGGGACAAGGATTGTACTTTTTGAAGAAATGTCCTCTGATTTGATGAAACAAAAATAGAACTGTTTGGGCATAATGACCATCGTTATGTTTGTAGGAGAAAGGAACACCATCCCAACCATGAAGCACGGGGGTAGCAGCATCATGGCGATGCTTTGCTGCAGGAGGGACTTGTACACTTCACAAAGTAGATGGCATCATGAGGAAGCAAAATTATGTGGATATATTGAAGCAACATCTCGAGACATCAGTCAGGAAGTTAATTAAAGCTTGGTCGCAAATGGGTCTTCCAAATGGACAATGACCCCAAGCATACTTCCAAAGTTGACCCACTGGGAATGTGATGAAAGAAATGAAAGCTGAAATAAATCATTCTCTCTACTATTATTCTGACATTTCACATTCTTAAAATAAAGTGTTGATCCTAACTGACCTAAGACAGGGAATTTCTACTAGGATTAAATGTCAGGAATTGTGAAAAACTACAGTGGGGCAAAAAAGTATTTAGACAGCCACCAATTGTGCAAGTTCTCCCACTTAAAAAGATGAGAGAGGCCTGTAATTGTCATCACTTCAACTATGACAGAAAAAAATTGGAAAAAAAATCCAGAAAATCAGATTGTAGGATTTTTAATGAATTTATTTGCAAATGATGGTGGAAAATAAGTATTTGGTCAATAACAAAAGTTTATCTCAATACTTTGTTATATACCCTTTGTTGGCAATGACAGAGGTCAAACGTTTTCTGTAAGTCTTCACAAGGTTTTCACACACTGTTGCTGGTATTTTGGCCCATTCCTCCATCCAGATCTCCTCTAGAGCAGTGATGTTTTTGGGGCTGTTGCTGGGCAACACGGACTTTCAACTCCCTCCAAAGATTTTCTATGGGGTTGAGATCTGGGGACTGGCTAGGCCACTCCAGGACCTTGAAATGCTTCTTACGAAGCCACTCCTTCGTTGCCAGGGCAGTGTGTTTGGGATCATTGTCATCCTGAAAGACCCAGCCACGTTTCCTCTTCAATGCCCTTGCTGATGGAAGGAGGTTTTCACTCAAAATCTCACGATACATGGCCCCATTCATTCTTTCCTTTACACGGATCAGTCGTCCTGGTCCCTTTGCAGAAAAACAGCCCCAAAGCATGATGTTTCCACCCCCTTACTTCACAGTAGATATGGTGTTCTTTGGATGCAACTCAGCATTCTTTGTCCTCCAAACACGACGAGTTCAGTTTTTACCAAAAAGTTTTATTTTGGTTTCATCTGACCATATGACATTCTCCCAATCTTCTTCTGGATCATCCAAATGCTCTCTAGCAAACTTCAGACGGGCCTGGACATGTACTGGCTTAAGCAGGCGGACACGTCTGGCACTGCAGGATTAGAGTCCCTGGCTGCGTAGTGTGTTACTGATGGTAGGCTTTGTTACTTTGGTCCCAGCTCTCTGCAGGTCATTCACTAGGTCCCCCCGTGTGGTTCTTGGATTTTTGCTCACCGTTCTTGTGATAATTTTGACCCACGGGGTGAGATCTTGCGTGGAGCCCCAGATCGAGGGAGATTATCAGTGGTCTTGTATGTCTTCCATTTCCTAATAATTGCTCCCACAGTTGATTTCTTCAAACCAAGCTGCTTACCTATTGCAGATTCAGTCTTCCCAGCCTGGTGCAGGTCTACAATTTTGTTTCTGGTGTCCTTTGACAGCTCTTTGGTCTTGGCCATAGTGGAGTTTAGAGTGTGACTGTTTTAGGTTTTGGACACGTGTCTTTTATACTGATAACAAGTTCAAAAAGGTGCCATTAATACAGGTAACGAGTGGAGAACAGAGGAGCCTCTTAAAGAAGAAGTTACAGGTCTGTGAGAGCCAGAAATCTTGCTTGTTTGTAGGTGACCAAATACTTATTTTCCACCATAATTTGCAAATAAATTCATAAAAAATCCTACAATGTGATTTTCTGGATTTTTTTTTCTCTCATTTTGTCTGTCATAGTTGAAGTGTACCTATGATGAAAATTACAGGGCTCTCTCTCATATTTTTAAGTGGGAGAACTTGCACAATTGGTGGCTGACTAAATACTTTTTTGCCCCACTGTAAGTTTAAATGTATTTGTCTAAGGTGTATGTAAACTTCCGACTTCAACTGTAAATATTATGCATGCCAGTCTTTCTTGCTTACGAGTTGACGAGAGACTGACTGCATCGCTTCTTTTTATAAGAAACATTGTTTGCAAAATAGTTTGCAAAGTCAACGTACACACAGCTCTGACACACACACTTACTCCTCCAGACATGTCACCAGGGGTCTTTTCACAGTCCCCAAATCCAGAACAAATTCAAGAAAGCGTATTGTATTATATATAGCCATTGTTGCATGGAACTCCCTTCCATCTCATATTGCTAAAATGAACAGAAAACCTGTTTTCAAAAAGCAGATAAAGCAACATCTCATGGCACAATGCCTCTCCCCTATTTGACCTATATAAACTCAGCAAACAAATAGGCCTTTCTACAGCCTCTGAAAAACACCAAAAGAAAGATGCCCAGGATCCCTGCTCATCTGCGTGATTGTGCCTTAGGCATGCTGCAAGGAGGCATGAGGACTGCAGATGTGGCCAGGGCAATAAATTGCAATGTTCGTACTGTTAGACGCCTAAGACAGTGCTACAGGGAGACAGGACGGACAGCTGATCATCCTCGCAGTGGCAGACCATGTGTAACAACACCTGCACAGGATCGGTACATCCGAACATCACACCTGCGGGACATGTACAGGATGGCAACAACAACTGCCCATGTCACACCAGGAACGCACAATCCCTGCATCAGTGCTCAGACTGTCCGCAATAGGCTGAGTGAGGCTGGACTGAGGGCTTGTAGGCCTGTTGTAATGCAGGTCCTCACCAGACATCACCGGCAACAACGTCGCTTATGGGCACAACCCCACCGTCGCCGGACCATACAGGACTGGCAAAAGTGCTCTTCACTGACAAGATTTTTTTGTCTCTCCACGGGTGATGGTCGGATTATCGTCGAGGGAATGAGCGTTACACCGAGGCCTGTACTCTGGAGCGGAATCGATTTGGAGATGGAGGGTCCGTCTTGGTCTTGGGCGGTGTGTCACAGCATCATCGGACTGAGCTTGTTGTCATTGCAGGCAATCTTAATGCTGTGTTTTACAGGGAAGACATCCTCCTCCCTCATGTGGTACACTTCCTGCAGGCTCATCCTGACATGACCCTCCAGCATGACTATGCCACCAGCCATATTGCTTGTTCTGTGCGTGATTTACTGCAAGGAAATGTCAGTGTTCTGCCATGGCCAGCGAAGAGCCCGGATGTCAATCCCATTGAGCACGTCTGGGATCTGTTGGATCGGAGGGTGAGGGTTAGGGCCATTCCCCCCAGAAATCTTCGGGAACTTGCAGGTGCCTTGGTGGAAGAGTGGGGTAACATCACACAGCAAGAACTGGCAAATCTGGTGCAGTCCATGAGGAGGAGATGCACTGCAGTACTTAATGCAGCTGGTGGCCACACCAGATACTGACTGTTACTTTTGATTTTGATCCCCCCTTTGTTCACATTATTCCGTTTCTGTTAGTCACATGTCTGTGGAACTTGTTGAATCTTGTTAGGTTCATACAAATATTTACACATGTTAAGTTTGCTGAAAATAAACGCAGTTGACAGTGAGAGGACGTTTCTTTTTTTGCTGAGTTTAGTTTGTGTATGCATTGTTATGTAGGCTACGTGTGCCATTTCTTAATTGTAGTTCTGTCCTTGAGCTGTTCTTGTCTATTAATGTTCTCTATTATGTTATGTTTATGTTTTGTGTAGACCCCAGGAAGAGTAGCTGCTGCTTTCACAACAGCTAATGGGGATCCTAAAAAAATACCAATGCCTCGCCATGCTAATTGTAAAAAATGCATCTGTCTCTACCCCCTGCCGTTTGATGTTTATACCAGATCCTTTCACCAGTCCCTTTGCTGGGATACCCGTGACAAAAAGTACACAGGGTTTGGCTGCGGTCCAAACCCTGAAGACAGACCCTATCCCCCCCACCCTCAAATTAAGTGGGCACTTCTGATGACTTATCATGATGTCTGACAAGTATACATTTGCAGGGCAATGGGCGAGGGAGGAAGGAAGGAATGATTTTTAGATGGACCACACTTGGCTGTAAATTCGTCACTCGTTCATCCCGCGATGATTGTGTTTTCAGCCACCGGTAGCTTGTGGGTGCTTTAAATGCGCTACAGTCAATTATGATTGCATGTCTACTTATATTAACTATATAATTATTAATATACGCCTACTGTATGATAGCTAGCAAATTAATTAGCTAATTAACGTTAGCCTGCCTAGCTACTTCTGAAGAAGGATTTTTTTAATTTCTTCTATTTCCAAAAGATAACCAAACAAAAACATATTTACTTTTTACAAGAGGTGTTTGTGCATTAGTAGCACAATTTCTAACAAATCTGCATTCGTTTTTACTTGCACTTGTATGTTGACTTCTCCGTTGATGTTGTTTTTAACTCTTCGCTGACTTTTCTTAGCGGATGTACAATTGTCGTCTATTGAATTATAGGGAGTTTCAGGCCCCGGAGTGAACATAATTATACACTCGTAAAGCCGACTAAAAACGAGGGCTGAGGGGCTTACATTGCAAACTTCCCTTGCTTGGCTAATCATTTGGACCGCCCTCCAAGATGGCGACGGGGATTCCCCCGAGGGAATAAGGTGAGGATAAGTGGACGAGGGTGTGTCTTTTAAGTGTTTGGACTGCAGCCATGGAACTTGGTCCCTTATTTGTTCCCTAGCAACCAGCGCCAACCACCACTTCCACTTTTTTGTGCATTTGTATCCGTTTCTTTTTTTGAATGCTACAAATGATACGCTCTCAACTGGCAATTTCTCTCGAGTAGCCAAACATGACAGGGGAGGAGATGGTGTCCATCAGCGAGAGAGGGAGAGTCAACACCGATGAGTCAAGCCTTTCTTTCGCCCGGTGTTTCTGTTCATTCCATCTTTGTTTGTTTTTGCTCTCCTGCTTTAATTAAGGTTTTTAGTTTCCTCAGCACAAATTCACACGGCTCATCTCTCATTTGTGACAGGGGAGGAATAGTGCATTGTTGATGTAAATCTCAATGTATGGATATTAGGGGCTAAGGCGTCGGACGGCGGTAACAATAGAAATTATGAACCATTGTTGATGCACTCCAAGCATAAAGCACCACAGGGCCTGTAGAGGGTAACAGTAATGAGTCATAACTAACTCCTCGTCTCTCTCATACACACACACACACACACACACACACACACACACACACACACACTATAACCGGATTGCCTCTAGTGGAGTGTTCAGCCATATGCATCAGCATCAGACTCAACAGTGATTTGTTTAGCCCCCGCCGGGGCCTTCCCATATGTGTGGCACTACTGGAAAAGAACCACAGAGTACAGTAGAGAGATGACACAGTACAGTAGGGAGGCAGAGAAGAGGGGAAAGATACAGAGATGATCCGATGGCGTCCAGATGAGCCTCCATGCAGGGCCTGTCGTGTGTTTGCTAACCTGCCTGGGCCAGAGGCAGGGGCCCCTGTAAGGCTGCTCCGCACGTGGCCCTGCAGTAATTCAGCAAGAGCAGATGTCATGCGAGGAGGGTCTGTCAGTGTGATTGAGCATGCATTTATGGATATCGGCTTTGAGGGGGATGCGTACGTGTTTGTGTGTGTTTGTTTGGCATGTATGAGGTAAAAGTATTCATTTAGGGTAGTATTCTGAGTTGATATCGGCCTAACTCAAAAAAAAATACGTAATTTCCCCATTGAAATCAATGAGCAACTTACCTAAAGTTCTGCATGAGTGGATGTCAAGTCAGAACACCCACCCCTTGGTGTGTGTCAGAACACCCCCCACCCATTAGCCATTCTAGGTGGTGGGAAAACCTGCCAGCGTTCTGAATATCAGGCCTTCTTGTAGTCCTAGGGTCCTGAATGTAAGGCCCTCTTGAAGTCCCAGGGTCCTGAATGTAAGGCCCTCTTGTAGTCCCAGGGTCCTGAATGAAAGGTCCTCTTGTAGTCCCAGGGTCCGCCTCTGTCACTCCGGCTGGTGTCATCTGGGTCCTCTTATAGACCCATGCAATGTTCCCTCTAAACTGCGTGCAGAATAAATATCAGCCTGCGCAGAGAAGTATGAGGGTTGAACTTCACTCAACTTTCTAGAGTTTTCCCCTTCAGTTAACACTATCAACGTTTCGCTGTACTGTGGGAATTGTGCTTGAATCAACACAATATTAGCCACTTTCAATGTAACATATTGAAACAAAACGAATTATCCAAGACTTAGTATGCAAAACTAAGTGTGCGAGAGATTTTCTTGTAGGCAGAGCCCATTGGAGTAGGATTCTATAGCATTGACAGGCACGACTCAGGCCTGTGTGGGGGGGGGGGTTAAACTGTAGAACCCAAGTTCCTACATTTGAGTATAAACATTGATTTTATCAACAAAACAATACAACATTTTATCTGTGGGACCGTCAGGATGACAAATCAGGACAAGATTACTGAATGTAAGTACATTATATACTTTCAGAGGTGTATGTATTAAACCACTTGCTGTGATAAGTGTTTTGTTGTGCACTATCCTCAGACAAGCATGGTATTTTTGTGCTCTAATAGCTACTGTAAAATGGACACTGCGGTTAGATTAACAAGAATTTAAGCTTTCTGCCCATATAAGACATGTCTATGTCTCGGAATTGGCTGTTGTTTACAACGTCATTCTAGTCACATTATTGCATATTGAGCAACAGCTGTTCTGGTTTAGGGACACTGATCCCGTAGAGGTTTTAATGTCAAGCCCTGCATGTTTTTTTTCAAAAGTCTTGTGAAATGTAGGCCTACATTGAACACCACACATTTGCTGCTACTGACAGAACAGCTATTTCCATGTTAAAATGTTATGGGATCCATTGTTTTTGATGGTAGGCCACTCTGATAGGCCTACATTATGATCAAATAGCCACAGCAGTCTACTTGGATGCTGTTAAAACTGTAACTTAAAGAGGGTACAGCTTCTGTTTTCACAGTAAATGCACGCCGGAAGTTGCACATAATTTTCACAAGGTTCAAGTTTACGCTCAGCAGACCTGAAATTTGAGGGAACATCAGTCCCAGGGTCTTCCTCCGTCACTCCGGCTGGTGTCGTCTGGGTGGCCCTGCGTATGGTCTCCTTGTTATTGCACCCCACCGGGGCTAGTTTCCACTCCCCTTCCTCTGTGTCATCTCTCTCTCCTTCTATCCTTCTAGCTCTTCATCCCATGTGTTAGAGGGTTTATGACCCTCTGGTAAGCATCCCGCTATGATCGTATCACTACGCCACATTTATCTGCTTTTAACTCTCACAATTTACCGACTCGCGAGGCATCAATTTAATGGCCGACGCATCCAGCTCCTTTCGCTGATGACTTGAGAGGTTGGAGTGGAGGGGGTTCGATGCTATTTAGAATAAGATGACTAATCATGACGTGACACATGCAGGTCATTATGGCAGTCTGAGACCAGATGACATAATAAAGCGTTATGGCACTTATTATCGTCAACAATGTGGAGTTTGTATAAGTTAGTACAAATGTATGTGTAATGGGTGTATTTTTACAAATTATTGTAACTTATTAGTATTATTTATTTATTTATAACTTGCTGTTTAATATTCCAACCACTGATATATGGTTGAAAGGTGCTGTCTTGTTTGCCGTCTTGTTGGGTGTTATGTTTTTGTTGTTTTTAATGTTATGTAATGGTGTAATGTCATATCGATGAAAACCCCCGTTATTAACAACAACAAAAACAGCCGGTGTGCTGTAAATTAAACACAGACGGTGACAGTCGGCGCAGCTAGCAGGGTTGTGATTGATAGCACTATCTGTGTCCGCGAGCATTATCGAAAGTCCCTTTTTAAGTTGGGTGCCGAGAGATGTGCACGTGGTGCTTGAGGGTGCACTGCCGCAACTTAAACACATAAATTAACAACTTGTTTGAGTAGTCCTTACTTTAATTTGATTTCCTTCTGAACACTTGTTAATGAATTTTAAGCGGTGCCTAGGAGAGGGGCATGAAATGAAAAGCGCATTGCTGAATTCTCCATGCTAATGAGTAGGGCTGTTTGTGGTCATGACATTTTGACAGCCAGTTATTGTCATACAAAAGACTGCCGGTCTCACCGGTAATTGACCCTAATTAACATAAACATGTTTAGCATCTCCAGGCCGCCACACATCCAAGCCGCTGATGAGCCCCTTTGGAACATCTACATTTTAAAAAGTCAAACTCAATTTTATATACACCTTCACAATAAATCCATTCTTTATTTTAGTCAGGTCTAAAGAAACATGATACGAAGAAAAATGTATTTTAGAAGAACAGAATATGAGTTGGCCTACTGTAGGCCTTTGTTATCTGACTATTCTCCATGCTGTAGGTTTGTTAATTTAGCTGACAAGATATTCTTATAGATCCTGTGTCATTATTTTATTTGAAATGATTGTGTAGTAAGAAGAATGTAATAGAAATAATATTCTTTCCCCATCAAGGAGCGAGTGCACATATGAAGTGGCTATGTTGAGCGTAAAAGTGATCATTTGAAACAGGTTATATATGCTAGATTTAGAGTTAATTGGCAACTAGTTGTGAATGGTGCAAACCTTGTCTTTAGAAATCAAAACATATATGGACTGCATGGTGCGACTATAGACTATTGGTGATTTGAGAAAGTAGCAAAAAAAATATTGCGCTCTGTTCCTTGCCTCAGGCTGCACAGCTGTTCTCTCATCAAGTGATCATATTTTCACCCATCAGACTATTCTCAATTTATTCTTGTCTTTACTAATATGCCAAATTAGCTTAGATTTAGAATGGCCCGTTATCAAATGGGTGTCACGTGTGTGGCGTCTCCGGCCTCTAGGTCACCAGGCTGCTCGTTATGGCGCACACCTGCCACCATCGTTACGCGCACCTGCGCGTCATCAGACTCACCTGGACTCCATCACTTCCCTGATTCCCTTCCCTATATATGTCACTCCCTTTGGTTCCTTCCCCAGGCGTTATTGTTTCAGTTTCATGTCTGTGTGCTGTTAGTGTTTCTTGTTTTGAATTATGTTTATTTTATTAAAACACTCACTCCCTGAACTTGCTTCCCGACTCTCAGCGCACATCATTACAATGGGCAGGAACAGTGCCCGCTGCTTAATTTGGGCAACCAAGTGAAATCTGTTCGGGAACATCAATAGTAACATGTTTTCACAACGAAACATATTTCACTAAAAGGTTGACAGCCTTTCTGCTCGCTCAAGAAAGGAATACAGGAGAGAGATGAGGAGATGGAAACGCACGGTGCTGAAATATTCTCTATAGCTGACAGTAATGTCACTCAATTACGAAAATATACAAAGAAATCCCTATTATTAGGCTATTCATAATCAAATACAAATTCACTAATCGTAGGCTAACTGTAAGCCTCCCTGCACAATCAATGAACCAACAGCATCGCCTAGGGCTACACATTCTCAGACTCATGGACAGACATTTTGGAGTGGTGCACAAGGTAATCAGTCCATCCAGTATGCATAATAATACAGTCCACACTCAAAGGCGAGTACTAGAATTTGTTTAATTTTGGAGTATAGGATCGACCAATTATGTACCAAAGACATCTTAAAATCTGTTTTGTTTTATGTTTTTCTGCCATGTGTAATATGCGGTAGGCTATGTATGGTATAACGGCACCATCATCAAAAAATGTTGGGTTTAGGCTCATGTGCATCAGCTCTAATATGTGTATGGGAGTTATGAATGAATCATCACTTTAGAAAGCGCTGTCCATTTCGTTGTGTTAGGCTTTGAAACAACATCCACAACAACTATGTTTTACACTGTTTCAAACTACAGAACCTCTTTCTTCAAATTGATCTTCACAGTGAGGTGAGTTTTAAAAGTATGATAGGCCTACTGTTCTGATAAGTGTTGAATGTGATTTTTCATTGCATTTGCATTGATGTCAGAGTGGTTAGATGGACAATAGAGCCCTGAGTACCAGGCCATTAGGACCTAATGGAAGTTAGCAAATTGGGTACTACAAAGGCATGTAGTAAAAGGAGATTATCGTGACTCAAAGGTCATGTGGAATTTTACTGCGGTCATGACTGCCGGTGTGGCGGTAATACATACGGTCACCGCAACAGCCCTATTATTAAGCTTTCTGGTAAAGAGGTGTGAAGAAAACTCACTTTGTTGATATCAATTACCAGGTGACTGTTGATCAATGGGAGTTACAGCATAATGATGTGTTGTCAGATCTTTGAGGTACTAGCAATGGTGACCCCGGTAGTTTATTAAAACATTTTTTGGTTAGGGTTCGTGTTTTACGTCTCGCTAAAAAGGAGATGTGTTGCTAAGGTAGCCAGCCGCTTTTGGGTTGGTTTTATCTTTATTTTGGTCTCGTCTCTTCTTTTTTTCCTTGAAGCGACGGAGGAGCAGCTGTGATCATGTGTTGTTTTACTCTGTAATTTTCTGCCAGACTGTCTGAAGCCACAATGGCCCGGTTGACACGGTGACAATTACCCTTACCCAATCAAAATGGAAGCAACGCTCAATGTTGTGGAGGTTTTCTTGCAAGTCAGGAAACAGAGCGCAACATCAGAGATCTGTTCTGAAATTTGGCACAGAAGTAGAAAGCAACTGTTCATGAACTCATGGCCACCTGTCTATGAAGTTAGTCTGGACATGGGAGTGATGTTGCGTTCAAGACAACATGAAACTTGGAAATCTCCGACTTTGGTGTTCAAAACAATTGGAAACCCTGAAAAAAACTAACTCTGACTGGGAAAATGGTTTTGAATGGTAATCCGGAATTATAAATTGGAAACTCGGGGCATCATCCTAGAGCGCTGAATTCTGCGACCTGAACATCACTGACATCACAATTTTTCCCAGTCTGAGCTTGTTTTTTTCCGGAGTTCCCAGTGGTCTTGAGCGCACAATGAACTCCACAGGTAAGAAAATGTGTTCACAGTACAGCATGTTTCTTGTTGTTGCCTAGATACTGTAGGTGACGTGGTGGCTTTAGTCCAGCACCACTTCAAATTACTGACAACAGGCAAGCAATGTTGCATAAGATCAAGTGTTTTTGTTGCAAGGCCATCTTGTACGGTCATCTGCAATTGGAAGTAATTATCTTGTTGATCGTTAAACAAATGTAATGTCTTCTGCAATTGTGCAGAACGTATGCTGAACAGATGCAGTGCCTTCAGAAAGTATTCACACCCTTTGACTTTTTCCTAATTATGTTGTTACAGCCTGAATTTGAAATGTATTAAATATAATGTTTTGTCACTGGCCTACACACATTACCCCATAATGTCAAAGTAGAATTACATTATTGACTCAATAAGTATCAACCCCTTTGTTATGGCAAGCCTAAAAAAGTTCAGGAGTAAAAATGTCCTTAACAAGTCACATAATAAATTGCATAGACTCACTGTGTATGTAATAAATGTGTTTAAGATGATTTAAAATGACTACCTCATCTCTGTACCCCACACATACAATTATCTGTAAGGTCCCTCAGTCGAGCAGTGAATTTCAAACACAGATTCGACCACAAAAAACAGGGGGGTTTTCCACTGCCTCACAAAGAAGGGTACCTATTGGTGATGGGTAAAATATGTAAAAGCAGACATTGAATATCCCTTTGCGCATGATGAAGTTATTAATTACAGTTTGGATGGTTCAATACTCCCAGTCATTACAAAGATACAGAAGTCCTTCCTAACTCAGTTGCCGGAGATTAAGGAAACCGCTCAGGGATTTTGATAGGACAAAACTGAGGCTGAATCAACAACATTGTAGTTACTCTACGATACTAACCTAAATAACAGAGTGAAAAGAAGGAAGCCTGTACACATTTAAATATATTCCAAAACATGCATCCTGTTTGCAATAAGGCACTAAAGTAAAACTGAAAAAATGTGGCTTTATGTCCTGAATTTATGTCCTGAATACAAAGTGTTATGTTTGGGGAACATCTAAAACATCACAGACTACCACTCTTGATATTTTCAAGCATGGTGGTGACTGCATCATGTTATGGTATGCTTGTCATTGGCAAGATAGTTTTTTTTATGATGAAAAGAAACGGAATAGAGCTAAGCGCATGCAAAATCCGAGATGAAAACCTGGTTGTCTGCTTTCCAACAGACACGGGAAGACAAATTCACATTTCAGCAGGACAACAATCTAAGACACAAAGCCAGGCATACACTGGATTTGCTTACTAAGACTACATTAAATGTTCCTGAGTGGCCTAGTTAATTTTTTTTACTTAAATCAGCTTGAAAATTTATGGCAAGACTTGAAAATGGCTGTCTAACAATGATCAACAACCAATTTGTCAGAGCTTGAAGATTATTATTTTTGAATAAGCTCTTAGAGCTCTTAGAGATTTCCCCAGAAAGACTCGCTGCCAAAGGTGATTCTAACATTTATTGACTCAGGGTTAAATACTTACCTAATCAAGATATATTGGTGTTAAATTTTTCATATTTGTTTGACAAATTTTAGACTTTACAGACTGTAAATCCCTGACAAAAAAAATGACAAATACATTTTAATCCCACTTTGTAACACAACAAAATGTGGAAAAAGTCAAGGGGTGTGAATACTTTTTGAAGGCACTGTATATAGAGTCCCCCTTACAATGTGCTTTGGTCTTTCCATGGTGACATCACCATGCGATACATTGGTTAATAGACTAGTTCCAAACCTCTCTGCCAATAACAGCTAGTTTTGAGTTTTCCCCTCCCCCTTAGACCACTCCCAGAAAGTGCTAGCAAAATGATTGCTTGAGAATTTGCTCTTTAATAAGAAGCCCTCTTTTTGACCATTTTAATTGAAAACAATCACAGTAAAGTGTTTAGTTGTTACCCAGAAATGATTTGAAATTTAGATAAAAATGTCTGCATTTGACCTTATTAACGTTTAGCTGTGGTGGTAGTTTGAATAGCTGCCATAAATAACCTCCTTTTGACGAGGGCCTCTTTAATGTCATAGGAGTGTGTGACATGTGACGGCACAATAGCTCTTATCGTGTTTCTCAGGCATAGGGCACGCTGTCCCTCAAACGCCAGTCAGCGCAAGGCTATCAGACTCTCAAGCTGGGAAAGGCAACTCGACAAACATACAGATGAACCTTCAGAATCATATTTTCCTGTCAGTATCTGTCACAGACCTATAAATAACGGGTGTATGTTCCCTTACACACACAGATAAAATATATCATAAACATAAGTTGTCTGATTCACAGGTATTGGTTGGCAATTTCTATGATTTGAATTCAAGAACCCCCATAATTTAAGCACTATATTACATTATTGGAAGTCCTTGATGCCTTCATAAGGCCAATATGCGGTCCTTTTCAATGCTAATGTCAACAATCTGTCTTGGCGACAATACCACTTTAGAATGATGGGTTGCCATCTGAAGAAAGACTTTGTTTTAAACCTCAATTTCCACAATTTCTCAGATATTTCATTTGGAGCTCTTGATGATCAATTTGGAACATTCATGTCTATTTCTAGTTCTATCTTGTGCCAGTCTTATAGAATCTCTCAGAATTTTCAGTTTGACCACTATTTCCCCCTTATACATATTATTATCCTCCGGCACCAGTACAGAGGTTGGTTGTATTAGGAGCAGGCAGACCTGTCAGCTAATTCCCCGCGGGAGGGAGCATCATATCTGGCCAGGAGCGATGCAGAGACGTCTAGTGGCGGTGGGGCTTTGTGGCTGGCATTGAACTAACCCATCTGGCTACTGCTGATTAGACCAGTACTGGACCCCATGAAAATAGACAGCGCAGGTACTTAAAGAAAACAACAAAAAAAAACAAGGCGGTGAAAAATGTAAAAGACTTAACTCTATTTTGTGGATGGATGTGAACGTGTTGAAATAATAGTTTAATATTAGTATAAATGTAATTATATAAAAAAAAAGAGCGGGATTAATCAAGTGTTTCTTTTTTGTAAGTACACCACAAATCGCCTGAGGGGACGATGGCAACAACAACTCTGTTTCCTATCTTCTCTCCCTCCACTTTGGGGTTTTAATGCATGTTTTGAAAAATGCTCAATTGACTAGCACATCCATTTCCCCCCCACTCCTCCTAAATGACAATTGTGTATTTATCTGTTCCCCGGCTCGCGGCGGCAGTTGTAAATAATAAAAATACACTTTAAAGTGATGAACAGTTGGCCGTCGTCGGCCATGTTATGGCAGCCTTGTAATGAACTGAAGTCATTTGTGTCGGAGTAATTACTCAGTGCTCTGATTAAAGATGGCTGTGCTGGATAGTATTTGGGTAATTATTCCCTTTTGCTGGGTGTGATAAGCCCATAATGTCCAGTCAGGGGAGGGGAGTTAGTGAGTAGAGACACTAAAAGGCAGCTTGGACCGAATATCCAGTCTCTTATTCACAATGACTCACTCCCTTGGCTCTTTGTACCCCTGTAGTCCAAAGTGACTGTCTTTTGTGTAGCTTCCATGCATGTCTGAGCAGCTAGCCAAGCTATTTCTACCTGAAACGTCCTTGTTTTTAGCTTTGCTTCCACTCTCTGAATGCTAATGATGGCTAGCCGTAGCGGTTTGCTCATTGAGCCTAGGCTAGCCACGTGACCGCCCCTCCAACAATGCTAATTAAAGATAGACCCTTTTTTTTCTAATTCCACCCTCCATGATTGACCTAATCCCCGTCCTTATCCCTCCATGCTGTTTGTAATTAACACGAGCCAGCTTTCCCTCTCTGTTTAGCCACTCTTGTCAGCTCTCTGCTCTCTTCAGAAAGGGGCTGTTTTTCCTCTAGGAGTGTGCACTTTGATCTTTTTCTTCTAGAGTGACACTCTCTAATCTAGCCAGAAGTGACACTCTAAGCACCCCCTCTCCTCCCCAGACACACACAAACACACACACCTCCCTTTGCTTGTGCAGGGAGACGCTGCCGCCATTGTTGAGCCACGGGGGGGTAGGAAAGTTAGTGGTCACCGTCCCCTTCATCTTGAATTTCTATCGTGCTCATGCTCCTAAATGCTGAGTAGAGCTTGCAGGCTGGAATTCTCCTGCCCTGGTTTATGCAATACATTAACCAGCAGGTCCATGGTTGGGGGTGTGTTGTTGTAGTGTGTCTGTGTAGGTGCGTGTATTTCACTAACGGGGTGGGCCAGGGTTAGCATGTTGACAATGAAGGATATTAGCCAGCCATGCGCGAAATTAGTGGAGGAAGGTAACTGCTGTTAACCTACCCAACACTGCCTCCCCATCTCCCCACTCCAACCCCAACTCTGGCAAAAGAGGCATGAGAGAATTGTGACATCGAGAACCCCCCCCCCCCCCAAGTCACTACCTATTGATGCCACGAGGTGGATGGAATTAGAACGAGGTTAACACAGGGTGGTTAGAGAGAATGCATAGTGAAGTATTGAAATGACATAAGGCAATATTTAAAGTGGAAATTGTAACTTTTTGGGAAACTTGACCAAATTCACGTAGAAATGTGAGTTATAGATCTAACATTCTATTTGAAAGCCTAAGAAGCGGTAGATCTGTTCTATGTGCGTTATTTCAATGCTTCCCGTTAAGTTTTATTTTTGCGTCTTTTTTTCGGTTTGTACACCAGCATCAAACAGCTGAAACAACAATATGTTTGGTTATGGAACATATATTTCACAGCTGTTTAGATGGTATTATGAATCCCTACACTATACCATCTTATTTTGTTACATAAACTGAAATTAGGCGAATTATTCGAGTTATAGCAACCAGGAGATGGGGGAGCGATTTCTGCATAGTGCAACTTTAAGCATATATGACTCCATGGTCTGTGAGCCATAGAGTTCAGTGGTTCAAAGTGTGTGGTCGGTACCGCCTTATGGAACCAGAACCTACAGCCCTACTGAACCGAAACCTACAGCCCTACAGAACCAAAACCTACAGCCCTACGGAACTAGAACCTCTAGCCCTACGGAACCAGAACCTACAGCCCTACATAACCAGAACCTACAGCCCTACGGAACCAGAACCTACAGCCCTACGGAACCAGAACCTACAGCCCTACGGAACCAGAACCTACAGCCATACGGAACCAAAATCTACAGCCCTATGGAACCAGAACCTACATCCCTACGGAACCAGAACCTACAGCCCTACATAACCAGAACCTACAGCCCTATGGAACCAGAACCTACAGCCCTATGGAACCAGAACCTACAGCCCTACGGAACCAAAACCTACAGCCCTACGGAACAAGAACCTACATCCCTATAGAACCAGAACCTAGAGCCCTACAGAAACAACCTACAGCCCTACATAACCAGAACCTACAGCCCTATGGAACCAGAACCTACAGCCCTATGGAACCAGAACCTACAGCCCTACGGAACCAAAACCTACAGCCCTACGGAACAAGAACCTACATCCCTATAGAACCAGAACCTAGAGCCCTACAGAAACAACCTACAGCCCTACAGAACCAGAACCTACATCTCTATAGAACCAGAACATAAAGCCCTACTGAACCAGAACCTACAGCCCTACAGAACCAGAACCTGATACCTTTCCCGGAGAAGTGACATAGATTTCTAAGCCTTCTACAAATTGATAAAGCACATTGGGCTCCAGAAAACCCAAAAGACCAAAAAAACTTTCTTATTGTTGCCCTTTATCCCTTGGAACAGAGAGAAACCTGCATCGTTTCAACTCCAAAATCAAAGGAGCCCCACGCCAAGGCTGGGAGGAAGAGAGGGAAAGAGGAAGGAAGGAGAGCTTGCCAACACACAGAACCCAGTGCCCACAGAGGGGTGCTGTGGGGCGCAGTATAGTCGAGAGAGGGAGCGAAAAAAGAAGGGACTGGGCAGTGAGAGGTGGCCCCTGTTTATCGGCTGTGGCAGGCTTGGCGTGGGGCTCCTGGCTCTAGGCGTTACTGTTTTTTAATGAATGTAAACGACGGGGACTTCAACTAGCACTTTAGAACGGCTGCTTCTGAGGGTGCCAGGGACGGGGGCCCTCCTCTGGCCATCATGTCCTGGCAGCAGGTGTGGCACAGACCCAGGAGAGCGCCGCTCGGAGTGGTCTGTTCAACAAGGCCCAGAGACAGAGCTCACACTGAGATCAGAGAGGCTTTTGTAGTGGGGGCCAGCTATGAAGGGGCAGATACACGCAGGCAGACACACACACACACACACATTGTGCATACAGGCAGACAAGTATATGCTGCCAGCACACATCCACAAAAATGTTGTTAGGAACACATATTCTCTCTCACACCACACAGTCACAAATGTAGACCATCTTGGTGTATAACGCACACAAACAGCCATGCGCTCACCCTCTGTCTCTCACAGATGCAGACACACGCGTCCACAGTCGCACTCACACACAACCTCCCCAAGCGGTGGCCATTTTCCTGTCATGATTTCAACAGTTGTTCCAGAGCCCTCTGTAGTTTCAGTGCTCGGCGAGTATGAGCGTGAAATATTTGAGCCTGTGTCCCTCGAGTTCCTCTCTCTTGTTTTGCTCCACGCTGTTGCGTTTAAAGCGGTGTCAGCCCAAAATGATAGTCTGAAGCTCAGTATCAAGCCAGGGATACAGCTTGGAGCGGAACAAGCACGCCCCCGAAGCTGCGAGACTCCAAACCCCAGAAATGAACAGCTCTGAACAAGTGAAGAGAATCAGTGGGAAAAATCTACAAGATGAAAACAACAGAGCTCTCTTTCATGAGAGCACTTATTAGCTTTTTGCAGTTGTTATTTTTGCATATTGACTTTGTACGTTGGATCGCTTCTAATCCAAATAACATGTTAGACCTTATGTTCATGAAAGCTATAATCAAAAGAGATGGAATGCAATCATTACCCAATAAACAAAGTTGATTTATGATTAAACTCCTCCACCAAATGATGTTTGCTCGGAGTAGAATATCACGATGAGGTACTCAGTGATGGAGTGCATTGGATCACAGACTACTCTTTAAGCGTAACCCAATTCTGGGTAACACTTTATCTGTATAGTCCATCTGTAGATGCTCTACAGACTATCGATAACATTTCAACTATCTAATAGCCCTAACTTCAACCCTTACCCTAACCCATATTCTAACCGTAACCTTAGCAAGCAGTTGCTTATCAACAGATAGTTTGTTAATATTATAACCATCTGTAGAGCATCCGGACCAAATTCATTGGTAAATAATACATAATAATAATCTACTCCATACGTTCTAATACTGTAAATACCTACTGTAAATACCTACTGTAAATACCTACTGTAAATTCACAAGCTCTGTCGCTCTCAATATCCCCATTAGCTATGTAAATTAGACGGATTGTGACATAAGTCAAAGGTCGTCTGCACTCCCTCAACGCCCCCTGGCCTCGCATCACTGATATTATGACACCTCACCGGGCGCGACCTCTTTGTCACCACGGCGACTGTACAGGGGAGCTGTACGAGTCACTTCTTCACCCTGTCGCCGTGCGGTGGCTCAGCCTTCGGGGTTAGGGTTAGGTTGGATAGTAAAGGTTAAGTTCAGATGCCCCTTTGACCTCAAACCTTAGAAGGAAAGGGTCGGAGTGCTGTGGAGACATTTGACATGTCCAAATAGCCTGTTAAGTCCGGGACCTTTGACTCTTCTATCCCGGAGAGCCATCTAACTGGACGGCTGTACAGGCTTTTAGAACTAAAGACCTGGTAGCCCCAAGTTAGATGTTTCCTGTCTTTGCTTCCTTCATGACCAATGAACTGAAATGGTAGGTGTAAGCACAGGACGGTGGAACCATGGGTAGTCATGTGCAAAATAGGTAACAATGTGTACTTAAGAACAGTAACCCTTCCGTGTTGTTGTCTGTCACAAATTTGTGATGTGTTTACTTCACTTGCTGTTCAAGTACAGGGCTCTGACTGTGTCATACACACCCTATAATTAGTCAGGCTACCACTAATTAGACATATAAATATATATATTTTTTTTACAGTTTTCTGTCAAAAGTGCAAAACACCTTTTCAAAACCACACCTTTTTTGTTTATGAACAGACATGGATGTATCATTTTCTGTGTTCTCTCCTGAAGGGTACTCGCCACAGATGTCCGCCCAATGGCTGCAGGGTCCCTGCTGTGCTGTGGCCAGACTGTCATTTCCCCCACCCATCCCTCGTGACACAGCCCCGACCGCAGAGAGAGATCGGTTGCGGTGGAGGGTGGGAAGAAGGGGAGGGAAGGAAAGGGTATAGTGTCTTTGGCGAATAAAAAAAACGAGGGTGTTTCTGCAGCCGAGGACAAGCTGTGGAAGGAGGCTAGAGTTGCACTCATTGACAGGGGTGGGGTAAGAAAGGGTGCTTGGGGAAAAAGGGGTGAAGGGGGATTTGGGATAGGAGTAACGCTGACGTAAACCTCTCATGCGAGGACGAAAGTCTTTCACTTTTCCACGGTTAAACGAGTCATCCGGCCAAAGGATGTGTTAATGTCTCAAGTCCATTTCTGAGCGCAGCGTTTAAAAGGTTACCTGGGTAGTCGGAGTCGGGCCTTGTCTGCAGCTTCTGGTGGGCGACGAAGATCCGATCCTGTCAAAACAAGAGCCGCGACAATGGTAGTGTAAGCGCAAGACAGGGCTATTCAGGCAGCATTTGGTTTCAACTGAGACGCCTGATGTGTTATGCATTCACCCCCACCCCTTCACCACTTGTACCAACAGGCTCCGAAAGAGTTTCTTTCCCCAGACCATAAAACGGTTGAAAAGCTAACTACCACTGCCTTCCCATCTCTCCCACAGACTATATGCCCATCCTCAGGTCTCTCCCACTCAGCCACGCACACCGACACGGACACACTTCACATTCACGCATACTGACAATACACACGCTCACACACTCACAACTCACATATACACTCACTCACACGCAGACTGACAATACACATGCTCACACACTCACAACTCACATATACACTCACTCACACGCATACTGACAATACACACGCTCACACACTCACAACTCACATATACACTCACTCACACGCATACTGACAATACACACGCTCACACACTCACAACTCATATATACACTCACTCACACGCATACTGACAATACACACGCTCACATATACACTCACTACTGACAACTCACATACACACTCACTACTGACAACTCACATATACACTCACTACTGACAACTCACATATACACTCACTACTGACAACTCACATATACACTCACTACTGACAACTCACATATACACTCACTACTGACAACTCACATATACACTCACTACTGACAACTCACATATACACTCACTACTGACAACTCACATATACACTCACTACTGACAACTCACATATACACTCACTACTGACAACTCTCATATACACTCACTACTGACAACTCACATATACACTCACTACTGACAACTCACATATACACTCACTACTGACAACTCACATATACAATCACTACTGACAACTCACATATACAATCACTACTGACAACTCACATATACACTCACTACTGACAACTCACATATACACTCACTACTGACAACTCACATATACACTCACTACTGACAACTCACATATACACTCACTACTGACAACTCACATATACACTCACTACTGACAACTCACATATACACTCACTACTGACAACTCACATATACACTCACTACTGACAACTCACATATACACTCACTACTGACAACTCACATATACACTCACTCACACGCATATGCCGCTGCCACGATTGATTGATTGGTTATGGTGATTAATTAATATAACTATTTGTTGCTGCTATATTGTTTACTACCAATAGTATGTTTACTTTACAAACATATATATATATATATATTTAACCTTTATATAACTTGGAAAGTCATTTAATAACAAATTCTTATTTTCAATAACTGCCTTGTTCAGGGGCAGAATGACAGATTTTTACTTTGTCAGCTCAAGGATTCGTTGGCCCAACGCTCTATCCACTAGGCTACCTGCCGTCCCATGTATCCTCTTATTAGCCACTTTTACCCCAGTTTACATGTATATTCCAGTACCATTGAACATTGTAATAACTGTACTGGCACTGCACTGTATATATAACTGTATTGTCATGTTTTTGTTTCGTTTTTTGCTTCTCTCGCTCTATTTCTTACCTATATTACTACCTCTATTGTGCATTGTTGGGAAAGAGCTCGCAAGTTAAGCATATCACTTAAGCATATCACATATTACACCTGCTATTTCCAGTGACAATACAACTTGAAACTCGTCGGGCAGGTTTGTTCAGGGTCCTCTTTCTGCCCGACGGATTGAGTTTCAAGCCCCATGACCGAGCCGCAGGTGTGGCCTTTGATGATCCAGCCATCCGAGCTCAGAGTTCACTAGAACGAGCCCCTCGTTCCCCTCCCCGATTTCCCCCTCTGCTCCCTTCTCCATCCTCCTTTCCCTACTGTCACACTCTTGCCTTGATGGGGGTATCAGTTCCTCTGCTCGGCTAGGCTAACTTCCAGCCTCCCCTCCAGTGGGGGCCCGCCCATAAGGGCATTAGAGGCGGCGCCCCACTTGCGATTGAAAATAAAAATGGAAAAAGTTGTGATTGGTAAAAAAAATAAAAATACTTATTTATATACACTGCTCAAAAAAATAAAGGGAACACTAAAATAACACATCCTAGATCTGAATGAATGAAATATTCTTATTAAATACTTTTTTCTTTACATAGTTGAATGTGCTTACAACAAAATCACTAAAAAATTATCAATGTAAATCAAATTTATCAACCCATGGAGGTCTGGATTTGGAGTCACACTCAAAATTAATGTGCAAAACCACACTACAGGCTGATCCAACTTTGATGTAATGTCCTTAAAACAAGTCAAAATGAGGCTCAGTAGTGTGTGTGGCCTCCACGTGCCTGTATGACCTCCCTACAACGCCTGGGCATGCTCCTGATGAGGTGGCGGATGGTCTCCTCAGGGATCTCCTCCCAGACCTGGACTAAAGCATCCGCCAACTCCTGGACAGTCTGTGGTGCAACGTGGCGTTGGTGGATGGAGCGAGACATGATGTCTCAGATGTGCTCAATTGGATTCAGGTCTGGGGAACGGGCGGGCCAGTCCATAGCATCAATGCCTTCCTCTTGCAGGAACTGCTGACACACTCCAGCCACATGACGTTTGTCTTGCATTAGGAGGAACCCAGGGCCAACCGCACCAGCATGTGGTCTCCCAAGGGGTCTGAGGATCTCATCTCGGTACCTAATGGCAATCAGGCTACCTCTGGCGAGCACATGGAGGGCTGTGCGGCCCCCCAAAGAAATGCCACCCCACACCATGACTGACCCACCGCCAAACCGGTCATGCTGGAGGATGTTGCAGGCAGCAGAATGTTCCCCACGGCGTCTCCAGACCCTGTCACGTCTGTCACATGTGCTCAGTGTGAACCTGCTTTCATCTGTGAAGAGCACAGGGCGCCAGTGGCGAATTTGCCAATCTTGGTGTTCTCTGGCAAATGCCAAACGTCCTGCACGGTGTTGGGCTGTAAGCACAACCCCCACCTGTGGACGTCGGACCCTCATACCACCCTCATGGAGTCTGTTTCTGACTGTTTGAGCAGACACATGCACATTTGTGGCCTGCTGGAGGTCATTTTGCAGGGCTCTGGCAGTGCTCCTCCTGCTCCTCCTTGCACAAAGGCGGAGGTAGCGGTCCTGCTGCTGGGTTGTTGCCTTCCTACGGCCTCCTCCACGTCTCCTGATGTACTGGCCTGTCTCCTGGTAGCGCCTCCTTATATATATATATATATATATATATATATATATATAATTCATGGATTATGTTTTAAATGCTCACAGCTAGCATAAATTATAACATTACAATTACATCAGGTTCTACTGTAGGTGAAAGGGTGACATGTTTTGTGGACTAAAACAGCATATAAACAGGTGTGTCACAATGCATGATCAAGGTTAGTCATTTCCACTTTAAAATGTCAGACTTGATTAGCCCTAACAGAGAATGTATCAATCCCTACAAAACATTTTCCTTAATTATTACCCACATAATACATGACATTTCCTGTTGCTGCACGATTATGTTCCTGCTGAAGCAAACCGGCTCAAATGAAGAAACCTACATTTTCATCCGTATTGAATGGAGAAAGTAAACCCTAGCTATTTCAATTATTCCAGGAAGTTGAAATGGAGGATTTGTATTAAAAGGAATTCCTATCTCAACAAATCTCAGCTGTAGTAAAATCCCCAGGATGGACGTAGAGAAGAACTGAGTTATCTGACGGATCATTTCAGATTAATATTCTATGGGTCTTAGTCTTTTACAAAGCAGTCAAAAGGTGGATGCCAGTGGCTTGACGATACCATTGGAGACTTGCCCTCGTCTGGCCTTGCCCTTCTTGAGTGTGTGTTTAAGACGTCCGGCCAGCTGTTAGCACCGGCTGGAGGAGCTGCTTTGGAGGCGGGACCCCCGCCGTAAAACGGAGCCGTGTGGTTCGATGGATCAGTGCATCGGTCCCCCCCCCCCGTAGGGTCAGACAAATGGAGGGGAGGAAAGACTATTACTCATGAAGAAAGGGAGAGATGGGCTGAGGACTCCTGCGGTTCACAATTGAATATGATAGAGGCCAGTCGTCCTTTGAGGAACTTGATGGAACAGGACATCTTCCCATTGGTACCCTCCTGGTAGACTGATATTGAGCTAAAGAGACGACATCAGTGGAAGTGATGAAGAGAACACCTCCCTCCTCAGCCCGTCCCCACCCGGCCTCACCCAATAAGTCATTTTGTCATTATTTGTCCCTGTCTGTGTAAATCAACCCCGCCTGCCTATGAAATCTATATTTTTGATAAAGCAGGGGCTTTAGCTTCTCTCTTTGATATGTGATGGCCCCTCCTCTCTTCCCAACTTGGGGGCGGGGTTGTCAATTGGGGCCTCAGATGTGCATTTTTTTTTGCCCCACAGCGTTAAGCTTTTTTTTAAAGCATGGCAGAAATGGATCTATGGTAATCGGATTTCGGCAACGGTAACGCGCCTGTTCCATTACCTCGCCCGGAGAATTGATCTGGTTTCTCTCCCCTTCTCTTCTCTCTCGCCCCCCCCCCCCCCCCCACCTTAATTGTGCTCTTACTAAAGACGGAATGAAAAGCATCTGCAGGCTTACTCTCTCTCACCATCCCCCCCCATAGACACAAGCGCACATAGTCACAGTCTGACTTCAGACGACGGCATCTCCTGGAGAGTAAACATGTCGTCGCTGGAGGAGCCAGATAGGAGCTGGAGCTCCCACAATCCTTTATCAGAGCCAGTGTTGCACATCAATAACACTACCACAACCTCCCTCCATCCCTCCTCTTCCCCCCCCCCCCCACCCCCACCCCCCAAACCCTCTCTGTCCACTTTTAATCTTTCAAAACAAGAGAAACGGAACCAAGCCGCGAGAGTGATAAAGTATTTTTCTGTTTGTGCAGCAACAGAATTATTCCCACAGTCCTTTGTGTTTGGATACCTGGCAGGGCTCGTGCTAATAACCTGCTGGTCTGATATGGCACAGTTTGGTTTCTGTTTGTCTCCGACGTTAGGAGCAGAAACGAGGAACTCGCGGATAAACAATGACGTCAAAATAGAATTACAAAACCTGAGGAAAACGTTTGGCGGTGTGAGCTTTCCCGGCAGTTCTGTGATTTTGCTTTGTATCAAAGAACCACTCTCACAGTGATACTTGGGTAATGTTAGCGCTTTAGTGAAGAAAATGAAAATGGGAGAACAGCACCATACTGTCTGGTTTTTCAGGAATTTTACTTTATGATGGTATTCAAACAAGTGTTTGATCGTGGGTATCCATAGAAAGAGACTCTTGGTGCATACAAACTGTATTAATAAACCACACACACACACTGTCCTTTTCCCCAAAGAGAACAGAAGCCCTCTCCACAGGGAGCCCAGTGTCTTACTGAGACCAGACGAGAACAATACATTTGTTTCATATTCATTTTAATCCAACCATCATTTGATATCGTAAACCTCTGCCTTGGCCTGGAAACAAAACCAAATAATACAGTATGTTTTGGCTTTGTCGCACTGCATAGTGAAATATGACATCCCAGTCTGTTTGGACAATGTTCTAATGGAACGTTCATAAGAAAGATTCCCGTGTGTGAATATGCTTTAAATGGTTTTAAGGTGCTTTTAAGGCACCCGAGCTTAACTGATCCGTTTAACATGTATCACATTGGCAGTCAGCAGGAACAAGGAGGATATCACTGTAGGTGTAAGGTCCCCTGTAAATGCTTTACAAATCGATAGCGCTGCCAAAATAGCACGCTAATCAACCCCTCGTTATGGCTATTTGCATATTTGATTATACATTTCGCCTTCACAATGTTTACGTGGCTTTTTAATAGACTTTCAGGATTAATCGCACAAACCTGGAGAGAGGAAAGAACAACAGCCCAAATGCTGTGAAAGGTTTTCAAAAGAACAAATAGCCTGCATCTGGAGGAATGCGTCAGAAACAAACTAAAACAGATATATATCTTTTGATACAGCCGGCAGTGGCTGCTCAGAATTCATTCATTTGCCTGGTATTTGTTTAAGGAGATTGAAAAAGGGAGCGAGCTTGTTCTATTGCATGGAGTTTTGTATCTTATCGCGCTTCGACAGATGAGCGGTGTGAAGAATTAGTCCGAGGACATGTGGAGTATTGTAGCGTGTGGGACTGTGTGAATGTGTTATGGCGACATTGAAATGCAACGTTTTCTGGACACATGTATTGTGGCTGTATTATTACAGACTCTTTCTGTTAGTGTGGGAATTGTGTGAGCTTTGCTCTAAAAGGGATGCTACCAGCTTAATACGTGAACACACACAAACATATAAACACGTGGACACACGCAGTGTATACAAAACACACAGGGAAGTGGACGTTCCAAGATTTCCACGAAAGCCCTACAAATCACAAGGTTCTCTAGCTATATTTACATATTTATACGCACGCACACACGCTCACTCTGACATCTACCCATCAGGGACCTCCAAGCTTCCATTAAAGACCCTAGAAGGTTCCACACACACACTTACATGCACTGCTCATTGTCTAGAGTGGAAGTGGACCTGAGACGCACCAATCTCTCTTGTCAGGGACTTTGTAAGACTTCCACGAAAGTCCCGGCGAGGTCGCAAGCCTCTCCGTAGTTACCGCCCATCACCTGCTCTCATTAATAAGGAAATGATTAACCTTCTAAGACTTCCACGAAAGTGCCGGCGAGGTCGTAAGCTTCTCTGTAGTTACCGCCAGTCACCTGCTCTCATTACTAAGGAAATTAATGTTGCATTCGCTTTCAATTAACCTTCCGTGGCAACGGAGCAGGACAGGGAGGGAGGCCCGGGCCCTGCCGGAGGTCAAGGTAATTGAATAGGGTTGTAATGATGACAATGCAAAAGGAACCTCCGGCCGTGGCGTGGGGGCGAATTACAGCGTCGTTAGGCCGGAGGTTGAGTGGCGGGTGTCAGAGAACCATGTTAGCTCGCTACGAGCGCGACTGTAAAGTGGATTACTGTAGTAGCGTCACCTTACAGTGTCCTGATCGTCATGCGCCATTGTCAGTGCTGTCTAACTGGCAGAATTGCACAGCAACGTGTGCAACAAGTAAACAGTGTTCTTTTCTTTGCAGAATCCAAAATGGCAACCAACACAGGAGTGTGGGTTCTTTCCTAACTCCCATTCGTACTTCATCTGCTGATTTTCTGTATTTCTCCTACTGGTTATTGATCTTCTCAACTGTAAGCCTTTAGTATTTCCCTTCCACCAGACCCTCTTCCTCTGTCTCTCAGTCTGAGCACCTCTTCCTCTGTCTCTGTCTGAGCACCTCTTCCTCTGTCTCTCACTCTGAGCCCCTCTTCCTCTGTCTCTCACTCTGAGCCCCTCTCTCTCTCTCTCTCTCTATCTCTCTCTCTCTCTCTCTCTCTCTCTCTCTCTCTCTCACTCTCTCTCACTCTGAGCACCTCTTCCTCTGTCTCTCACTCTGAGCACCTCTTCCTCTGTCTCTCACTCTGAGCACCTCTTCCTCTGTCTCTCACTCTGAGCACCTCTTCCTCTGTCTCACTCGCTGAGCCTCTCTCTCACTCGCTGAGCCTCTCTCTCTCTGACTGAGCTTTGGCCAACAGTAAAACACACCTGGTTGACTCAGCTTTGGCCAACAGTAAAACACACCTGGTTGACTGAGTGTTGGCCAACAGTAAAACACACCTGGTTGACTGAGCGTTGGCCAACAGTAAAACACACCTGGTTGACTCAGCTTTGGCCAACAGTAAAACACACCTGGTTGACTGGGCGTTGGCCAACAGTAAAACACACCTACAGTGGGTGTGACCATCCCACTGATGAATGGCCACGCGGCCGGCAGGCGGATCGACACGGTGTGTGTGTTTGTGTGTGTGTGTTGGTTGGGGGTGAGGGGGGGGGGGGGGTATTGGTCCGATGAGCAGGTGCATTCTGCAGAGCTGGAAATCCCATTAAATCCCTGCCATCTCGCACACAGACACATGTGCATGCACACGCACCTGCCTTCACACACACTCGTTCACTTACTCCTTCTCTTTTTCACACACATTCCTCACCACACAGTCATTTCACACACAGGGAACATATAGGGAGCATGTCTAGAACTTAACCTCCCTTCCCGACTGGAACTGCCTGGTCTGTATGCCAGTGAACCTACTGGAGCATGGTAACAACCCCTCACCCCCCATACCTCCTGACACAATGGCATACCGCACATAAACTATACAGTTCCATCTGTGGGAATTGGAATACTGTAGCCATGTTTGTGAGGCCATCGATCTTAAGTGGGAGATCTTCCAAGATTAGTTGGTGGTCTTTGTCACTGAACTGTTTTCATCCTTTTGATTTTGAGTCGATGCATTGTCGTGTATAAACTGATAATGCCGTGGTGAAAATGAAATGGCCTGTGAGTGGTCATTTGTCCCGTGTGTTTGCTTATAGATTCATTTCCTTGCATGGTGTGAGTCATCCTGGTACAGTGACTCAATATGTGTTGTTGTCAGTGTGTGTCGGCTTGTTGTGTAAGCTCCCACCTCAGTGCCCTCACGCCTGATTTGTCACTGTGGTGGTGGCATTCAGCTTTTTACTAGATTTTTTAGGGGATTGGGTGCTATGCCACGGCTTATTTTTATTTTGTACCTTTATTTAACTAGGCAAGTCAGTTATGAACAAATTCTTATTTACAATGACAGCCTACCCCAGCCAAACCCGGACGACGCTGGGCCAATTATGCACCGCCCTATGGGACTCCCAATCACGGCCGGTTGTGATACAGCCTGGAAACAAACCAGGGTCTGTGACGCCTCTAGCACTGAGATGCAGTGCTTTATAGACTGCTGCGCCACTCGGGAGCCCCACTAGCTATAAGAAATCTAAGATGTGTGAAATATCCAGCTCAGGGCTCCAGCTATGCATTTGGTTTGCTAACTGGCTAGCTAAGTGGCTAAATGTCAAGATCAATCTTCTTGGTTACAGCAGAGACATTCAATCCCCTCCTGGATCAAGAATCCTGTTGCCTAAATTGTTTTGTGAGTTAAAAAAAACGTAACTTTTTCAAATGTATTTTTATCACGCCCCCGTGTGCATTTCCAGTGATACCGTATACCCCGGTGTGGTACAGAAACGCTATGACAGTATGAACATCTGCATACCACCCAACCCTACTCTCTATCCATATCCCCATCTTTCTTTCTCTCTGTCCGCCTCTCCCGGTCTCTCCCTCAATCTCTCTTTCATGCCCTCTTTCCTCCTCATCTTTCTCTCCCTCTGTCCCTCTCTCTCTCGCTACACTGGGAGGGCAGTGCATGACACTCTTATCTCTATTATCTTTGTCCCACATTTTTATGATGGTAAAGGGCCATGAGCAACACCTTCTCATGCAATGCCATGCCACTTTCTAGTACACCGGAAGTATGCATTAATGTACAGTACCAGTCAAAAGTTTGGAGACACCTAGTCTTTTTTTAAACTATTTTCTGCAGTGAAGAATAATACTGAAGACATCAAAACTATCAAATAACACAAGTGGAATCATGTTGTAACCAAAAAAGCTTTAAACAAATCAAAATGTATTTAAGATTCTTGGCATTCTCTCAACCAGCTTCATGAGGAATGCTTTTCCAACATGCTTTTCTTGGAGTTCCCACCTATTCTGAGCACTTGTTGGCTGCTTTTCTTTCACTCTGCAGTCCAACTCATCCCAAACCATCTCAATTGGGTTGAGGTCGGGTGATTGTGGAGGTCAGGTCATCTGATGCAGCACTCCATCACTCTCCTTGTTCAAATAGCCCTGACACAGCCTGGAGGTGTGTTGGGTCATTGTCCTGTTGAAAAACAAATAACACAGGCTAACAATGTATCTCACAATGTGATCGACTGGGTTTAAACCTGTGTCTTCTAAGAGTCACAAGACTGTGTTATTCCACTGAGCCAAAGCCTAGGGCCTAGGCTTTACCTCTGGGAGCTAACACAAGTTTTCAGTTCTCAGGCAAGGTTACTTATCATTGTTTACAGTCTTAATGGTGGCCCACTTAGATGGTATGCAACTATGTATAACTAACGGTGTGGCTTTAACCATTGCCTTGTTAAGTAAAGGTTCAATAACTAAAAATACAATTAAGGTGTTGGGGGATGACAAAAATATCGGACCCCCTCAAATTATTTGGACTAAAATGTTTCAATTTGGCTCTACACTCCAGCATTTTGGATTTGAGATACATACATGCATATCTGGTTTACCTTTCAACACTTTTTGTATTTAGTCCCCCCATTTGAAGAAGTCATAAGTGTTTGGACAAATTCACTTATAATATATCACTTCTATTTAACAGTGTACTAAAGTAGTCAAAAGTTTAGTATTTGGTCCCAGATTTTCTAGCATGCAATGACTTAATCAAGATTGAAGCTCTACAAACTTGTTGAATGCATTTTCATTTTGGTTTGGTTTCATTGACGGTAGAACATGTATGAAAATACCCTCAGATAAAAGGTGGCATTCTGTACTGTCGCCTCATGTGAAACATTTGATCTCAAATCCAACATGCTGGAGTGTAGATCCACATGTTTTAATTGTTGCTTCACTGTCCAAATAAATACGGAGGGGAGTGAACCTAGTTTAGCTTCACTAGCGCAGGCTAACTCTTTAGCCAACCTCACACTTCCTTCAAAACATCTGCCAGGCTTGAGAGCCCAGGAGAAATTGAGCTAAATCCCATCAAATCAAATGTTCTTTGTCACATGTGTTGAATACAACAGGTATTACAATACAACCTTACCATGAAATGCTTACTTGCAAGCCCTTAACCAACAATGCAGTTCAATAAATATTTCTTGAATTTTTAAAATTTGTATTTACAATGATGGCCTACCCCGGCCAAATCCTAACCCGGACGATGCTGGGCCAAATTGTGCACCACCCTATGGGACTCCCAATCACGGCCGGTTGTGCTACAGCCTGGAATCAAACCAGGGTCTGTAGTGACGCCTCTAGCACTGAGATGCAGTGCCTTAGACTGCTGCGCCACTTGGGAGATAAGAGTAAAGAAAATATTTACTAAATAAACAAAAGTCAAAAATTAAAAGTAACACAATAAAATAACAATAACGAGGCCATATACAGGTTAGTCGAGGTCATTTGTACATGAAGGTAGGGGTAAAGTGACTATGCATAGATAATGAACAGTGAGTAGCAGCATCGTAAAAACAAAGGGGGGGGGGGGGGGGGGGGGGGGTCAATGTAAATAGTCTGGGTGGCCGTTTGATTAATTGTTCAGCAGTCTTAAGGCTTGGGGAAAGAAGCTGTTGAGGAGCCTTTTGGTCCTAGACTTGGCGCTCCGGTATCGCTTGCCGTGCGGTAGCAGAGAGAACAGTCTATGACTTCCAGCTTTGTCTTGAAAAGGGAAATTCCTCATTTGGCCTCTCTCGCTATTGTGGCAGCTGTTGTTTCTTAAGTGTTAGGCTGTGTGTGTGTGTGTGTGTGTGTGTGTGTGTGTGTGTGTGTGTGTGTGTGTGTGTGTGTGTGTGTGTATTTGTGTGTGTGAGATACTTGACTTCGAAGGAAGGAATGGGATTGCATGCATGCGTGTTAATGTCACATTGTGTGTTTGTTTAAAATGAATGTGTGTGTGTCTGTCAGTTTTTCGAGAGTATGCTGAATTAGAAGTGTACATTGTGCACCTATGGTCATTATCATTTATGTGTGTATGACCTCACAGGTGCGAGTATTTCTGAGTTTGCCTTGGAGAAGGTTTCTGTACATTAATGTCATGTTCTAGTACGGAATGTGTGTGAGGGTTTTTGAAGTGCACGTTGTTCCATTCTGATGAACACATCTAGGTCACATGTACCTTGACACAGGCATGTTAACACACACACACAGACA
This sequence comes from Oncorhynchus clarkii lewisi, assembly GCF_045791955.1. Taxonomy (NCBI): domain Eukaryota; kingdom Metazoa; phylum Chordata; class Actinopteri; order Salmoniformes; family Salmonidae; genus Oncorhynchus; species Oncorhynchus clarkii. Next base: position 38,670,277 of record NC_092167.1, on the reverse strand, counting down.
GAGACCCCCACACACACACACACGCGCAGGCACGCAGGATCTGATAGACACACACCCAATTCTCTGAACCTAGTGGCCTGAAACACACATACCCCATCCACTTCAAACATGCGCACACACACACACACACACACACTCGACTTCAGTTAGCTTGCTCTCATGCCACTGCAGATGAGAGAGTCCATTGATAGCGCTTAACTTGCCGCGTTGAGTTTCTTCTCGCTCTCTCAGGGCTTGGACTTGGGCCTGAGGTGGCTGCCAGTCTCTGTCTCTCTTGCTCTCTCTCTACCCTCTCTCTCTACCCTCTCTCTCTACCCTCTCCCTCTACCCTCTCCCTCTACCCTCTCCCTCTCCCCTCTCTCTCTACCCTCTCTCTCTACCCTCTCTCTCTACCCTCTCTCTCTACCCTCTCTCTCTACCCTCTACCCTCTCTCTACCCTCTCTACCCTCTCTCTCTACCCTCTCCCTCTACCCTCTCCCTCTACCCTCTCTCTCCCCTCTCTCTCTACCCTCTCTCTCTACCCTCTCTCTCTACCCTCTCCCTCTACCCTCTCCCTCTACCCTCTCCCTCTACCCTCTCTCTCTACCCTCTACCCTCTCTCTCTACCCTCTCTACCCTCTCTCTCTACCCTCTCTCTCTACCCTCTACCCTCTCTACCCTCTCTCTCTCTCCCCTCTCTCTCTACCCTCTCTCTCTACCCCCTCTCTCTACTCTCTCTCTCTCTACCCTCTCCCTCTACCCTCTCCTTCTACCCTCTCCCTCTACCCTCTCCCTCTATCCTCTCCCTCTACCCTCTCTCTCTACCCTCTCTCTCTCCCCTCTTTCTCTTCCCTCTCTCTCTGGTCCCACTCCAATTTGCCTAACAGATCCACGGGAAGATGCCATTTCCTTCGCTCTTCACACGGCCGTAAACATCTGGACAGGAGCAACGTCTATGTGAGAATGCTGTTCATTGACTACAGTTCAGCGTTCAACACCATTGTTCCCTCCAAGCTTGACACCAAGCTCAGGCCACAGGCTGTCAGGATTGGCAACAGAATCTCCTCCACACTGGCTCAACACAGGGGCCACCCAGGTGTGTGTCTTCAGCCCACGACTGCGTGGCTTTGCGCGACATCGACGCCATCGTCAAGTTTTCTGACGACACCACGGTTGTCGGCCTGATACCCAAGTGAAGTGGCATTGTGGTGCCAGAACAACGACCTCACCCTCAACGTCAGCAAAACAAAGGAGTTGGTTGTTGACCTCAGGAAGCCGAGGAGGGAACGGGACCAGATCCACATCAACGGGACTGTAGTAGAGTCTGCATTTTTAAGTTCCTCGGTGTCCACGTCACAAGGACTTGACATGGGCCGACAACACCACCGCTCTTGTCAAGAGGGCGCATCAGCGTCTGCACTTCCTAAGGCGGCATAAGAAATTCGGCATGCCACCCTGGGTCATCTCCAAATACTACCGCCGTGCCATGGACCGCGCGCCCTGACCCAGTTGCCCATCACGCCTGGTACAAGAATATGCTCCGTCCACAACCACGAGGCCCTGCAGCGGGTGCTGAAAACAGCCCAGTGCTCCCACCCATCCAGGAGTTATACTCAAAAGGAAGAGAGGAAGAGGAAGGGCTGCAGCATCATCAAGGACCCCACACACATTTGGCAGACGCTCTTATCCAGAACGACGTACAATTAGTGCATTCATCTTGAGATAGCTAGTTGAAACACCAACACCTCACAAGTACATCAAGTACATTTTCCCTGAGGAAAGTATTTATCATCAAAGTCGGTGGTAGTAGGAGAAGACAAGTGTCTTTTTTTGAAGAGGGAGGAGGGGGGGGCGTTAGAGTTATTTAAGATAGTCTTCAGAGAGGTAGGGTTTCAGACGTTTTTGGGAAGATGGGAAGGCCAAGAGACCAGAGGGGGAGGAACACACGAGCTGTTCTCTCCCTTACCGCCGGGTGGACGGTGGCGAAGCATGAGGTCTGAGACGGTTTCGATCTACAAGCCATCTCAGTACATAAGCACACAAGCACACACCCACACAGATACTGTATACACTCATCCACACACACACTCACACGAACGCACGCACGCACGCGCACACACACCCACACACATTTGTTTTACTATCCTTGTAAGAACCAAACAATTGATTCCCCTTCTAAATCCTATTTTACCTAACCCCTAAACCTAACCCTAATGGTAACCCTAACACTAATCCTAACCCTAATAGTAACCCTAACATTAAACCTAACCCTAATAGTAACCCTAACACTAAACCTAACCCTAATGGTAACCCTAACACTAAACCTAACCCTAATAGTAACCCTAACACTAAACCTAACCCTAATGGTAACCCTAACACTAAACCTAACCCTAATAGTAACCCTAACACTAAACCTAACCCTAATGGTAACCCTAACACTAAACCTAACCCTAATAGTAACCCTAACACTAAACCTAACCATAATGGTAACCCTAACACTAAACCTAACCCTAATGGTAACCCTAACACTAAACCTAACCCTAATAGTAACCCTAACACTAAACCTAACCATAATGGTAACCCTAACACTAAACCTAACCCTAATGGTAACCCTAACACTAAACCTAACCATAATGGTAACCCTAACACTAAACCTAACCCTAATGGTAACCCTAACACTAAACCTAACCCTAATGGTAACCCTAACACTAAACCTAACCCTAATAGTAACCCTAACACTAAACCTAACCATAATGGTAACCCTAACACTAAACCTAACCCTAATGGTAACCCTAACACTAAACCTAACCCTAATAGTAACCCTAACACTAAACCTAACCCTAATAGTAACCCTAACACTGAACCTAACCCTAATAGTAACCCTAACACTAAACCTAACTTTTTCCTTGCGGGGACCGGCAAAATGTCCCCACTTGTCCGAATTTTCCTTGTTTTACCATCCTTGTGAGGACTTCTGGTCCACGCAAGGATCGTAAAACCAAACCATACACACACATATACATTCATGCTACACACAAATCTCAACTACTGCTGATAATTATTGCTAAATACTGAACAATTTAAAAACTTGCCCCCCAGTCATCACTTATAAATTGTGTCTTCCTGTATTATACTTATTCTAAGATGTTTCTATCTTTATATTTTATTATTGTTGTTGCATTGTGGGTTAGGAACCTGCAAGTAAGCGTTTTGTTGGATGGTGTATACCATGCCGTATCCTGTACATATGACAAATAAAACTTTAAACTCTCATTGTCCCTCTCTCTCTTTCGCTCTCCCCCTCCCTCTCTCTCGCGCTCACGCTCGCTCTTCTTCCATGTCTCTCGCTCTCCTCTCGCGCTTCCTCTCTCTCTTTTCCTCCCTCTCTCTCGCTCTTGCTCTTCCTCTCTCTCGCTCTTCCTCACTCTCGCTCTTCCTCTCTCTCTCTTCCTCCCTCTCTCTCGCTCTTGCTCTTCCTCTCTCTCGCTCTTCCTCACGCTCGATCTTCCTCTCTCTTTCTTCCTCCCTCTCTCTCTTTTGCTTTCCCCCTCCCTCTCTCTCGTGCTCACTCTCGCTCTTCTTCCCTGTCTCTCGCTCTCCCCTCACACGCTCTCGCTCGTCCTCTCTCTCTCTTCCTCCCTCTCTCTCGCTCTTCCTCTTGCTCTTCCTCTCTCTCTCTTCCTCCCTTTCTCTCGCTCTTCCTGTCTCTCTCTCGCTCTTCCTCTCTCTCTCTCGCTCTTCCTCTCTCTCGCTCTTCCTCACTCTCGCTCTTCCTCTCTCTCTCTTCCTCCCTTTCTCTCACTCTTCCTCCCTCTCTCTCGCTCTTCCTCCCTCTCTCTCGCTCTTCCTCCCTTTCTCTCGCTCTTCCTCCCTTTCTCTCGCTCTTCCTCCCTCTCTCTCTCGCTCTTCCTCCCTCTCTCTCTCGCTCTTCCTCCCTCTCTCTCGCTCTTCCCCACTCTCGTTCTTCCCCACTCTCGCTCTTCCTCTCACTCTCGCTCTTCCTCTCACTCTCGCTCTTCCTCTCTCTCGCTCTTCCTCACTCTCGCTCTTCCTCTCTCTCTCTCTTCCTCTCTCTCGATCTTTCTCTCTCTCTTCCTCTCTCTCGCTCTTCCTCTTTCACTCTTCCTCTCTTTCACTCATCCTCTTTCACTCTTCCTCTCTTTCACTCATCCTCTCTCACTCTTCCTCACTCTCGCTCTTCCTCTCACTCTCGCTCTGCCTCCCTTTCTCTTGCTCTTCCTCCCTTTCTCTCACTCTTCCTCCCTTTCTCTCGCTCTTCCTACCTCTCTTTCGCTCTTCCTCCCCCTCTCGCACTCTTCCTCCCCCTCTCTCACTCTTCCTCCCCCTCTCTCGCTCTCACTCTCGCTCTCACTCTCTTTCGCTCTCACTCTTCCTCACTCTCGCTCTTCCTCTCACTCTCGCTCTTCTTCTCTCTCTCTCTTCCTCTCTCTCGCGCTTTCTTCCTCCCTCTCTCTCCATCTCTTCCTCTCTCTCTCTCGCTCCACCTCCCTCTCAATCGCTCTTCCTCCCTCTCTCTCTCCTTCAGAAGGAGCATCGGCCCTTCTCTTGAACCTCACTGGATTTTCTCCTCCATAATAGACCCATTCCGCGAGAGAATGAGCAGGATTAATTCAGCCAAAGGCGTCGGAGGGATTTGATGATGTCATCCATATGAATGAACCAGTTAGCGGATTATCTCCCCGAGGTGGAGAGATACAAACACATGAACATGAAAGCTGGGGTGAAGGGAGGAGAGAGGAAGTGAGAGAGAGGGAGGTATAGAATGAGAACGAGAGGTTGAGAGAGAAAGAGAAGAGTGAGAGATCGAAGGAGAGAAAGAGGAGAGAAAAATATAGGGGGCAAGGTGGCCTTAATTAAAGATGGTCCCAGTACCCACTCAGTACCGACAGTGGTGGAATGGGCAAAGGGATGGCAGTGGTGGTATTTTGTTCGAAGGTGTCACATTTGAGCTATGGAGCATCTGAGGGAATCTCCCAGGGGCCTCAGCTGCGGCAATCACTGCTCAACGGACCGCCATGGCCAATCAGCCTCCCCTCTAACGGCCAGCTGAGCTCCACAGGTTGGGGCCAGCCATCTCCCACTCCATCCTCAGCCCCATGTGTGCTGTTGGCATCCCCTCTCCCCCTTCTCTCCAGAGGCCAGGGGAGCCCCGCCGAGGCCACGGCTGCTCCCATCTCCCCTAATTGAGATGGACGAGGGGTGAAATGGGAGAGGGGTTGGGAGGGGTGGATAGGGGGATCCCGCCACTGTCGCTGTGGTTACCAGGCACACGTATATTTAGATTGCACGCGCACACACACTGTTCTCTGTGTGTAATTGGCTTGTTGTTTGGCCTTCTGAATGTTTTTGACAATCCCATTTTCTGTCCCTATCGCTCTGTTTCTCTCACTCACTCACTCACTCACCATGTCCTAAGCTATGACTAGGCTAGGTTGTGGTACTGGTAGAAGTTTAGACGAGGGATATGAGTGTCAATGCTATAATAATATCATATGCCATTTAGCAGATGCTTCGTCTTACAGTGATGTTCAGTCATGCAAACGTACATTTTATTAAACATCATACAAACAGGTCAGGAGCCAGACAGGGAGCCTAAGAAGGAACGGAAATGAATTATTTTGTCTCTATTATTTGAATTATTTCAAGGCTATAGCCTACAAAGAAATACATTGTGAAGCATTTGCGACACTAGACTGGTAGGGAGGCAGGGACATTAAGCGCTCAGCATTTTAAACAACATTTTGTTGTATTAAATCATTATCGGCTATCACCTGCGCATATAGGCTCTGACATACTTGGAGTTAAATGCAAATTAAACAAAAAATGCTTTATTAGGCTCAGTCTACAGTGCCTTTGAATGCATTTTTACAAAAAAATAATATATATATATATATATATATATAAATGCAACATGTAAATTGTTGGTCCCATGGTTCATGAGCTGAAATAAAAAAATCCCAGAAATGTTCCATACGCTCAAAAATCGTGATGAGGAGGATTTCTGTCTGTAATAAAGACATTTTGTGGGGAAAAACTAATTCTGATTAGCTGGGCCTGGCTCCCTACTGGTGGGCCAATGCCCTCCCAGGCCCACCCATGCCTGCACCCCTGCCCAGAAATCCATAGATTAGGGCCTAATTAATTTATTTCAGTTGACTGATTTCATTATATGAATTGTAACTCATTTAAACCCTGTTGAGCATTTATATTTTTGTTTCAGTATAGAAACTGTGAGTCTGTGGCTTCAGGCTCATGTGATGGTGTCTGGAGAGCCGGTCAGCAGTGGAGAATATCCTCACCGCGCTTGCTGAGCCACTGGGATGCTAAACACCCTTTTGGCCACTCTTTCCAGGCTGAGCAGGGATGTAGTTTTAAAAAATATATATATTAACGTTTTTAGGCTAAATAACCCAATCAAAACGGAAAGCTCTTTGAAAGTTGGAATATGTCAGTCAGGTCTATTTGGCAAAAATCAATTATGGCCAAGTGTATAGATAATATAACAAAAATGAAGGAAGCTTTTACTTATGGTTGTTCCGGGGAATCAAACCCACTACCACGGTGTTAGAAGCACCATGCTCTACCAACTGAGTTACAAAGGATCCACTGCTCTGATTGTCTCTGCTATCACATAGAGTCCAGTAAACAGCAGGCTGTAAGCCAATCCGGCGCAGTTGGACTGTTCAGTGTGTTTGCAGCAGTCACTTTCATCTCCAGGAGGAAAGCACCTGAGAGACTGAACTCTTAGACCCAGCGCTAATCAAAATCGACTCTGATACTGAGCTGTGTGTGTGTGTGTGTGTGTGTGTGTGTGTGTGTGTGTGTGTGTGTGTGTGTGCGCGTGTTATTTTTAATCTCCAATCTCTCTTATGCAGCCCCAGACGACATTAAGCTGTGCCTAAACGTGCGCTGAAACCGAATTCAACTACCCCCCCACCCACCCTCGCTCCTTCCCTCCAACCCCCCTAGTCTCCACCAGGGTATCGATCGATCCCTCTCCATTTTTCGGGGAGGGGCGAGGGATATTTGCCCAACTAATCACTGACCACCTCCGGGGTGGAGAGAGAGAGGCCCTTTCTGAGAGCGAAAGAGAGAGATGGTGTTGTTTTATCCCCCCTCCATCTGCGTAGGGAACAGGGCTGTGATTAATGCCGGAGAAGCAGGGACAGGTAGGGGCAGCGACGCAGAACTCAACGGAGGGATGCATCCATCCCAACACTCTCTTTACCCGTAATTAGATTATTGGACTGATGAGGTAGCGCCCAGGATTAAGTCCTTCATCAGTTCTGAGGGAGGGAGGTAGGGAGGGGGGTAAGGAGAGAGAGAGGGAGGGAGGTAGAGAAGGAAGAAGGGAGGGAGAAAGGGGGTTAAGGTGGGAGGGAGGGAAGTAAGGAGAGAGAACCCTCTACTCAAGGCCCTCTCTCCGTCCTTTCCTTATGCCCAGACCAAGAGGAAGTCAAACATATAGCTTAATGCTGTATGGTTCTGTAACAGTAGTCTTATTGTAGCTGTGGCAGCATCGTAGGAACAACACAATGATGGTGGGTGTTTTTAAATTACCTCCATACAATTCAAAGCCAACAGAGTACTGGAAATGCGTTTCTCTGCAAATCATTATCACTACTACTACTGTTACTTCAACTTTTGCCAGTAACAATGTTGATACATCATGCTTGTAATGCAAATCTTACCTCCAGATTTATTTCGTAAGGTGATCTGGCGGATGACTTTAGTTCCACTCCTGCTCAGTTATCAAAGGTTTCTCCTCCCCTCTGCTCTCATCTCCTTCTCCTCTCCTCCTCCTCTCTGCTTTTTCTTTTACCCTCTCCCCTGCTCCCCTCTCCTCCCTTCTGCTCTCCTCCATTCTCCTTTCTTCCCCCCTCCTCTGCTCTCATCTCCTCCCTTTCTCCTCTCGTCCTCTACTCCTCTCTTCTCCTCTCTGCTTTTTCTTTTCCCCTCTCCCCTGCTCCCCTCCCCTCTCCCCTGCTCCCCTCCCCTCTCCCCTGCTCCCCTCCCCTCTCCTCCCCTTCTCCACTCCTCCTCTCTGCTTTTTCTTTTCCCCTCTCCCCTGCTCCCCTCCCCTCTCCTCCCCTTCTCCACTCCTCCTCTCTGCTTTTTATTTTCCCCTCTAAAGACCAAGGCTTTCCCTGCCCTGCAAGGGTCAAAGGTGGCAGAATAAAGGGGGCTTTAATTTACAGGGGAAACCTTTCAGGTTATTTTTATACACGGCCCGGCAGTCGTTCACCTTCCAACGAGCGTAAATGTTCCATTAGGGCTCCTGTATTTGAAGGCTTTGTGTTCGTAGCTCAAATGTCATCACAGGCCAAGCTAGAGAGCAAGGGTGTTTTAGTTTTTTTTTGCTGACCTCTATGGCGCAGGTGGTTTTGCTCTTGACTACTGGCAGCAGGGCTGGTGGTTCAAGTCCTGTTTTGACTCTCCCTTCTAATTTGTTTCAATGTTGTTGCAGCCACTTAATGTAACAAACCAGCCCGACTAAAAACCTGCTCCTTCCATGACAGACTGACCAGGTGAATCCAGGTGAAAGCTATGATCCCTTATTGATGTCCCCTGTTAAATCCACTTCAATCAGTGTAGATGAAGGGGAGGAGATATGTTAAAGAAGGATTTTTAAGCTTTGAGACAATTGAGACATGGATGTGTGCCATTCAGAGGGTGAACGGGCAAGGAAAGATGTAAGTGCCTTTGAACAGGGTATGGTAGTAGGTGCCAGGCGCCCTGGTTTGAGTGTGTCAAGAACTGCAACACTGCTGGGTTTTTCATGCTCAACAGTTTTCTGTGTGTATTAAGACTGGTCCACCACCCAAAGGACATCCAGCCAACTTGACACAACTGTGGGAATCATTAGAGTCAACATGGGTCAGCATCCCTGTGGAAGGCTTTCAACACCTTGTAGAGTCCATGCCCCGACAAATTGAGGCGGTTCTGAGGGCAAAAGGGGGTGCATCTCAATTTCTGTTCTTAATGTTTTGTCCATTTCAGTGTACTTTGGTCATACACTATAGGCTGCATTCCTGGGGACTGTACACGCAACTCTGACTTGTGTAAATCATTGATCACACTTGTTTTGCCTAGAACTAACTAGACTCCAAGCCATATTGTATTAATAGTGCCCCCCTCCCTCCGTTCCCCCTCCAAGCCACCTTCACTTCCACCTCTGGCTGCTTGTTCTTGTGTTGAACCCTGGCTCCACTCAACTCCACCCCGGCCTGAATTAGCCAGGCCTGCTGTGGTTATTTATTAACACGGGCCCTGGCGGAATTCTGGCTTCGCCCGCAGCTGTCGGATTGGCTGGAAGCCGCATCTCACAGCACAACACACACACAAACTAACAGGAGTGCGAACACACACTAACAGGAGTGCGAACACACACTAACAGGAGTGTGAACACACACCGAACACACGCGCCCGAGCCTCCACATTAAATTTCATAGATAAAGTGGAACCGTGATTCTACTGTGGGTGTGTTTTGCGAGAAATACAACGTGGTGTGTGGATGCGTTTGAGCCCCTACTCGGTTTTCGTACTGCGTGTCCTCCCTTGGTCTCTAGCCAGAAGTCGCACCCCCTCCGCGCCTTTGGAGTTACGACTCAAGACGTGACCTCTGAATGTAAGAGCCTTGATGTCTGAGGACTGTTTTCTTGTTTTGGTGCCACCGTTTTACGAGCGGGTCGGATCCAGTTGCTCATATGAAATGCGGACCTTTGAATCTACGTTTGTCTGCAGTTTTTTTTGTTAATGTTTTTTTTTGGGGGGGGTACGCTTTTGATGCTTACCACTGATGCAGTCTGTGTGAACGAAGCAGGGGGTTGTAGATGCTAAGGTCTTGCTGGATGTACAGTGCCTTGCGAAAGTATTCGGCCCCCTTGAACTTTGCGACCTTTTGCCACATTTCAGGCTTCAAACATAAAGATATAAAACTGTATCACGCCCAATTTTTCAGTTTTTGATTTGTTAAAAAAGTTTGAAATATCCAATAAATGTCGTTCCACTTCATGATTGTGTCCCACTTGTTGTTGATTCTTCACCAAAAATACAGTTTTATATCTTTATGTTTGAAGCCTGAAATGTGGCAAAAGGTCGCAAAGTTCAAGGGGGCCGAATACTTTCGCAAGGCACTGTAGTTGGACGAGTGCACGTGCAAAGACCTGAAGACGGCTTTTCTCTGATTTAATCGCAAAGTTTCTATTTCTAAAGAGTGTTACAGTAAACCAGGGATGGAGCGAAAACCAAGTATTCTGAGGAGACTTTCGAGGTCCACTGTTCAGCTTGTCACAATCAAAACAAACCTCATCAAAGTTCATTCATGTCCCTGTAGTTCCATAGCAACCCATGCAGGCTTAGAGAGTAGCGCAGTGTGTCCCAACAAACCAGGGGGGTGGACAACTCAGGCGGACCCGATTGGCTGGACCCACAATGCCTTTTGGGATGTCGTGAATGAAAACTATGACCAACGCAACAATGCTGTATCTGTCCTTATGCATTACCAATACGCTCTATACTAGCCTTAGTGCCCTGACCAATGCCACATTCTCTGTCAGACTGTCTTGGTAAGTAAGAGGGGACAATTTTACATGCCATTATTTTTAGCCCCCATCTTAATCTATGAAGCGGGGGAGCTAAGTGCAAAGTCTTAATGTGTAGCCTCTCAGACAGCCTCTCTGTTTCCCAGTGACTTCTCAGTTCCAGGTGATTTTAGTCGTAGTGTGTGGACATGCGTGTACAGTATGTGTTTCGCGGCTTATCACCGTATGTGGCATGGGATACAGCCTTGTCTGTCTGCGTCAGAGTAGGTGAGTGGAGTTGAGCGGTTGGAGATTCCATTCCTCACTCCCGGAGAGGCACTCCATGAACTTTCCAACCGCTCTGCTACAAACCGCTGTGCTACAAACCGCTGTGCTACAAACCGCTCTGCTACAAACCGCTGTGCTACAAACCGCTCTGCTACAAACCGCTCTGTTACAAACCGCTCTGCTACAAACCGCTCTGCTACAAACCGCTCTGCTACAAACCGCTCTGCTACAAACCGCTCTGCTACAAACCGCTCTGCTACAAACCGCTCTGCTACAAACCGCTGTGCTACAAACCGCTCTGCTACAAACCGCTCTGCTACAAACCGCTCTGCTACAAACCGCTCTGCTACAAACCGCTCTGCTACAAACCGCTCTGCTACAAACCGCTGTGCTACAAACCGCTCTGCTACAAACCGCTCTGCTACAAACCGCTGTGCTACAAACCGCTGTGCTACAAACCGCTGTGCTACAAACCGCTGTGCTACAAACCGCTCTGCTACAAACCGCTCTGCTACAAACCGCTGTGCTACAAACCGCTCTGCTACAAACCGCTCTGCTACAAACCGCTCTGCTACAAACCGCTGTGCTACAAACCGCTGTGCTACAAACCGCTGTGCTACAAACCGCTCTGCTACAAACCGCTCTGCTACAAACCGCTGTGCTACAAACCGCTGTGCTACAAACCGCTGTGCTACAAACCGCTCTGCTACAAACCGCTCTGCTACAAACCGCTGTGCCGCTCCAAATTCCTTCCATTCAATTGAACCGACACCCATCTATGTTTGTGACTACCTGGATCTACCATTTGGTTTTGAAGTATTGAAACCGAATCATACTGTATGATTTGAATGAAAAGTATTATAATAAACATGAAAGGAAGCGCTCATCATTTCAAATAGGCTACATAGCATAATAAACAGCATATAAACACTCTAAATAGGTCAGGGGCCAGACAGGGAGCCTAAGACGGAATGAAAATGAATTATTTAGGCTATATTATTTCTATTATTTCAAGGTTATAGCTTACAAAGAAATACATTGTGACGCATTTGCGAGTGTGACGCAATAGGCTGGTTATGAATAGAACAACAGTCTATAACTTGCGCATATAGGTGGTGGATTACTTAGAATTAAATACCAAATTAAACGAAAAAATGAATTAATTTTTAGAAACACCAGTTTGGCCACAGTCTGTGGCTTCAGTCTCACGCAATGGTGCCTGGAGAGCAGGCCAGCAGCGGAGAATATCCTCTCCACACTTGCAGAGCCACTGGAGATGCTAAATACCCTTTTGGCCACTCTTGCCAGGCTGGGAAGGGATGCTTTTTTTAGGTAGGCCTAAATGTTTTTGGGTAAAATAACCCAATCAAAACGGAAAGCTCCTTGAAAGTTGGAATATGCTACGCCTATTTGGCCAAAATCAGTAATTGTATAGATAATAAAACAAAAATGAAGGAAACTTTTAAGAGATCTGATTTTGAATTTATAAATACTTTGCTACAATAACACTTAATGATCTACCCGCCTTTTTCCTTTCTGTTAGCATGTGTCTTTTCAGATTCCACAATGATTCTATAGTTGTTGACACACCACCACACTTCATCCTCCTCATCTTTGTAAATCACTTCGAGTTAAATACAGCTAAAATGAAGTCAAAAAATATACATTTTGCACCTGTGTTTTGTCAGTTTCTTTATGAAAATATTTAGAGAACCCCATGACAGTAGCTAAAGCAAGAGGACTACAAATGCATGCTGGGCCGGGCATGCCCTGAGCTAGTGAAGTGAAATTGGAGCGGGTGAGAAGGCCCCCGCCCCGGCCTTTGGGAATCTCGCTCCGAGCTCCATTCAAATTGGGCACGCTACGCTCCTCTCTCAGCTCCTCTCACATACTCTGGTGTGTGTGTGTGTGTGTGTGTGTGTGTGTATGGGACGGTGGGAAGTTTTGTAACTGCTGGAGCTTCCTAGGACAGCATCCAGGAGTGTGTCCTGAGCAGGGAGGGGTTGATTAAGCACTGCTCGCTCCCCCTATTCTTTATTTAAATTTTTTGACATTAATCGCGACGATTAGGAACTTGAAATTGTAGGGTAATCACACATGCGGTGGTCTGGTGACAGCAGACCCCCCTCTGCAAACCGACCCTCATGCTAGTGCAGATGTCGGCCACAGGCGGCCCGGCCCGCAAGTTATTTTTTGGGTCTGTCCTTTTTGGTAAAAAAAAATATCCTGTAAACCCAACAGAAACTCAGCTAAAAATTTGTTTCATTTAGGGAATCTGTTCCCAAGTATTCCCACAAATAAAGAGTCTTATGTGATCAAGTCTCAATGTAATCAAGGTATGAAATGATTGTCATTTTCAAATATAATCTATTTTTGGGCTTAATTGTGGTCAATTTGTAGTATACAAATTATTATCATTATGTACAGACCATCCGCGCCAACAAAATTTGTCCCGTGACTGAATGCCTACCCGTGTGTCACGATCGTCTAAAGAATTAACGGACCAAGGCACAGCGTGCGTAGAGTTCCACATGTTTAATAAATGAAACTCACCAAAACAGTACAGAACAAACGAAGAGTGAAGTAAATGCAGTGCACAAGGCAACTATACAGAAACACAAGATCCCACAAAAACCCAGTGGGAAAAGGCTGCCTGAATATGATCCTCAATCAGAGACAATGATAGACAGCTGCCTCTGATTGGGAACCGTACCAGGCCAACATAGAAATACAAAAACTAGAGTACCCACCCTAGTCACACCCCGACCTAACCAAGTTAGAGAATAAAAGGCTCTCTCTGTGTGTGTGTGTGTGTGTGTGTGTGTGTGTGTGTGTGTGTTGTGTGTTTATATCCCTGTTTGTGTGTGTGTGTGAGAGAGTGATCGCCTTACGGTTGGCTGTGATAAATTATGCTGGTGACACCGTTTGAGCACTCTGTCCTTACATCTCACCTACAGCGTCCAGACTCATTCCAGTCCTGAGATCCTTGAGCCATCCAAACCCCTGCTCTCCAAACCTCCAGCCAAGATGAAATAGTAGTACAGTCCTGTGTACCTTTGGCCTGGCGGAACGTACTGTAACATATTGGAATGGAAAACATGGCTTATGGAAGGGCAAGAGAGCAAAGCTGCACATGTCCCCAGTTAACTAACTGAAGTAGGCCAGGTCCAAAAAGACACCACTAAACAAGCTTCACACACACACACACACACACACACACACCTCCTGGTGATCCACCGATGCCCGCTCAGTGAATTATTGATCTGTTTTTTTACTGATTCAGTTTGTGATTTGTCAATCATGGGGCTGTCTCTTTAAACTCATCCCAATAAGTTGTCAGGGAGGATGGGATGTGTGTGTGTCGGTAAGTGTCAGTCTTTTCAGGGCAAGGTTTTGGAGGGTCATTATCGACGACTATCGATTTTTTCCAGCAGATCATAAAAACACAGGTGTGTGAGGACAGGTGTGTGCGTCTATTTTCGCGTGTGTGTGCGTGTGCGTGAGCGTGTGTGTGTGTGTGTGTAAGGACAGAGCGACGGGGGGAGGGAGTCTTGTAACTGCTGGAGCTTCCTGGGACAGCATCCAGGAGAGTGTCCCGAGAAGGGAGGAGTCAATTAAAGGTCCAATGCAGACTCTTTTTTTAAAATCCAAATATCAAATCATTTCTGGGTAACAATTAGGTATCTAACTGTGATTGTTTGAAATTAAAATCATTGAAAATAAACAACAATAGCTTCTTAGCAAAGAGCAATTTCTCAAGCAAGAATTTTGCTAGGACCGCCTGGAAGGTGTCTGTGTGGAAACTTGCTGTTATTTGCAGAGGGGTTTGGAACTCTCTTTATTATTGGTCTATTAACTACCCCCCCCCCCCCCCCCCCCAGCTGTATTTCTATGGGCACAAGCACTGTTCATGACAAACTGTCCACCCCCCTCTTGTTGATGGAGAGAATTTTGCAGGTTTAAAGCTTATTTCCTGCAATTCTACACATTGTCATGGGGTGCAGAGAAAATGTTGCAGTTTTAAAGCCAATTTTATTGCAATTCTATACATTTTGCCATGTCTAATGTGTATTCATGTGATGTTAAAGTGACGCAAACCTTACAACAAAATGTATGCCGTGGATCAGAATACCAGTCAGAATCTGGTGTCCCACTCCTCTTCAATGGCTGTGCGAAGTTTCTGGATATTGTTGGAACCTGGAATTGTTAACATATTCTTGTGACCTGGGGCTGTGCAATATCATGCTGAAACATGGGGTGATGGCGGCGGATGAATGGCACGACAATGGGCCTCAGGATCTCAAATCAAATCAAATTTTATTGGTCACATACACATGGTTAGCAGATGTTAATGCGAGTGTAGCAAAATGCTTGTGCTTCTAGTTCCGACAGTGCAGTAACATCTAACAAGTAATCTAACAATTCCCCAACAACTACATAATAGACACAAATCTAAAAGGGTGAAGGAGAATATGTACATATAAATATATGGATGAGCAATGGTTGAGCGGCATAGGCAAGGTGCAATAGATGGTATAAAATACAGTATATACAGATGATATGAGTGGTGTAGGATATGTAAACATTATTAACGTGGGATTATTTAAAGTGCCATTGTTTAAAGTGACTAGTGATCCATTTATTGAAGTGGCCAGTCATTGGGTCTCAATGTAGACAGCAGCCTCTCTGAGTTAGTGATTGCTGTTTAGCAGTCTGATGGTCTTGAGATAGAAGCTGTTCTTCAGTCTCTCGGTCAAAGCTTTGATGCACCTGTACTGACCTCGCCTTCTGGATGGTAGTGGTGTGGTCAGGCAGTGGCTCGGGAGGTTGTTGTCCTTGATGATATGTTTGGCCTTCCTGTGACATCAGGGGCTATAGGTATCATGGAGGGCAGGTAGTTTGCCCCTAGTGCATACTGCTCCACCCTCTGGCAATGCAGTTGCCGTACCAGGCTGTGATACAGCCCGACAGGATGCTCTCGATTGTGCATCTGTAAAAGTTAGGCAGGGTTTTGGTTGACAAGCCCCACGCAGTTGTGGGTGAACAGGGAGTATGGGGAGGGGGCTGAGCACACACCCTTGTGGGGCCCCAGTGTTGAGGGTCAGCGAAGTGGAGATGTTGTTTCCTACCTTCACCACCTGGGGGCGACCCATCAGAAAGTCCAGGACCCAATTGCACAGGGCGGGGTTGAGACCCAAGGCCTCCAGCTTGGAGGGTACTATGGTGTTGAATGCTGAGCTGTAGTCA
This sequence comes from Oncorhynchus clarkii lewisi, assembly GCF_045791955.1. Classification (NCBI taxonomy): domain Eukaryota; kingdom Metazoa; phylum Chordata; class Actinopteri; order Salmoniformes; family Salmonidae; genus Oncorhynchus; species Oncorhynchus clarkii. The sequence continues at coordinate 38,654,218 of NC_092167.1, read as the reverse complement.
ATGAACAGCATTCTTACATAGGTATTACTCTTGTCCAGATGGGATAGGGCAGTGTGCAGTGTGATGGCTATTGCATCGTCTGTGGACCTGTTGAGGCAGTATGCAAACTGAAGTGGGTCTAGGGTGGCTGGTAAGGCGGAGGTGATATGATCCTGAATAGTCTCTCAAAGCACTTCATGATGGCACCGACAGGGGTGGTTGCCTCGCTTCGAGTCCTGAGGAAACTATTCAGTATTTTGTTTTTACGTATTGTTACCCCAGGAAATCTTGGGTCTTATTACATACAGCCGGGAAGAACTATTGGATATAAGAGCGACGTCAACTTACCAACATTACGACCAGGAATACGACTTTCCAGAAGCGGATCCTCTGTTTGGACCACCACCCAGCACAATGGATCTAATCCCAGAAGCCGACCCAAAACAATGGCGCCGCAGGAGGGGCAGACGGAGCGGCCTCCTGGTCAGGCTCCGTAGACGTGCACATCGCCCAACTTTCCCGAGTATACTACTCGCAAATGTCCAGTCTTTTGACAACAAGGTAGACGAAATTCGAGCAAGGGTTGTCTTCCAGAGAGACATCAAAGATTGAAACATGGCTCTCTCGATATGTTGTCGGAATCGGTTCAGCCACAGGGCTTCTCCATGCATCGGGCCAACAGAGATAAACACCTCTCTGGGAAGAGGAAGGGTGGGGGTGTATGCTTCATGATTAATGACTCATGGTGTAATCATAACAACATACAAGAACTCCTTACAATCAAATACAGGCCATATTACCTCCCATGAGAATTCTTGTCAGTTATCGCCACAGCTGTGTCCATTCTCCCTCAAGCAGACACCAAGATGGCCCTCAAGGAACTTCACTGGACTCTATGGAAACTAGGAACCATATATCCTGAGGCTGCGTTTATTGTAGCTGGGGATTTTAACAAAGCAAATTTGAGAACAAGGCTCCCTAAATTCCATCAGCATATTGATTGTACTACGCGCGGGGGTAATACACTCGATGTATGTAGTTCTGTCCTTGAGCTGTTCTTTTCTAATGATGTTCTGTATTATGTTTCATGTTTTGTGTGGACCCCAGGAAGAGTAGCTGCTGCTTTTGCAACAACTAATGGGGATCCTAATAAAATACCAAATACCACTGCTGCTCAAACTTCTGCGATGAATACAAAGCCTTCTCCCACCCTCTCTTCAGCAAATTTGACCACAACACCATCTTGCTCCTACCGTCTTATAGGCAGAAACTCAAACAGGATGTACCAGTGACTAGAACCATTCAAAGCTGGTCTGACAATCGGAATCCATGCTTCAAGATTGTTTTAATCACGCTGCTGGCATATGTTCCGGTCAGCCTCGGAGAACAACATCAACCGATACATTGACTCGGTGAGTGAGTTTATTAGGAAGTGCATTGGAGATGTTGTACCCACTGTGACTATTAAAACCTACCCTAACCAGAAACAGTGGATGGGTGGCGGCATTCGCGCACAACTGAAAGCGCAAACCACCGCATTTAACCATGGAAAAAGGTCTGGGAATATGGCTGAATATAAACAGTGTAGTCATTCCCTACGCAAGGCAAACAAGCAAAATGCCGGTACAGGGACAAAGTGGAGTCAAAATTCGGTGGCTCAGACACGAGACGTATGTGGCAGGGGTCTACAGGAAACTACAGACTACAAAAAGAAAAACAGCCATGCCACGGACATCGCCGCCACGCCTCCAGACAAACTAAAGACCTTCTTTGCCTGCTTTGAGGATAATACCGTGCCACCATCGCGGTCCGCTAACAAGGACTGCGCCCCCCCTCCCCCCTCCTTTTCCGTGGCCGACGTGAGTTAAACATTTAAATGTGTTAACCCTTGCAAGGCTGCTGGCCCAGGCGCCATCCCTAGCCGCGTCCTCAGAGCATGCGCAGACCAGCTGGCTGGTGTGTTTACGGACATATTCAATCGCTACCTATCCCAGTCTGCTGTCCCCACATGCTTCAAGATGGCCACCATTGTTCCTGTACCCAAGTAGGAAAAGAAAACTGAACTAAATGAGTACCGCCCCATAGCACTCACTTCTGTCATCATGAAGTGCTTTGAGAGACTTGTCAAGGATATCACCTCCACCTTACCGGCCACTAGTGGTGTAACGGACCGTAGTTGATCGCATGTGAACCGTGGATCAATTGCAAAGTTGATCTAGTTTATCATAGAGTGAAATACAGTTTTACTGACACTTTTTAAAGTAATATTCCTTAAATCAATGCAGAGTTGCAGTGAAAAGATAGAGACAAGACAGATGCTGTGTTCTACTCTGAAGCCTGAAGGTTGATTAGATATATCTTTTTTAAAGCAGTTGTGTGTACTGTTCACGTAAACGGGGCATGTTGAATCCCAACGAATCAATCCTGGATGCTCGCGTTGCAAAAGCAAAGAAGAAAAAAGAGCAGTGACAGCCACGGAGCTAGCGGAGGAGCTGAAGAACTGGAAAAGCCTCCCGCTTCGTTCAAGTCTCATGTATGGGAGCATTTTGGCCTCCCTGTCAAATATGATGACGGAAGAAGGGTGGTGGACAACACTATTACGGTGTGTAGGCATTGTGCCACAAGAAAGCCGTATGATCATGGAAATACATAGAGCATGGCCACACATTTAAAGCTTCATCACCCTGGTGTGTCAGTGACGGGAGTCAACAATTTCTCACCGTGGCATTTAAGCAGCACTTTGCTACAGAAGCAGACCGGGCTAAAGCCATCACCAAATCTATTTCGATGTTTATCGCTGCAGATGTGGCCATACTCTGTTGTGGAAAACAAAGGGTTTAATAATAGGGTGAAAGTGCTTGAGCCAAGCTACGAAATCCCCTGGCACACCCACTTCAGTATGAAGATTGTGCCAGATCTTTATGAACAGGAAAAGATCAAAATTGGCGACAAATTATCCAAGGCATCCTCTGTTGCCCTCACCACTTCCAGGGCAATGGAAAGCTACGTGACTGTGACTGCTCACTACACCACTGAGAAGTCGGAGATGTAAAGTCCTGTGCTACAGACAGGCCACCTCTATGAGAGTCACACAGGCACACATCTGGCACAGGTACTGCTAGGAGCAGTAGCAGAGTGGAAGTTAGAGAGGCCCAATAGCAATATCCCAACCACCACAGAAAATGCCAAGAACCAAGTAAATGCAGTGATAGAGGTTGGACTGGGGCCACATCACAAAGAGGAATCTCGGTGAACCAGATAGACCGCCTCCTTGGGAGGATGAGGAAGGTGGTTTTCGTTGGACGTACTGCCAAATTCTCTAAAACGACATCAAAGGTGGCTTATGGTAAAAAAAAAAATTACATTCAATGCTATGGCAACAGCTCTGGAGGACTTTCATGCAGTCAACATGCCAATTTGTGACATTGTGTTGTGTGACAAAACACATTTTAGAGTGGCCTTTTCTTGTCCCCAGCACAAGGTGCACCTGTGTAATGACCATGCTATTTAATCAGCTTCTTGATATCCTTATTTTGGCAAAGGAGAAACGCTCACTAACTGGGATGTAATGAGATTTTGTGCACAACATTTGAGAGAAATACATTTTTTGTGTGTTTTGAAAGTTGTCTGGATATCCTTTGGGTGGTGGACCATTGTGCTCCTGGCACCAACTACCATACCCCGTTCAAAGGCACTTAAATATTTTGTCATTCACCCTCTGAATGGCACACACACACACAATCCATGTTTTAAGGCTTAAAAATCCTTCTTTAACCTGTCCCCTCCCCTTAACTTCTTATGTTATAGGGGACGCTTGCATCCCACTTGGCCAAAAACCAGGGAAAATGCAGCGTGGCAAATTCAAATAAAATGATATAAAAATCAAACTTTCAGTAAATCACACATGTAAGATACTCAATTAAGGGTACAGATTTTAAAAAGGCTTTTCGGCGAAAGCAATAAGAAGCTATTATCTGATGATAGCACAACAGTAAACAAAGAGAGTAGCATATTTCAACCCTGCAGGCGCTACACAAAACGCAGAAATAAAATATAAAACATGCCTTTGACGAACTTCTTTTGTTGGCACTCCAATATGTCCCATAAACATCACAATTGGTCCTTTTGTTCAATTAATTCCGTCCATATATATCCAAAATGTCTATTTATTTGGCCCGTTTGATCCAGAAAAAAACAGCTTCCAAAATGCGCAACGTCGCTACAAAATATTTCAAAAGTTGCCTATAAACTTTGCCAAAATATTTCAAACTACTTTTGTAATACAACTTTAGGTATTTTTAAACGTTAATCATTGATCAAATTGAAGACGGGTCTATCTGTGTTCAATACAGGAACACAACAAACCAAGCTACTTTTGAAGTCTTGCTCAACTCTCAACAGTGTTACGCAGTTCCTAGTTGGCCCTACTTCTTCATTGCACAAATGAATAACCTCAACCAAATTCCAAAGACTGGAGACATCCAGTGGAAGCGGTAGGAACTGAAAACAAGTTCCTAAGAAATATCGTTTGCCAATGAGAACTCAGTGAACAGACTGAGACCTCAAAATTCTGAACGGTTCGTCCTCAGGGTTTTGCCTGCTACATAAGTTCTGTTATACAGACATGATTCAAACAGTTTTAGCAACTTCAGTGTTTTCTATCCAAATCTACTAATAATATGCATATCTTATATTCTTGGCATGAGTAGCAGGAAGTTGAAATTGGGCACGCTATTTATCCAAAAGTGAAAATGCTGCCCCCTATACCTTAAGAAGTTAATCTACACTGATTGAAGTGAATTTAACAAGTAACATCAATATGGGATCATAGCTTACACCTGGATTCACCGAGTCAGTCTATCTCATGGAAAGAGCAGGCGTTCTTACTGTTTTGTCTACTCAGTGTATAAAACACAGAAAAATCATGTTTTAGACTGCACTGAGCCTTTAAAGATGGCTCGCTCCCCCATCTTTCATTGTATTTTTGTGAGCATGTCGTGGCAATTACACTTGACGATTAGGAGAGTGAAATTCCAGGGTAATCACACATGTGTTGGTCCGTTCAGGACAGACCCCACGTCTACCCTCACCCTAGTGTGTGTGTGTGTGTGTGTGTGTGTGTGTGTGTATACTGATGTGTATTCATTGCCCTGTTTGTGTGTGTATTCGTGCGAGTGTGTTTGTGTGTGCTCGCCTTACAATTGGCTAAGATAAATGATTGCTGGTGACAATGTTTGAGCACTCTGTCCTTACAACATGTCTGAGGATACACAGTCCTGAGATAGTTGAGCCAAACCTCCAGCCAAGATGAAATAGTAGTACAGTCCTGTGTACCTCTGGCCTGGCGGAACGTACTGTAACATATTGGAATGGAAAACATGGCTTATGGAAGGGCAAGAGAGCAAAGCTGCACATGTCCCCAGTTAACTAACTGAAGTAGGCCAAGTCCAAAAAGACACCACTAAACAAGCTTCACACACACACACACACACACACACACACACACACCTCCTGGTGATCCACCGATGCCCGCTCAGTGAATTATTGATCTGTTTTTTTACTGATTCAGTTTGTGATTTGTCAATCATGGGGCTGTCTCTTTAAACTCATCCCAATAAGTTGGTAGGGAGGATGGGATGTGTGTGTGTGTGTGTGTCGGTATGTGTTAGTCTTTTCAGGGCGAGGTTATGAGGTTCATTATCGACACAGAGGTGTGTGAGGACAGGGGTGTGTGTGTGTGTGTATGCTCATGTGCATGTATTTGTGTACATGCACGCGATGCTGGCCTTCTTGCAAAGAAAAAGCCATATCTCAGACTGGCCAATAAAAAGAAAAGATTAAGATGGACAAAAGAACACAGACACTGGACAGAGGAACTCTGCCAAGAAGGCCAGCTTCCCGGGAGCCGCCACTTCAATGTTGACGTTGAGATGGGTACTATTTCATGAAGCTGCCAGTTGAGGACTTATGAGGCGTCTGTTTCTCAAACTACACACTCTAACATACTTGCTCAGTTTTGCACCGGGGCTTCCCACTCCTCTTTCTATTCTGGTTAGAGACAGTTTTTGCTGTTCTGTGAAGGGAGTCGTACACAGCGTTGTACTAGATCTTCAGTTTCTTCGCAATTTCTCTCGTGGAATAGCCTTCATTTCTCAGAACAAGAATAGACTGACGAGTTTCAGAAGAAAGTATTTTGTTTCTAGTCATTTTGAGCCTGTAATCGAACCCACAAATGCTGATGCTCCAGATACTCAACTAGTCTAAAGGCGGACAGTTTTATTGCCTCTTTAATGAGGACAACAGTTTTCAGCTGTGCTAACATAATTGCAAAAGGGTTTTCTAATTATCAATTATTATCCTTTTAAAATGATAAACTTGGATTAGCTAACACAACGTGCCATTGGAACACAGGAGTGATGGTTGCTGATAATGGGCCTCTGTACTCCTATGTAGATATTCCATAACAAATCAGCCATTTCGAACTACAATAGTCATTTACAACATTAACAATGTCTATGCTGTATTTCTGATCAATTGAATGTTATTTTATGATCTTTCAAAAACAAGTGACTCCAAACTTTTGAACGTTAGTGTAGGTCTACCAACAAAACCAATGGAGCAAATCACATAACATTTTCACATGGACATAGCTTTTGATTTCTACGATATAGCCTACAGTAGCCTATATGTGGCGTTCAATGCAGGCATACATTGCATGAGACTTTCCATTATGAGGGACTTGACATTAATTAATGAGTTTTTACTTGGTCTGTAACACCGTGGGCCAAATAGGTGACTGTAAATTGCATTGTGTTGTGTTGACTGATGCAAAAACACTATGTAGGCGACCTCTCTGCCTATTGGCTTATTTGCATATTGAAACCTGTCTCAAAATACAACACCGCCCCTTTAATTAAGACATAAGCTTTTTACCTCCCTGGCTTTTCAAAGATAGCTTGAAATGTAGCCTTCACGATCTGTGCTCTTGTAGGAACCGTAATTCCCCATTGCTCACTTACATTTATCTATAACTGGGCTAATAACTTGCTAACTAGCAAAGAGTATCAAGAAATGTGCACACACGCTGTTATGCGCTCTGATCTGAACTGATCTGAAAGCATTGCTCGTGGGCTACCCCTTTCTGCCTACAACAAAATCACAGACTCAAACTTGCATGTTATATTTGTTTTGGTTTGTTGCATTGGAAAGGGGCTGACATAATGTTGATTCGATCACAGAAAAAACGTTGATCTATATAGTGCAAACCAATGGGGCGAACTCAGCGAAGTTCAATCTCTTGCGTGTCTGCGCGGCCTGGCATTTCTTCTGCGCGGCAGTCCTGGAGGAAGTTGGCGGCCAGCGCACGCGCCCAGTTTAGAGTGAATATTGCTCTTGGGGGAACATGCTGTCTTCTTGGTGGTGAAAATAAACATGTGCATCCCTCCCTCTTTCGCTCCCTCTCTTTCCCCATCCCTCCCTCTTTCGCTCCCTCTCTCTCCCCATCCCTCCCTCTTTCACTCCCTCTCTCTCCTCTTTCCCGCTTCGCTCCCTCTCTCTCCTCTTTCCCTCTTTCGCTCCCTCTCTAACTCCTCTTTCCCTCTTTCGCTCCCTCTCTCTCCTCTTTCCCTCTTTCGCTCCCTCTCTCTCTCCTCTTTCCCTCTTCGCTCCCTCTCTCTCTCCTCTTTCCCTCTTCTCTCCCTCTCTCTCTCCTCTTTCCCTCTTCGCTCCCTCTCTCCTCTTTCCCTCTTCGCTCCCTCTCTCTCTCCTCTTTCCCTCTTCGCTCCCTCTCTCTCTCCTCTTTCCCTCTTCGCTCCTCTCTCTCCTCTTTCCCTCTTTCGCTCCCTCTCTCTCTCCTCTTTCCCTCTTTCGCTCCCTCTCTCTCTCCTCTTTCCCTCTTCGCTCCCTCTCTCCTCTTTCCCTCTTCGCTCCCTCTCTCTCTCCTCTTTCCCTCTTTCGCTCCCTCTCTCTCTCTCCTCTTTCCCTCTTCGCTCCCTCTCTCTCTCTCCTCTTTCCCTCTTCGCTCCCTCTCTCTCTCTCCTCTTTCCCTCTTTGCTCCCTCTCTCTCCCCACCCCTCCCTCTTTCGCTCCCTCTCTCTCCCCATCCCTCTTCCGCTCCCTCTCTCTCCTCTTTTCCTCTCAATTTCAATTTAAGGGGTTTATTGGCATGGAAAAGATGAAAATAAATAAACAGAAATATAGCTTGTATTTACAATAGTGTTTGTTCTTCACTGGTTGCCCTTGTGGCAACAGGTCACAAATCTTGCTTGCTGCTTTATCCAATAGATTTGGGAGTTCATCAAAATTGGTTTTATTTTCGAATTCTTTGTGGGTCTGTGTAATCTTAATTATGATTACTTTTTTATTTTAAAAAAATGTACCCCTTTTTCGTGGTACACAATTGGTAGTTACAGTCTTGTCTCATCGCTGCAACTCCCGTACGAGCTCGGGAGAGTTCAGAATTGGTATGTTGAATGTTATCTTCCTTTTGATGGCATAGAAGGCCCTTCTTGCCTTGTCTCTCAGATTGTTCACAGCTTTGTGGAAGTTACCTGTGGCGCTGATGTTTAGACCGAGGTATGTATAGTTTTTTGTGTGCTCTACGGCAATGGTGTCTAGATGGAATTTGTATTTGTGGTGCTGGCAACTAAATGTTTTTTGGAACACAATTAGTTTTGTCTTACTGAGATTTACTGTCAGGGCCCAGGTCTGACAGAATATGTGCAGAAGATCTATGTGCTGCTGTAGGCCCTCCTTGGTTGGGGACCCTCTCCCTTCCTCTCTCTCTCTCCATCTCTCTCTCTCTCTCTTTTTTTCTCTTTCTCTTTCCTTTTTCTGTCTTTCACTCCCTCATCTCTCCTTCCTTCTCTCTCCCTATGTACCTCCCTCGCCCCTCTCTCTCCCTTCCCCCTTTCTCTCTCTCTCTCTCCCTGGGGTTTTAATTACTGTCTCCCTTCACTTCTCATTAGCAGGGCCAGGCCTGTCATCCTTAATGCTAATGCAGACACACACACACACACACACACACACACACGCTGAACTAAACCACGAACGCACACACACTAAATCAACCAAACACACACCTTAGAAGCGAACACACACACATTCAGATTAACATCAACACACAAAGTAAGCCACACACACACACACACAGCCACACATACACCGCAGGAAAAAACTTGCAAAAACACCTTCTCTGCCTGTGACACCAGCACTAACGCAAAAACACAGCTAGCAGCCCTTCTGGACAGCGATGCTAATTCTCGGCTGTTCTCTGTAGACTTTTCTAAACCCAGCCCCTTAGTGTCCTCTGTGACAGTCTCTCATCAGAAGTCCCAGAGAGAAACACCACTGATGCAGTTGCTCACAACACCGGGAGAGGAAGGAAGTGGAGAGGAGAGGAAATAGTCACCCACAAGCACAACCACTTATATATCCATAAAACCCCTACCCACACACTAACTCACTCACTTTCCTACACTCACTCATATACTGACATCTGGGTCATCATGTTAAGGTTATATTGGCTATAATAAACTGGGTGGTTCGAGCCCTGAATGCTGATTGGCTGACAGCCCATATACCACAGGTATGACAAAACATGTATTTGTACTGCTCTAATGACTTTGGTTACCAGTTGATAATAGCAATAAGGCACCTCAGGGGTTTGTGGTATATGGCCAATATACCACGGCTAAGGGCTGTGTCCAGGCACTCCGCGTTGCGTCGTGCAAATAGAACAGGCATAAGCCGTGGTATATTGACCAAATACCACACCCCCCTGGGCCTTATTGCTTGAAAATAGCATGTTTTTAAGGATTTATGGCATTTTTGGATGCGAAGTTACATTCCACCTCAGTTGTTGTCATTGTCTTCCCCACCTCATCCTGCTTTGTGGGTGAGGAGATGGGCCACATCACAATGGGCTGGACAAGGAGAGAGAGCAGGGGCCTCGCGGTCGAGACATCTGAGTTAGCGAGCAGCTAATTCGGCTAATACAGATTAGCTCCCATGGGAACAGACGTATTGATTGAACAACAAAGGCTGGGAGAAAAACGCTCCAACATTCAATTATCTCCACCGATAGACATAATGCCATCCCCTCTCTCTCTCTCTCTCCCGCCCCACCCCCCCACTCTCTCTCTCCCACCACTTTCTCTCTCTATGTTTGCGAGCTTATGCAATTCTTTGGTGTGTGATTGTTTTTGTTCATATGAGCTCGGCTGGTGTGTGTGTTTGTGTGTGTGTGTGTGTGTGTGTGTGTGTGTGTGTGTGTGTGGTGGGGGTGCTGTTATTCATGTTATTCAATGACACTGAACCATGAGCAAGGAAATTATGAAAGTAAGGATGTTGAAAGCATGTGATGTACACTATATATACATAAGTATGTGGACACCCCTTTAAATTAGTGCATTTGGTTATTTCAGCCACGCCCATTGCTGACAGGTGTATAAAATCGAGCACATAGCCATGCAATCTCCATAGAAAACATTGGCAATAGAATGGCCTTACTGAAGAGCTCAGTGGCTTTCAACGTGGCACCGTCATAGGATGCCACCTTTCCAACAAGTCAGTTCGTCAAATGTCTGCCGTGCTAGAGCTGCCCCGGTCAATTGTAAATGCTGTTATTGTGAAGTGGAAACGTCTAGGCGCAACAACGGCTCAGCTGCGAAGTGTTAGGCCACACAAGCTCACAGAATCCCCGCAGAAATGTTACAACATCTGGTGAAAAGCCTTCCCAGAAGAGTGGAGGCTGTTATAGCAGCAAAGGGAGGACCAACTCTATATTAATGCACATGATTTTGGAATGAGATGTTCAACGAGCAGTTTCCAAATACTTTGGTCATGTAGTGTATGTTGTTGCAGCCACCAGTGTAGGGTGCCGTTGCCCCTAGATTCTGATCTTGGGTCCGTTTTCTCTTCTCTTCCTCTAATTGTTAGGATTAGGTAATAGTGCCTTCGGAAAGTATTCAGACCCCTTTACTTACGTTACGATACAGCCTTATTCTAAAATTGATTGAAATTGATTGAACAATACCCCATAATGACAAAGCAAAAACAGGTTTTTAAATTTTTTTGCTAATTTAAAATAAAATAAGAACTGAAACATCACCTTTACATAAGTATTCAGACCCTTTACTCAGTACTTTGTTGAAGCACCTTTGGCAGCAAGCTATTTGGGGCGTTTCTCCCATTCTTCTCTACAGATCATCTCAAGCTCTGTTAGGTTGGATGGGGAGTGTTGCTGCACAACTATTTTCAGGTCTCTCCAGAGATGTTCGACCGGGTTCAAGTCCAGACTCTGGCTGGTCCACTCAAGGACATTCAGAGACTTGTCCTAAAGCCACTCTTGCGTTGTCTTGGCTGTGTTCTTAGGGTCATTATCCTGTTGGTAGGTGACTCTTCGCCCCAGTCTGAGTTCCTGAGCACTCTGGGCAGGTTTTCATCAAGGATCTCTCAGTACTTTACTCCATTCATCTTTCCCCTGATCCTGACTAGTGTCCCAGTCTCTGCCGCTGAAAAACATCCCCACAGCTTGATGCTGCCACCACCATGCTTCACCGTAGGGATGGTGCCAGGTTTCCTCTAAACGTGATGCTTGGCATTCAGGCCAATCTTGGTTTCATCAGACCAGAGAATCTTGTTTCTCATGGTCTGAGAGTCTTTAGGTGCTTTCTAAAAAACTCCAAGCGGGCTGTCATGTGCCTTTTACTAATGAGTAAAAGGCACATGACAGAGTCTGGCCACTGTACTATAAAGGCCTGATTGGTGAAGTGCTGCAGAGATGGTGGTCCTTCTAGAAGGATCTCCCATCTCCACAGAGGAACTCTCAAGCTTTGTCAGAGTGACCATCAGGTTCTTGGTCACCTCCCTGTCCAAGGCCCTTCTCCCCCGATTGATCATTATGGCCGTGTGGCCAGCTCTAGGAATAGTCTTGGTGGTTCCAAACTTCTTCCATTTAAGAATGATGGAGGGCACTGTGTTCTTGGGACCTTCAATGCTGCAGACATTTTTTGGTACCCTTCGCCACATCTGTGCCTCGAAACAATCCTGTCTCGGAGCTCTATGGACAATACCTTCAACCTCATGACTTGGTTTTTGCTGTGGCATGCACTGTCAACTCTGGGACCTTTTGTAGACAGTTGTGTGCCTTTCCAAAGCATGTCCAATCAATTGAATTTGCCACAGGAGGACTCCAATCAAGCTGAAGAAACATCTCAAAGATGGTCAATGGAAACAGGAGGCACCTGAGCTAAATTTCGTGTCTCATAGCAATGGTTCTTTATACTTATGTAAATAAGATATGTTTTTTTATTTCTGATAAATTTGCAAAACAAATGTAATAACTGTTTTTGCTTTGTTATTATGGGGTATTGTGTGTAGATTGCTGATTATTAAAAAAAAAATGTAATCCATTTTTGAATAAGGCTGTAAAGTAACAAAACGTGGAGGGGTCTGAATACTTTCCGAAGGCACTGTATGACCAATGCGTCCTGGTTATTAGCATATTAGCGTTAGCCATCACACCTCTGGCTCTTTACATTTTCATAGCCCTAAATCTGATTGCCACTCGTCAGGTCTTTCTGCGGGCGGCTCGGCTCGTCTTCTTTGGGAGAAGCAGAGTGGCGAGGGCTTCTCATTTCCCACGGCCAATGACACGTGAAGGTGACGCAGATAACAGATGCGTCGGCGGGGGCGCATGCACAGACACACATTCCCACAAACAGTCTATCTTGTTTCTTTCGCTCGCTCTCTTGCTCACACACACACACACACACACACACACACACACACACACACACACACACACCAGGGTCATCATCATTAGGCGAGAGCGGCGGTGCGCTAAATGGCTGATGATGGGAGGGAATTTTTGGCTAATGGCAGGAGCGTGCGACCAGGGCGTGATATCCCTGGAGTGTCTAGAGGGATGGAGAGAGAGAGTGTGGTAAATTGGGAGGGAGTAGTGTGGGGTTGGGGAGTAAGCAGAACCTCAAAGTAACCTTACATTTTAGACTTTTATCACTCTTATCCAGAGTGACTTACAGTAAGTACATTCAACTAAAGTAGTCGAGACACCCACATATCAGGATTATTGCGGGTAAAACCTACTACTTTCTTCAATATCCATTCACTCAGTCTAAAGGCCTAAGGCAAGATCACTGGTTAGAGGGTGAGCTATGTATGAAAAGATCCAATCCTCCAAATTCCTTCTCTATCAGGGTAACATATAGTCCCAAAAGTCATTTGAGGGTTTGGGCAAGAGAGGGAATTTATCGAAATGAAAGGCTACTCGATGAAGAGGGGAGGCCATTTTCTGGCGAAGCAGTATTGACTCCTGCACTCGTTCTAACAAAAGGCATTAAATAGCCTCACCTGGAACTGTGTGTGTGTGTGTGTGCATGTGTGTGTGAGAGAGAGAGCTATAGTAGATGGAGAGCATATGGGAGGGGAGGAGAGAAGGGGAAATGAGGAGAAGGGGATACCAGTGTAGAAGAGAGAGAGAGAGAAAGAGAAATAAAGGGGGTGGGGACTCGTGAGGGTGTGTTGAGCGAGATGGATAAGTCGGTTGGGGGGAGAATGGGAGGACAAACTTTGCTGCCGTTTTATCTCTGGTATCTTATCTTATGGGCTTGGATGTCATAAAAGCGTAATGATGATTAGATCAGTGAGGAGCGATATTTATTTTACTGTGCTCTTTACACAGGAGTGTGCGCAGTCCTTTGTCATAAATAATGAAACCCTCCCATCTTAGAAGTTAAATGAAATATTTACACAGGGACGCCATGTAAACTCTCCCCCTGAATGAATCATTATCACACCCACTTAATGTTAGAAAAATTCAAAGGCATTCAGGAAAAGAACCAAACAATAATGGCCACCTTTTTTGCAGTGTGTTTGTACAGTATGCGGTCACATATTTGTGGTCCGACCACAATCTTTCACAATTACAAAGTGGATAGGCTCACCGTGCATCTTGTATCTTCAGCATAGCCATGCAAATGGATACCAATCACCCACCTGGATGATGCCATGGCAGCCATTTTAGTGATGTAATACACTACTTTAGTGCTGTGATTTTCTGTAATTATCTATAACACTATAATACTTGATATAGAGAATTAAAGAATGTCTCAAAACTCCACACCATAACATAATAAATACAGTAGACCATTGTGATACTGTATAATGGAAGATGTTTTTTATTTGACTTCTAGCCTCTCCCCAAATCACTTCCAAAACCTGAGGAGTGTTTTTGGTTGGCCAATTACTAGTCTTTTACAGTTCATGTTAATTGGGACCAGAAACTTGGTCTGAGCCTCATTCGATAACGATTCTCTCAGATTCTATCAGACTCAAAACTGCTGGATTGTTTTGAGAATACAGATTGGAATACAGTATGTTCAAAGATTCATCCACCCAGGACTCATCCATCAACATTGAGGAATATACCAGGCTGACTTGCTGACTGACGAGAGGCTGACAGGCTGACTTGCTGACTGACGAGAGGCTGACAGGCTGACTGACGAGACATGTTAGGACATGTGTTGATGATGTTGTACCAACAATAACAATCCGGGCATATCCCAACCAGAACCCCAAGATGAACGGAGATAGCCGTACCATGCTAAGAGCCCATACTGCAGCATTCAATGTCAGCAGAACAAACCCAGATGACTCGGTGGCGCGAGGCATACAAGGCAAGCAGGTACGAGCTCCGCAAATCCATTAGGGATGCAAAACGACAATACGGAATCAAACTTTAATTGATGGGTCTACCGATTCTTACAGACGACAAAGGCAAATCCATCTGTGTGGTGCCCACCGAAGCCTCCCTCCCAGACGAGCTTAACACAATCTATGCTCGTTTTGAGGCAGACAATACTGAGCCATTCAGGAAGACTCTAGCTGTTCCGGACGACCAGGTGCATTCACTCTCTGACGCTGACATGAGGAAAACTCTCAAATGAGTGAATACTCACAAAGCTGCAGCCAGATGGCATCCCTGGCCGCGCCAGTGTGTGCCGACCAGCTTGCGGCTGTCTTCTCGGACATCTTCAACCTGTCTTTGTCCCAAGCTGTAGTCCCCACCTGCTTTAAGGAGACCACCATCATCCCAGTGCCCAAGAAAAACAAGATGACATGTCCAAATGACTATCGCCTCGTCGTGCTCACCTAAGTCATCATGAGGTGCTTTGAGAAGTTGGACATGGCCCACATCAAGGCCAACATGCCAGGCACATTAGACCCACTCCAATTTGGCTACCGCTCTAACAGATCCACAGAAGATGCCATTGTCATTGTTCAGCATTTAACACTATTGTTCTCTCCCAGCTCGACACCAAGATCAGAGCCCTGGGTCTGGACACCACCCTCTACAGCTAGATTCGGGACTTCCTGACAGGCAGACCACAGGCTGTGAGGATTGGCAACAACACCTCCTCCACACTTCTCTTAACACAGGAGCCCCCCAGGGGTGTGTCCTCAGCACTCTGCTGTACTCCCTGTTCACCCACTACTGTGTGGCTTTGCAGGACACCAACTCCATCATCAAGTTTGCTGACGACACCACGGTTGTAGGCATGATAACCAACAACGACAGGTCAGCCTATAGGGAGGAGATAAGTGAACTGGAATTGTGGTGTCATGACAGCAACCTCTTCCTCAACGTCAGCAAAACAAAGAAGTTGATTTTTGACTTCAGGAAGCAGAGGAGGGAACATGTCCCGATCCACATTAATAGGGCTGCAGTAGAGAGAGTCACAAAGGGAGCGTACTGACCGGTTGTATCATGGCGCGGTATGGGAATTTCTTGGTCCACGACCGCAAGGCCCTCCAGCGAGTGGCGAAGATGACCCAGTACATCACTGGGACTGTGCCCGCACCCATTCAGGCCATCTACTCGAATCGGTGCCCGAGGAAGGCACGCAGCATCATCAAGGACCCCACACACCCCAGCCACGAGCTGTTATTTCCCTTACCATCAGAGAATGAGGTCTGATAACAACAGGCTCAGAGACAGATTCTATCTACAAGCCATCAGACTGCTGAACACTGGAACTGGACTGACCACCTGCTCTGATTCTCCACAAATTAGCACACATGCACTCACTCATGCACACACATATACATTCCTGCTACACACACAACTGCTGCTACCAGACTCTTATTATACTGCTCAGTTTATGCACTGTTTTTACACATGTAAATATTGGACTATAAATTCACTTTCTGTATTATACTAATGCAAAAAAAAAATATATATATACTGAGCCATTTACTTTATAGTCATATTCTTATATTTTCTTATTTCTTATTGTTGTGTCATTGTCGAGAAGGAACCTGCAAGTAAGCCTTTTGTTGGACTGTGTATACCATGCGTATCCAGTATATAGGACTTATAAAACTTGAAACTGGAACTCTCCTTCCCAATACACGCTGGCCTTCAGCAGAATATTACTTATTAAGCGGCCATTATGCGCAAGGTCAACCGTGGAGAGTCTTCGGGAGAGCACACTTTATGAGCTTGGATTTTCATTCTCCAGTGTTCTTTTCTCCGATCTGCATACAGAGCTGTAGCCATCATGCTGGGAAAGTGCTTTCCAAAAATACTAAACTACAGATATAAAGTCTGTCGAGTAAGATGAGGCATTTTGTAGCAGTGCTATTTTCTTTGAACCCGGTAAACCCTCTCCATTTCTAGTCATTCAGAAGGCATTTGGGAAGTTGATTTTACAGGATTGATTTTTACAATGTTGATAACAATTTAGTCACATTTTAGTCTGTTCACTGTCCACCATGGTAAGACTACATGGAACTGTCCAATTCCTTAAACCATCCAATAGTAATAAGATATTCAAATGAATAACCCTACTTTGATAATGCAAAGAAATCTAAGTAAATGTGAGACTATATTACTCCTTGTAGCCGCGTTTATTTCAGTTGCACAACATCGGAGCGCATTAATGATTTACAGTACCATTCCAGGGTTTTTCTCTCTTTTTACTATTTTCTACATTGCAGAATAACTATGAAATACTATGAAATTAAATGTATGGAATCATGTAGTAACCAAAAAAGTGTTAAACAAATATATTTCAGATTTCAGATTCTTCAAAGTAGCCACCCTTTGCCTTGATGACAGCTTTGCACACTTTTTGCATTCTCTCAACCAGATTCATGAGGTAGTCATCTGGAATGCATTTCAATTAACAGGTGTGCTTTGTTAAGTTGTGGAATTTCTTTCCTTCTTAATGCATTTGAGCCAGTCAGTTGTGTTGTGACAGGGTAGGGGTGGTATACAGAAGATTTCCCATTTTGGTAAAAGACCAAGTCCATATTATGGCAAGAACAGCTCAAATAAGCAAAGAGAAACGAAAGTACATCAGCACTTTAAGACATGAAGGTCAGTCAATCCGGAAAATGTCAAGAACATGTCAAGAAAGTGTATTCAAGTGAATCAGTCCTTCATGGTCGAGTTGCTGCAAAGAAACCACTACTAAAGGACACCAATAATAAGAAGACTTGCTTGGGCCAAATTTGAGATTTTTGGTTCCAACCGCCATGTCTTTGTAAGACATAGAGTAGGTGAGCGGATGATCTCCGCATGTGTGGTTCCCACAGTGAATCATGGAGGAGGATGTGTGATGGTGTGGGGGTGCTTTGCTGGTGACACTGTGGTTTATTTAGAATTCAAGGCACACTTAACCAGCATGGCTACCACAGCATTCTGCAGCGATATGCCATCCCATCTGGTTTGCGCTTAGTGGGACTAACATTTGTTTTTCAACAGAACAATGACCCAGGACAATGACCCAACACACCTCCAGGCTGTGTAAGAGCTATTTGACCAAGAAGGAGAATGATGGAGTGCTGCATCAGATGACCTGGCCTGCACAGTCACCCAACCCAGTTGAGATGGTTTGGGATGAGTTGGATCTTTTGGTTACTACATTATTTTATGTGTTATTTCATAGTTTTGATGTCTTCACTATTATTCTACACTGTAGAAAATAGTAAAATAAAATAAGAAAAAAAGATAACCCTGGAATGAGTAGGTGTGTCCAAACTTTTGACTGGTACTGTATGTGTGTTGATGATGCTTTGCATGGCATGGCATCATCAAGGAGTGCCAAGTTTGCCAACTGCTTACATGGAATCCTTACATCAGAGAGAGCAGGGCTGGTGTTACTGGTTTCCTCAGAGATCCCATGGAAAATCTCCCAACGTGTTGCCTATAAAGCACAGGGCATCCAGTAGACTAGATCATAACTCTTACTGTCCTAGTGTCTCGTCAGTTCAAGTCAAGTCACATTTTATTTGTTACATGCAATCCGAATAAAACAGGTCTAGCTAGACCTTACCATGAAATGCTTACTTACAAGCCCTTAACCAACAATGCAGTTCAAGAAAGAGAGTTAAGAAAATATTTACTAAATAAACTAAAGTAAAAAATGTAAACAATAACCAGGCTATATACAGGGGTACCGGTACCGAGTCAATGTGCGGGGGTACAGGTTAGTTGAGGTAATTTGTACATGTAGGTAGAGGTCAAGTGACTATGCATAGATAATAAACAGAGAGTAGCAGCAGTGTAAAAACAAAGGTACGGGAATCCAGTAGACTAGATCATAACTCTCACTGTCCTAGTGTCACATCCATTCCAGTAGACTAGATCATAACTCTCACTGTCCTAGTGTCACATCCAATCCAGTAGACTAGATCATAACTCTTATTGTCCTAGTGTCACATCCAATCCAGTAGACTAGATCATAACTCTCACTGTCCTAGTGTCACATCCAATCCAGTAGACTAGATCATAACTCTTATTGTCCTAGTGTCACATCCATTCCAGTAGACTAGATCATAACTCTCACTGTCCTAGTGTCACATCCATTCCAGTAGACTAGATCATAACTCTCACTGTCCTAGTGTCACATCCATTCCAGTAGACTAGATCATAACTCTCACTGTCCTAGTGTCACATCCATTCCAGTAGACTAGATCATAACTCTCACTGTCCTAGTGTCACATCCATTCCAGTAGACTAGATCATAACTCTTATTGTCCTAGTGTCACATCCAATCCAGTAGACTAGATCATAACTCTCACTGTCCTAGTGTCACATCCAATCCAGTAGACTAGATCATAACTCTTATTGTCCTAGTGTCACATCCATTCCAGTAGACTAGATCATAACTCTCACTGTCCTAGTGTCACATCCATTCCAGTAGACTAGATCATAACTCTCACTGTCCTAGTGTCACATCCATTCCAGTAGACTAGATCATAACTCTCACTGTCCTAGTGTCACATCCAATCCAGTAGACTAGATCATAACTCTCACTGTCCTAGTGTCACATCCATTCCAGTAGACTAGATCATAACTCTCACTGTCCTAGTGTCACATCCATTCCAGTAGACTAGATCATAACTCTCACTGTCCTAGTGTCACATCCAATCCAGTAGACTAGATCATAACTCTCACTGTCCTAGTGTCACATCCATTCCAGTAGACTAGATCATAACTCTCACTGTCCTAGTGTCACATCCAATCCAGTAGACTAGATCATAACTGTCACTGTCCTAGTGTCACATCCATTCCAGTAGACTAGATCATAACTCTCACTGTCCTAGTGTCACATCCAATCCAGTAGACTAGATCATAACTCTCACTGTCCTAGTGTCACATCCATTCCAGTAGACTAGATCATAACTCTTATTGTCCTAGTGTCACATCCAATCCAGTAGACTAGATCATAACTCTCACTGTCCTAGTGTCACATCCAATCCAGTAGACTAGATCATAACTCTCACTGTCCTAGTGTCACATCCAATCCAGTAGACTAGATCATAACTCTCACTGTCCTAGTGTCACATCCAATCCAGTAGACTAGATCATAACTCTCACTGTCCTAGTGTCACATCCATTCCAGTAGACTAGATCATAACTCTTATTGTCCTAGTGTCACATCCAATCCAGTAGACTAGATCATAACTCTCACTGTCCTAGTGTCACATCCAATCCAGTAGACTAGATCATAACTCGTATTGTCCTAGTGTCACATCCATTCCAGTAGACTAGATCATAACTCTTATTGTCCTAGTGTCACATCCAATCCAGTAGACTAGATCATAACTCTTATTGTCCTAGTGTCACATCCATTCCAGTAGACTAGATCATAACTCTCACTGTCCTAGTGTCACATCCAATCCAGTAGACTAGATCAGAACTCTCACTGTCCTAGTGTCACATCCAATCCAGTAGACTAGATCATAACTCTTATTGTCCTAGTGTCACATCCAATCCAGTAGACTAGATCATAACTCTTATTATCCTAGTGTCACATCCAATCCAGTAGACTAGATCATAACTCTCACTGTCCTAGTGTCACATCCAATCCAGTAGACTAGATCATAACTCTCACTGTCCTAGTGTCACATCCAATCCAGTAGACTAGATCATAACTCTCACTGTCCTAGTGTCACATCCAATCCAGTAGACTAGATCATAACTCTTATTGTCCTAGTGTCACATCCATTCCAGTAGACTAGATCATAACTCTTATTGTCCTAGTGTCACATCCAATCCAGTAGACTAGATCATAACTCTCACTGTCCTAGTGTCACATCCATTCCAGTAGACTAGAGCATAACTCTCACTGTCCTAGTGTCACATCCATTCCAGTAGACTAGATCATAACTCTCACTGTCCTAGTGTCACATCCATTCCAGTAGACTAGATCATAACTCTCACTGTCCTAGTGTCACATCCATTCCAGTAGACTAGATCATAACTCTTATTGTCCTAGTGTCACATCCAATCCAGTAGACTAGATCATAACTCTCACTGTCCTAGTGTCACATCCAATCCAGTAGACTAGATCATAACTCGTATTGTCCTAGTGTCACATCCATTCCAGTAGACTAGATCATAACTCTCACTGTCCTAGTGTCACATCCATTCCAGTAGACTAGATCATAACTCTCACTGTCCTAGTGTCACATCCATTCCAGTAGACTAGATCATAACTCTCACTGTCCTAGTGTCACATCCAATCCAGTAGACTAGATCATAACTCTCACTGTCCTAGTGTCACATCCATTCCAGTAGACTAGATCATAACTCTCACTGTCCTAGTGTCACATCCATTCCAGTAGACTAGATCATAACTCTCACTGTCCTAGTGTCACATCCAATCCAGTAGACTAGATCATAACTCTCACTGTCCTAGTGTCACATCCATTCCAGTAGACTAGATCATAACTCTTATTGTCCTAGTGTCACATCCAATCCAGTAGACTAGATCATAACTCTCACTGTCCTAGTGTCACATCCAATCCAGTAGACTAGATCATAACTCTCACTGTCCTAGTGTCACATCCAATCCAGTAGACTAGATCATAACTCTCACTGTCCTAGTGTCACATCCAATCCAGTAGACTAGATCATAACTCTCACTGTCCTAGTGTCACATCCATTCCAGTAGACTAGATCATAACTCTTATTGTCCTAGTGTCACATCCAATCCAGTAGACTAGATCATAACTCTCACTGTCCTAGTGTCACATCCAATCCAGTAGACTAGATCATAACTCTCACTGTCCTAGTGTCACATCCAATCCAGTAGACTAGATCATAACTCTTATTGTCCTAGTGTCACATCCAATCCAGTAGACTAGATCATAACTCTCACTGTCCTAGTGTCATATCCATTCCAGTAGACTAGATCATAACTCTTATTGTCCTAGTGTCACATCCAATCCAGTAGACTAGATCATAACTCTTATTGTCCTAGTGTCACATCCATTCCAGTAGACTAGATCATAACTCTCACTGTCCTAGTGTCACATCCAATCCAGTAGACTAGATCATAACTCTCACTGTCCTAGTGTCACATCCAATCCAGTAGACTAGATCATAACTCTCACTGTCCTAGTGTCACATCCAATCCAGTAGACTAGATCATAACTCTCACTGTCCTAGTGTCACATCCAATCCAGTAGACTAGATCATAACTCTCACTGTCCTAGTGTCACATCCAATCCAGTAGACTAGATCATAACTCTTATTGTCCTAGTGTCACATCCATTCCAGTAGACTAGATCATAACTCTTATTGTCCTAGTGTCACATCCAATCCAGTAGACTAGATCATAACTCTCACTGTCCTAGTGTCACATCCAATCCAGTAGACTAGATCATAGCTCTCACTGTCCTAGTGTCACATCCAATCCAGTAGACTAGATCATAACTCTTATTGTCCTAGTGTCACATCCATTCCAGTAGACTAGATCATAACTCTCACTGTCCTAGTGTCACATCCATTCCAGTAGACTAGATCATAACTCTCACTGTCCTAGTGTCACATCCAATCCAGTAGACTAGATCATAACTCGTATTGTCCTAGTGTCACATCCATTCCAGTAGACTAGATCATAACTCTTATTGTCCTAGTGTCACATCCAATCCAGTAGACTAGATCATAACTCTTATTGTCCTAGTGTCACATCCATTCCAGTAGACTAGATCATAACTCTCACTGTCCTAGTGTCACATCCAATCCAGTAGACTAGATCAGAACTCTCACTGTCCTAGTGTCACATCCAATCCAGTAGACTAGATCATAACTCTTATTGTCCTAGTGTCACATCCAATCCAGTAGACTAGATCATAACTCTTATTATCCTAGTGTCACATCCAATCCAGTAGACTAGATCATAACTCTCACTGTCCTAGTGTCACATCCAATCCAGTAGACTAGATCATAACTCTCACTGTCCTAGTGTCACATCCAATCCAGTAGACTAGATCATAACTCTCACTGTCCTAGTGTCACATCCAATCCAGTAGACTAGATCATAACTCTTATTGTCCTAGTGTCACATCCAATCCAGTAGACTAGATCATAACTCTTATTGTCCTAGTGTCACATCCATTCCAGTAGACTAGATCATAACTCTTATTGTCCTAGTGTCACATCCAATCCAGTAGACTAGATCATAACTCTCACTGTCCTAGTGTCACATCCAATCCAGTAGACTAGATCATAACTCTCACTGTCCTAGTGTCACATCCAATCCAGTAGACTAGATCATAACTCTCACTGTCCTAGTGTCACATCCAATCCAGTAGACTAGATCATAACTCTTATTGTCCTAGTGTCACATCCAATCCAGTAGACTAGATCATAACTCTCACTGTCCTAGTGTCACATCCAATCCAGTAGACTAGATCATAACTCTCACTGTCCTAGTGTCACATCCAATCCAGTAGACTAGATCATAACTCTCACTGTCCTAGTGTCACATCCAATCCAGTAGACTAGATCATAACTCTTATTGTCCTAGTGTCACATCCAATCCAGTAGACTAGATCATAACTCTCACTGTCCTAGTGTCACATCCAATCCAGTAGACTAGATCATAACTCTTATTGTCCTAGTGTCATATCCATTCCAGTAGACTAGATCATAACTCTTATTGTCCTAGTGTCACATCCATTCCAGTAGACTAGATCATAACTCTCACTGTCCTAGTGTCACATCCAATCCAGTAGACTAGATCATAACTCTCACTGTCCTAGTGTCACATCCAATCCAGTAGACTAGATCATAACTCTTATTGTCCTAGTGTCACATCCATTCCAGTAGACTAGATCATAACTCTTATTGTCCTAGTGTCACATCCAATCCAGTAGACTAGATCATAACTCGTATTGTCCTAGTGTCACATCCAATCCAGTAGACTAGATCATAACTCTTATTGTCCTAGTGTCACATCCATTCCAGTAGACTAGATCATAACTCTCACTGTCCTAGTGTCACATCCAATCCAGTGGACTAAATCATAACTCTCACTGTCCTAGTGTCACATCCAATCCAGTAGACTAGATCATAACTCTCACTGTCCTAGTGTCACATCCATTCCAGTAGACTAGATCATAACTCTCACTGTCCTAGTGTCACATCAGTTCCTGTCAAAGGGGCCATTTGAGGAAATTGATTATCCCTTACAAAAACAAAACCTCCCCAAAACACAACCACAGACATTATCCTCTTTCAGTTAATATAAAATGGTGAGAGCCTGAACCCAGGCCATTGTTTCAGTCTGAGATCCCAGCTGTTTCCAGAGTAAAGCCTGGTCATCTTCAGAGAAGGAATCACCTAGGAAAACAGCCTCTGATCCTCAGACTCTCCCAGGAGAGTGGCAGAGAAGAGACAAGGAGATCAATCTCATCAAATGTCACGCGAAGCCACTAGTGAAGCAGTCTGTGATTGCTGTTGATACAACCTGGTCATTGACCCATGGAGTGTGTGTGTGTGTGTGTGTGTGTGTGTGTGTGTGTGTGTGTGTGTGTGTGTGTGTGTGTGTGTGTGTGTGTGTGTGTGTGTGTGTGTGTGTGTGTGTGTGTGTGTGTGTGTGTGTGTGAGAGAGAGAGAGAACGTGTTTGTGTGTGGAAGGGGGGTTTGGTAGGCCACTGTGTGCCCGAGTTGACCCTATCTGGCTTGGATACTTCAGGGAGAGCTTAGAGCAAATGGAGACACCAGTCTCTCTAGCTATGATGGTTGAAGGGAAGGATCCATGGTGTGTGTGTGTGCACGTGCGTGCGTGGACTGAGGAGGAGGAGAGGTGGGCAGCACTATAGGCGCTGTGTGTGTGTGTTTTAAGGTGTAAAGACACAATATACACCACCCCGTTCACGAAAATGGATCGCTCCTACAGACAGTGAGTCACGTGGCTGTGGTTTGCTATATAAAGCTGGCAGACAGGCATTGAGGCATTCAGTTACTGGTGTGATCGTCGGTGCCAGGCGCGCCAGCTCCAGTATCTCAGAAACGCCTGTCTTCTGGGCATTTCACACACAACAGTGTCTAGGGTTTACCGAGAATGGTGCGACAAACAAAATACATCCAGTCAGTGGCAGTCCTGTGGACGAAAACAGCTTGTTGATGAGAAAGGTCGAAGGAGAATGGCAAGAATCGTACAAGCTAAAACACGGGCTACAAACAGACAAACAACAGTACAGTACAACAGTGGTGTGCAGAACAGCATATCGGAATGCGCAACCCGTCAATTCTCATCACAGATGGGCTATTGCAGCAGGCGACCCCACCAGGTTCCACTCCGATCAGCTAAAAACTAGAAGAAGCGGCTCCAGTGGGCACGCAATCGCCAACACTGGACAACTGAGGACTGGAAAAACATTGCCTGGAACATGACAGTGAGTTCAGTTTACTTGGGTGGCCTGGTCAGTCCCCAGACCTCAACCCAATAGAGCCTCTTTGGGATGAGATGGAACAGGCTGTTCACAGCATGAATGTACCGCCGTCCAATCTGCAGCAACTGCATGATGCCATCCCGTCAGCATGGACCAACATCCCTGTGGAACGTTTCCAACACCTTGTAGAAAGCCCTGAAGAATTCAGTCTGTTCTGGAGGCAAAGGGGGGTCTGACCTGGTATAAAACGGGTGTACCTAATAAACTGTCTGGTGAGTGTAGATCTAAACACTGGCTCTCGAGCACACAAGTACAGTTACTGTATACATGGTCGTTCACACAAATCCACATAGACATATTCAAAATGTAATGTAAACACTAAAAACATCAAATACACAACCCCCCTCAATCTTGAACCCTCATACTGCATGCTGTTATCTCTTTTACACACACACACACACACTGGCAACTGGCAACTGGCACCCTGGGCACCTGCTTTAGGAGGCTTCAGACCCCCCTCTCGGCAGTGGCTAATCCCTGCACAGGTTAATCCAACTCTGACCTGCCCCGGATCTAACCGCCTGATCCTATCTTCCTCTCCTTGGTTCTCTCGCTCTCTTTCTGTTTCTCTCTCTCTCCCCCTCTCTATTTTTGTTTCTCTCTCTCTCAGCCACTCTATATATATATATCTCTCTCTTCCTCTTCCCCTCTCTCTCTCTCTTTCCATCTCCCTCTCTTTTAAAGTTCCTGCCACAACAGTTCTGATGCCCTCCTTTAAACCCCGGCCCAGCAGAGCCCAGCCAGTGCCAAACTGATGGAGAGATAAAGACCCCATTTCCCCTGCCCTCAGATTCCCATTAGAGTTCATTTTGGGAGCCATTAGTTTAGGGGGAAACTCCAGCCTCTCAGAACCCCTTAAGCCTGCTGTCTATTTAGTAAGGTTGTTTAGTGAAGGAGAGGAGGTTGAGTAGAAGTGGAGAGACGAAGGAGTGTGTGTGTGTATGTGAGAGAGGTGACTCTTGAGTGTCACCGTTCTAATTCCCATAGGAGGTGGTGCGCCATGTAGCTCGTACCCTCAGGCAAGGTAGCTTCATCCGCATGCTACACCCAGGAGCTGAGATGGATTATGCTGTACATTCTGTGCGTACTATACCTGCGCTCTCCTGGACAAGGGCGTCAGCTAAGTGCCATGTTACTACTCCCTGGAGTGGGCTTAGGAGGGGACGTTTGATGGAGGTTTCGCTGGAGGTTGGCAAGGCTATGTGCCTGAAGGCATATTGGCAGGTTAAAACGTTTAAGAGGGCACCTTTTGGGGCAGGAGTGGGTGGAGGGAGGGGTTGGGGGTGGAAGAGACGTTGGTAGTTGGCATGGATTAGCCCTAATGCACGTGCTCGTGTCACATGTGCCCCCTTAGTGTCTGGGCATTGTGCCAGCCCAAGGTGGCACTGCCATTTACGATCATTCGAGCCCTGATGCTACCGCAGGAAACCATTTTACAAATGGCAAGACAATGCTTAGCAGTTGGCACAGATGTTGGCATAGTGGAAAAGCACTGTGGTCACCATAAGGCACCCTTTTGGATGGGATTAGTTAGATTAATTGTCAAAGACCGTTTGTTTACGAGGAAATGTAACTATTGGGTTAGGCCTACTTGTCAAGTGTAACAGTTTAACTTTCGTCCATCCCCTCCCCTCGCCCCGACCCGGGCTCGAACCAGGGACCCTCTGCACACACAGACAACTGACACCCACGAAGCATCGTTACCCATCGCGCCACAAAAGCCACGGCCCTTGCAGAGCAAGGAGAACAACTACTTCAGATCTCAGAGTGAGTGACGTCACCGATTGAAACGCTATTAGAGCGCACCACCGCTAACTAGTTAGCCATTTCACATCGGTTACACAAGCACAACTTTTGCATCTGCTCTCATAATACTTGTAAAGGTATTTACTTCTAAACATATTTTTGTGAGAAAGTGAAATGGATGATTTATCTTGGATTAAAAGTAAAGTGAGTATCTGACACAACCACAATCTTCAGGATTCCTTCATCCAAAGCTGTGCCATGTGTTTGAAATTATAGTCATTTTCAGTAACATTTGCACTTTTGCAGTGTCTATATGCACCCATTGACTTCCAAGTTCCAGAGGCTGCATGTGTTAACCTGTCGTTGTCTGTCCTAAGGTGATTGTGGTGCTGTGTGACCCTTGCGTCCCCAGATGCCTGCATTCCCCTTGTCAGGGGGGACAGAGCCCAGGCAGCTGAGGTGGTCGTAAAAGCCCCCGTCGAGCCTCGAGACCAGCAGCACAAGAACCCTAGCCTCAATCTCCCCTGGCTGCCTCCTAGCGAGCCAGCTGACACCAACATTATCCAGTTAGCATGTGGGATGAAGTCCTTGTGAGGCCAGGGCTTAGTTTACTGTTTGGCAGTAGGGGTACGTGGGTAAAATCCCTGAGAAAGCCAAGCCAGTAAAAAACAACATATTACAACCTATGCTGTGATAATTGCATTGTTTTCTTTGTAACTCATTCGTTCATACGCAACCGTCACATACAATAAGGCAGAGACAACAAACAGACAACAGTCACATAGTGGCAGAATCAACTGATCTACACATACGTTTGTTTCATCACAAAACTGGAGAGCAACATCTGTCTGGTGAAGTCCACAAAGAAAATATTGCATTTAACAAACCTGCAGCATGTTTTCAACGGTTTACTGAACAACTACTGATTTACATCCACAGAGTTACCGCAAGTCAGCACAAAGACAACAGGAGCACTGCCTCCGCTATTCCAGCACCATTTCAACTTAAACATTTAAACATCATCAAATCAACAAAGGCTATATATGCATATTTTAATACACTGAACAGAAACTTGAAGATACCAAAAAACAATTTAGTCCAATCAATGTAGCTAAATATCATTTGGCTGTCCATGGGTACTGATTTCTGTCTGTGTGTGTGCGTGAGCATTTGTGCGCACAAGTAAAAAAATAAAAATATAAACATTGAGACACCCTACTTGTAGACTAGTTGACCGTCAATGCCATTCGCTCTCTTTTATGTCGGCAAATTGGTCTATGGCTCTGTCATCTACTGTAGTACGCTTTTATTTTTGTTGTTGTCATAGGCTACATAGCTAAAATGCTTGCTCGCCTAACTTCCTCACACAGGCAAAAATGAACCAGCAAAGTTAGCTAGCTAGTTAACATGAGCCTAAAAGAGCTACATATTCAACATGTCATACTCTTTTGGTCCAGACAGCATCAGATACATGGGCTACACACACTGGCAGAGGGGCTCCGTTTCCCTCCCTCGGATGATTTCTCTGATGAGATTCAGCCACTTGCGAATTGACGGAAAATGATTGACGAAAGATTCAGAGATTGACGAAAGATTCATTATTTTATCATGTAAAATGTTATTGGTCAAATATTTGGGGAAGCTTAGCTTCCCTTCCCATCAATGAATGTATCCCACTGCTGTTTGTGGACTGGGTACCCTGCAATATAGACGCAACAGTTCGTACAGTTGAAGTCGGAAGTTTACATACACCTTAGCCAAATACGTTAAAGCTCAGTTTTTCACAATTCCTGACATTTAATCCTAGTAAAAATTCCCTCTCTTAAGTCTGTTAGGATCACCACTTTATTTTAAGAATGTAAATGTCAGAATAATAGTAGAGAATGATTTATTTTAAGAATGTGAAATGTCAGAATAATAGTAGAGAGAATTATTTATTTCAGCTTTATTTCTTTCATCACATTCCCAGTGGGTCAGAAGTTTACTTACACTCAATTAGTATTTGATAGCATTGCTTTAAATTGTTTAACTTGGGTCAAACACTTCCACAAGCTTCCCACAATAAGTTGGGTGGATTTTGGCCCATTCCTCCTGACAGAGCTGGTGTATCTGAGTCAGGTTTGTAGGCCTCCTTGCTGGCACATGCTTTCTCAGTTCTGCCCACAAATTTTCTATAGGATTGAGGTCAGAGCTTTGTGATGGCCACTCCAATACCTTGACTTTGTTGTCCTTAATCCATTTTGCCACAACTTTGGAAGTATGCATGGGGTCATTGTCCATTTGGAAGACCTATTTGCAACCAAGCTTCCATGCTTCACGGTTGGGATGGTGTTCTTCGGCTTGCAAGCCTCCTCCGAACAGTTCTATTTTTGTTTCATCAGACAAGAGGACATTTCTCCAAAAAGTACGATCTTTGTCCCCATGTGTAGTTGCAAAACGTAGTCTGGCTTTTTTTATGGCTGTTTTGGAGCAGTGGCTTTTTCCTTGCTGAGCGGTCTTTCAGGTTATGTCAATATAGGACTCGTTTTACTGTGTATATAGATACTTTTGTACCTGTTTCCTCCAGCATCTTCACAAGGTCCTTTGCTGTTGTTCTGGGATTGATTTGCACTTTTCGTACGAAAGTACGTTCATCTCTAGGAGACAGAACGCTTCTCCTTCCTTTCTGTCCCATGGTGTTTATACTTGCGTACTAATGTTTGTACAGATGAACATGGTACCCTCAGACATTTGGAAATTGCTCTCAAGGATGAACCAGACTTGTGGAGGTCTACAATTTTTTTTTCTGAGGTCGTGGCTGATTTCTTTTGATTTTCCCATGATGTCAGCAAAGAGGCACTGAGTTTGAAGGTTGGCCTTGAAATACATCCACAGGTACACCTCCAGTTGACTCAAATGATGTCAATTAGCCTATCAGAAGCTTGCACAAATTAGATGTCCTAACCAACTTTCCAAACCTATCGTTTGTTAACAAGACATGTGTGGAGTGGTTGAAAAACTAGTTTTAATGACTCCAACCTAAGTGTATGTAAACGTCCGACTTCAACTGTATAAGGAAGTCAGTCAATGGAAATAAATTCAGTAGGCACTTGTCTATGGATTTCACATGTCTGGGAATACAGATATCCATCTGTTGGCCACAGATACCTTTAAAGGTAGAGGCGTAGATCAGAATACCAGTCAGTATCTGGTGTGTTTTCCTCATGCAGCGTGACATCTCTTTCACATAGAGTTGATCAGGCTGTTGTTTGTGGCCTGTGGAGTGTTGTCTCATTCCTCTTCAGTGGCTGTGCTAAGTTACTGGATATTGGCGGGAACTGGAACACGCTGTCATACATGTCAATCCAGAGCATCCCAAACATGCTCAATGGGTGAAATGTCTGGTGAGTATGCAGGCCGTGGAAGAACTGGGGCATTTTCAGCTTCCAGGAATTGTGAACAGATCCTTGCAACATGGGGCCGTGCATTTTCAGGCTGAAACATGAGGTGATGGCGGTGGATAAATGGCACGACAATGGGCCTCAGGATCTCGTCACGGTATCCCTGTGCATTCAAATTGCCATCGATATAATGCTCTTTTGTTCATTGTCCTCAGTTTATGCCTGCCCATACCATAACCCCACCACCACCATGGGGCACTCTGTTCAAAAAGTTGACATCATCAAACTGCTCGCCCACACAACATCATACAAGTGGTCTGCGGTTGTGAGGTCGGTTGGACGTACTCCCAAATTCTGTAAAACAACGTTGGAGGCGGCAATTCTCCGGCAACAGCTCTGGTGGACATTCATGCAGTCAGCATGCAAATTGCATGCTCCCTCAATTTGAGACATCTGTGCATTGCGTTGTGTGACAAGCTACACATTTTAGAGTGGCCTTTTATTGTCCCCAGCATAAGGTGCACCTGTGTAATGATCATGCTGTTTAATTCTATTTCTTGATATGCCACACCTGTCATGTGGATGGATTATCTTGGCAAAGGAAAAATGCTCACTAACAGGGATGTAAACATATTTGTGCACAAAATGTGAGAGGAAAAAGCATTTTGTGCGTATGGAACATTTCCACAATCTTTTATTTCAGCTCATGAAACATTGGGCCAACACTTTACATGTTGCTTTTTATATTTTTGTTCAGTGTAGTTAACAATGACTTGTCAAGGTGTTAGCTGGCGTTTAACAATGAGTTGTCAATGAGTTAGCTTGAAGTTTTTACATTAAGTCAGCTAGAATCTGTCATTCAGTTAGCTCGTAGCTAACATTGAGTTGTCAGTGACTTAGATAGTAGGCTAACAATGAGTTGTCAATGACTTACCTAGTAAGCTTTTCTAAATCTTCTACAGACAGTATCTCTGTATGTCTGAACAAAAACCTCGACAATGTGTTTTTTGTCCAAGTTTGATGTATTATGAGCTGACTAACGTTCTTTGTGAACCCCTCTTCTACACTGCATTTGCTCATTGCTCTATCATCCTTTACTAAAGTGATAATGCCCGAGAAGACGTTTTCTTTTGGAGGATATATTGGCACGGCTGTTGTTCGGCCCGAGACAAAGTCGACACCGGATTCGAGGGCATTATCACTTTTACACAACGGTTTACCAATATATTCAAATGATGAATGACATTTTCAAAAACTGTATTGTGATAAATGTATTCATTCGAAACGTCTAAGGTTGCTACCCAAGCTGGCTGGTCGCTCATTCTATCGGTTTGGTTGCTGATTGCTGCATCATCCTTTACACTACAATAAATGATGCTAAATGGTCTACCCGGGATGAGGTTATTTTTCTGTTTGTGGTGGCTTTGCAGAAGGGATTGTGCCATCAAATAATTGAAAGAAAAAATGCTAACTTTGTGTTACAATGAAATTGTGTAGATCATAATACCAATCGAGAAGATTGGGTTTCTCAGATAGTGCAACCCCTTGAATGTAGTGATTTGTATAAATATGCAAACAGAGGAAATATAAGTGTTTTATTTTTTAGGAACCTGCACAGATACAATTTTCCATATTGTGTGTGTCTTTCTGTGCGAATTAAAACACTTGACTCCACAGGAATGGCCAAAATGGAATAGCATCATAAACCTGGAAACCATGTGTTCTATATCTTTATTTAACCTTTATTTAGGCAAGTCAGTTAAGAACAAATTCTTATTTACAATGACGGCTTACCCCGGCCAAACCCTATTCCGGGCGACGCTCAGCCAATTGTGTGCCGCCCTATGGGATTCCCAATCACGTCCGGTTGTGATACAGCATGGAATCGAACCAGTGTCTGTAGTGACGCTTTTACCACTGAGATGCAGTGCCTTAGACCGCTGCACCACTCGGGAGCCCCAAAGTCAAATGTGTTTGATGTATTTGATACCATTCCACTGATTCTGCTCCAGTCATTAACGTGAGCCCGTTCTCCCCAATTTAAGATGCCACCAACCTCCTGTGCTTGACTCTGTCTGCTCTAGACGCTTATAAATAATAGGATCGCTCTCCCTTTCACTCACTCACTCACTCACTCACTCACTCACTCACTCACTCACTGACACACACGCACACAAACTCACACTGTCTCTCTCTCAAACACACACAGCAGCTCTCGCAAACACACAAACATATAAATAGATTAGGGGCAGCTCTCAGTATCAGAGGGAACACATATTTGGCCTGTGGCCTGTTTCTCTGTGCTGTAATCAGAGGCCAGAGAGAGAGAGAGCTGGCTGTTGGCCCTGGATTAAAAGCTAGCCTGGTTGACATCCATCAGGTGGATAAGGTTACACATGGCCTGGCACTCTGGAGAAGACTGCTCTGCTCGCTCCGTCTTCGGGGCAGATTGGTCGTGCCGGGACATTATAAATTGGAGGCGGGCATGCCTCGTTTTTTGAGGAATGCTCTCCCACGTTTTCCCAGTCTGGCCGGGAAGGGAGACGGATACTTTGGGAAGGACGAGGAACATTTGCCAACTTGGTGTGGTTAGATGATGGAGTTGTAGTGTGTAATGCCCACAGCATGTCGTGGTACTGGGAGCTGAAGGACACTTTTATAATAGGGTTGATCTTTGTCCCAGTTCAGTTGATATGTTGAATCAGATGCTGGTCTGGGACAAAGATGTGTATCCCAATTCCTGGGTTGACAAATACTGGTTTAGGTCAGTTTTTTTGGAAAGGGTAAAGGCTACTTTCAGTCACTATACTGACTTCATTTATTTGTAAAGCAGAATGATCCTCTGTGATCCTTCCTAACGCTAACCCCTGGTATTGTTACATCAAACAAACCCTTTTAAAGAGAGAACTGAAGAGAGAAATAAATAGAATTGGCTAGTGACAAAGTAGTCTACAATAACACTGAACACAAATATAAACACAACATGTAAAATGTTGGTCCCATGTTTCATGAGCTGAAGTAAAAGATCCCAGAAATTTTCCATACGCACAAAAATATTTTCTCTCAAATTTTGTGCAGAAATTTGTTTACATCCCTGTTAGTGAGCATTTCTCATTTGCCAAGATAATCCATCCATCTGACAGGTGTGGCATATCAAGAAGTGGATTAAACCGCATGATCATTACATGGTGCTGGGGATAAAAACAGTCAATTGCCATGCTGACTCCAGAAATATCCACCAGCGCTGTTGCCAGAGAATTTAATATTAATTTCTCTACCATAACCCACCTCCAACATCATTTAGAGAATTTGGCAATACGTCCAACCAGCCTCACAAACGCAGACCACGTGTAACCACGCCAGCCCAGGACCTCCACATCCGGCTTCTTCACCTGCGGGATCATCTGAGACCAGAGACCCGGACAGCTGATGAAAGTGTGTGACGAGATCCTGGGGCCCATTGTGCCATTTGTCCAACGCCATCACCTCATGCTTCAGCATGATGAATCAAGACCCCATGTCGCAAGGATCTGTACACAATTCCTGGATGCTGAAAATGTCCCAGTTCTTCCATGACCTGCATACTCACCAGACATGTCACTCATTGAGCATGTTTGGGATGCTCTGGATTGATGTGTACCACAGCGTGTTCCAGTTCCCGCCAATATCCATCTACTTCGCGCAGCCATTGAAGAGTGGGACAACATTCCACAGGCCACAATCAACTTCCTGGTCAACTCTGTGTCGATCTTGTGGTATGGTCATGTGACGATTTGCTCTCTGGGAACTTTCTCTGACACACACACATTATTAAGCATTTCACTGTAAGCTTTAACTTGTATTCTGTCATGTGACAAATAAACTTTGATTTGATTTGACCCCACCCACACACACACACACACACCTACACTCGTTCGCATATCTCTCCATCCCCTTTAGGCCTCAGAGAGGACTGTCTGTTGTTGTCGTGCTCCGCCCTTTGCTAGCCCAAAACAAGCCACTTTCTATGGTACACCTCCTTTTGTCTCCTCCTCTGAATACTGCCACCATGTCCCTTTGAAATAGAGGCCAAACACCACTGATAACCCAGCACTTATCTTATCCCGCTCCTTCCGACTAGAGGAAGAGAAGTATGGGAAAGAGAGAGAGGGTTGCTTTATGCGTTAGTCCCTACAGAAGGGAGGGCATGATGCATGTGCTGGTTGCGTGTAAGCATTGCTAATTCCAGGTATTGGCGAGCAGCCCGATGCATTATGCATTGCGCCCGTAGAGCCGGAGCCTTTGACTGTAGGCCCTTTGCACCACACACACACACACACACAAACATACAGATCAGTGCACACCGATGTACCATCCCTCTCACATATAAGACCCTTTCCCACATGAGGGAATCAAGGCTCTCTTCACCCCTCTCCTCTCTCTTTCTCCATTCTTCCCCAGCTCTTCCCTTGACTTTTCGCGATACATGATTGATCTATCAGCAGCCAGTTTTTCTGCGCTTCTCAGAAAAGTATTGAGCTTTGAATGATTTATGGCTGTGTGTGTGTGGGTGTGTGCATGCGCGTTTGCAGTGTTTTTGCATCTTGAGATGCCTATCCAAGTAAAGAAGAGAAGCGTGAATACAGTCAGTGCTGGGAACGCCTATCGCTCGTGAGAAAGATGCAGACAAGATGCAAACACGTATGTGTTCCAAACCCAATAGTCTCAGAGGATGTAACATATTCAAGGAGCAGCAAAGAGGGAATTGCACCCATAGGGGAAGGTTCAAATATAATTATTGGGTAGGGCTCATGTACAGTATGAGAGGGGTTCCCCAAGGCTTGATGTTGGGCCCCCTGACAATTCCACAAAATCCCACATCTGCAAATTGACCACAGTAAGCCCAAACAGATAGAATATTTGATTAAAACGTAATCATGTCCAACCTTGCTTACATTTGTATACGATCACATATATTTCACTATTATGCATGGGAATACTTTGGAACGAATCTTTTTTTTCCAGAAAACTTGGGTGTCCAAATAAATTCACAGGGCCACCAGTTGGGGAACCCTGGTCTTGGATGTAGATATGCCTGTAAGGAGACGTGTCAGTGTAAGGGGTCCTGATCCATTTTAGACAGCCTCATCCATTAAAAATAGGCCTGTTGACGGACTGCTCGGTTCCCTGTAGGGGAAATTAATCTAGGACATGATTCTCTATCATACCGACCACCATCTTCTCCACAACCTGGAGAGAGACCCTTTACTATAGCCCCAAAGCCCCACAAACGAGGTCAGTCAAGCTATGCAGCAACCACACGTGTGTATGGGGGGGGGGGGGGGGGTATGTGCGCTTGTGTGCAGTAGCAGTGAGCCCATAGATGTGCTAATGAATCCAGAATGGTTGGATTTACTGTGTGTGTTTGTGTGTGCATACCTGTGGATCTGTGCATCTGTGTGGTTAGGGAATGTGCAGGTTCTCGGCCAATGGATGGAAACATTGGTTTAACCCTGTACTGTGAGCCTGTGTGCATTATCTGGTACCAGTCAAAAGTTTGGACACACCTACTCATTCCAGGGAAGCATTGCAGTCCAGATGGGCCAGCATTCCAGTGGAATGCTTTCGCCACCTTGTAGAGTCCATGCCCCGACGTATTGAGGCTGTTCTGAGGGAAAAGAGGTGCAAATCAATATTAGGAAGGTGTTCCTATATATATTTACACTACCGTTCAAAAGATTAGGGTCACCAGTCTCAACATCAACAGTGAAGAGGCGACTCCAGGATGCTGGCCTTCTAGGCAGAGGTCCTCTGTCCAGTGTCTGTGTTATTTTGTTCATCTTAATCATTTATTTTTATTGGCCAGTCTGAGATATGGCTTTTTCTTTGCAGCTCTGCCTAGAAGGCCAGCATCCCGGAGTCGCCTCTTCACTGTTGATGTTGAGACTGGTGTTTTGCGGGTACTATTTAATGAGGATGTCAGTTAAGGACTTGTCAGGTGTCTGTTTCTCAAACTAGACCCCCTGATGTACTTGTCCTTTTACTCAGTTATGCACATTTCTCGCATGGAATAGCCTTAATTTCTCAGAGCAAGAATAGACTGACGAGTTTCAGAAGAAAGTACTTTATTTCTGGCCATGTTGAGCCTGTAATCGAACCCACAAATGCTGATGCTACAGATACTCAACTAGTCTAAAGAAGGCCCGTTTTATTGCTTCTTTAATTAGCACAACAGCTTTCAGCTGTGCTAACATAATTGCAAAAGGGTTTTCTGATCAATTAGCCTTTTAAAATGATAAACTTGGATTAGCTAAAACAACATGCAATTGGAACACAGGAGTGATGGTTGCTGATAATGGGCCTCTGTACGCCTATGTAGATATTCCATTAAAAATCAGTCGTTTCCAGCTACAATAGTCATTTACAACATTAACAATGTCTACACTGTATTTCTGATCAATTTGATGTTATTTTAATGTACATGTTATGTTATTGTTATTATTATGTTAATGTTATTTTAATGTACAAAAAATGTTTTCAAAAACAAGGACATTTCTAAGAGACCCCAAACTTTTGAACGGTAGTGTGTGTGATATATATATATACATATAAAGCAGACACTTTTATCCAAAGCGACTTACGGTCATGCGTAGATACATATAACTTTTGAGTACTTTCCCGCCTCCACTACCGTTCCCTCTCTCTCTCTTTAAACGGCAGGTAG
This sequence comes from Oncorhynchus clarkii lewisi, assembly GCF_045791955.1. Taxonomy (NCBI): domain Eukaryota; kingdom Metazoa; phylum Chordata; class Actinopteri; order Salmoniformes; family Salmonidae; genus Oncorhynchus; species Oncorhynchus clarkii. The sequence continues at coordinate 38,617,132 of NC_092167.1, read as the reverse complement.
ATGAGAGTCAGTGGGAGCATTCAATCTTTCATGGTGCTGCAGTCTCGGGTCCTGTCCCGACCCACCCTTCCCACTCCCACAGAGTGAAAGAATAGCTTTTCTAACTATCTTCTCCTCCCTTTCTCTTCATCTCTTCTCTGTCATCCTGAATCACAAGAAGGGTGTGTGTGTGTGTGGAACTACTGCCTGTAAACCTGGGCAGCTCTGACGCGCTTCTGTGTGTGTGTGTGTGTGTGTGTGTGTGTGTTTGTGTGCGTGAGACAGAGAAATAGGGAATGTGTGTGTGGGAGGTACTACAGCACCTTAGTGTGGAGAGAGTGCACACACACACCCTTCACGCACACACACAACAAGCTTTTCACTACACTACATTCAGAAGGTTTTCAGACCTCTTCACTTTTTTTCCATTTTGCTACATTACAGCCTTATTCTAAAAGGATTAAATGAACATGTTTCCTCATCAATATACACACAATACCTCATAATGGCAAATCGGAAAAAAATTAAAAATACCTTATTTACATAAGTATTCATACCCTTTGCTAAAAGAATTGAGCTCAGGTGCATCCTGTTTCCATTGATCATCCTTGAATTGTTTCGACAACTTAATTGGAGTCCACCCGCGGTAAATTAAATTAATTGGACACGATTTGGAAAGGCACACACCTGTCTATATAAGGTCCCACAGTTGACAGTGCATATCCGAGCAAAAACCAAGTCATGAGGTCGAAGGAATTATCCGTAGCGCTCTGAGACGGGATTGTGTTGAAGCACAGATCTGGGGAAAGGTACCAAACATTTCTGCAGCATTGAAGGTCCCCAAGAACATAGTGTCCTCTATCATTCTTAAATAGAAGAAGTTTGGAGCTACCGAGATTCTTCCTAGAGCTGGCCGCCCGGCCAAACTGAGCAATCGGGGGAGAAGGGCTTCGGTCAGGGAGGTGACCAAGAACCCGATGGTCACTCTGACAGAGCTCCAGAGTTGTGGACCTCCCCTCACAGAATCTGTGGAGAAGGGAGAACCTTCCAGAAGGACAACCATCTCTGCAGCACCTCACCAATCAGGACTTTATGGTAGAGTGGCCAGACGGAAGCCACTCCTCAGTAAAAGGCACATGAAAGCCCGCTTGGAGTTTGCCAAAAGGTACCTAAAGGACTCTTAGACCATAACTAACAAGATTCTCTGGTCTGGTGAAACCAAGATTGAACTCTTTGACCTGAATGCCAAGCGTCATGTCTGTAGGAAGCCAGGCACTGCTCATCACCTGGCCAATGCCATCCCTACGGTGAAGCATGGTGGTGGCATCATCATGCTGTTGGGATGTTTTTCAGCAGCAGGGACTGGGAGACTCGTCAGAATTGAGAGAAAGATGAACAGAGCATAGATTCATAATGAAAATCTGCTCCAGAGCGCTCAAGACCTCAGACTGGGGCAAAGGTTGACCTTCGAACAGGACAACGACCCTAAGCACAGAGCCAAGACAAAGCAGGAGTGCCTTTGTTACAAGCCCAGCCAGAGCCCGGACTTGAACCCGATTGAACATCTCTGGAGAGATCTGAAAATGGCTGTGCAGCTACTCTCCCCATCCAATCTGACAGAGCTTTAGAGGATCTGCAGAGGAGAAACTCCCCAAATACAGGTGTGCCAAGCTTGTAGTGTCATACCCAAGAAGACTCAAGGCTGTAAATCGCTGTCAAAGGTGCTTCAACAAAGTACTGACTAAAGGGTCTGAATACTAATGCAAATGTACAGTGCCTTGCGAAAGTATTCGGCCCCCTTGAACTTTGCGACCTTTTGCCACATTTCAGGCTTCAAACATAAAGATATAAAACTGTATTTTTTTGTGAAGAATCAACAACAAGTGGGACACAATCATGAAGTGGAACGACATTTATTGGATATTTCAAACTTTTTTAACAAATCAAAAACTGAAAAATTGGGCGTGCAAAATTATTCAGCCCCTTTACTTTCAGTGCAGCAAACTCTCTCCAGAAGTTCAGTGAGGATCTCTGAATGATCCAATGTTGACCTAAATGACTGATGATAAATACAATCCCCGTGTGTGTAATCAAGTCTCCGTATAAATGCACCTGCACTGTGAAAGTCTCAGAGGTCCGTTAAAAGCGCAGAGAGCATCATGAAGAACAAGGAACACACCAGGCAGGTCCGAGATACTGTTGTGAAGAAGTTTAAAGCCGGATTTGGATACAAAAAGATTTCCCAAGCTTTAAACATCCCAAGGAGCACTGTGCAAGCGATAATATTGAAATGGAAGGAGCATCAGACCACTGTAAATCTACCAAGACCTGGCCGTCCCTCTAAACTTTCAGCTCATACAAGGAGAAGACTGATCAGAGATGCAGCCAAGAGGCCCATGATCACTCTGGATGAACTGCAGAGATCTACAGCTGAGGTGGGAGACTCTGTCCATAGGACAACAATCAGTCGTATATTGCACAAATCTGGCCTTTATGGAAGAGTGGCAAGAAGAAAGACATTTCTTAAAGATATCCATAAAAAGTGTTGTTTTAAAGTTTGCCACAAGCCACCTGGGAGACACACCAAACATGTGGAAGAAGGTGCTCTGGTCAGATGAAACCAAAATTGAACTTTTTGGCAACAATGCAAAATGTTATGTTTGGCGTCAAAGCAATACAGCTCATCACCCTGAACACACCATCCCCACTGTCAAACATGGTGGTGGCAGCATCATGGTTTGGGCCTGCTTTTCTTCAGCAGGGACAGGGAAGATGGTTAAAATTGATGGGAAGATGGATGGAGCCAAATACAGGACCATTCTGGAAGAAAACCTGATGGAGTCTGCAAAAGACCTGAGACTGGGACGGAGATTTGACTTCCAACAAGACAATGATCCAAAACATAAAGCAAAATCTACAATGGAATGGTTCAAAAATAAACATATCCAGGTGTTAGAATGGCCAAGTCAAAGTCCAGACCTGAATCCAATTGAGAATCTGTGGAAAGAACTGAAAACTGCTGTTCACAAATGCTCTCCATCCAACCTCACTGAGCTCGAGCTGTTTTGCAAGGAGGAATGGGAAAAAAATTCAGTCTCTCGATGTGCAAAACTGATAGAGACATATCCCAAGCGACTTACAGCTGTAATCGCAGCAAAAGGTGGCGCTACAAAGTATTAACTTAAGGGGGCTGAATAATTTTGCACGCCCAATTTTTCAGTTTTTGATTTGTTAAAAAAGTTTGAAATATCCAATAAATGTCGTTCCACTTCATGATTGTGTCCCACTTGTTGTTGATTCTTCACAAAAAAATACAGTTTTATATCTTTATGTTTGAAGCCTGAAATGTGGCAAAAGGTCGCAAAGTTCAAGGGGGCCAAATACTTTCGCAAGGCACTGTATGTATATATTTTTTTTTAATTTGCTAAAAAATCTAAAAACGTGTTTTTGCTTTGTATTGTGTGGTATTGTGTTGAGGGGGGAAAAAACTATTTAATTGTTTTAGAATAAGTGTAGCGTAAAAAAATGTGGAAAACGTCAAGGGGTCTGAATACTTTCCGAATGCACTGTATTATGGGGAATTGCCACCTCCCTTGATTTTCAGAGAATTCACCATGATCTCACTAAGCAAAATATGTGTCGCTATTACCAAGTAAGCAGGAAGGCATCATGTAGCCTACACATTTCCACTCCAGCCCATCAAATCAAATCAAATGTTATTTGTCACATGCGCCGAATACAACAGTGAAATGCTTACTTACAAGCCCTTAACCAACAATGCTTTAAGAAGTTTTAAGAACAATTATAAAAAATGTGTTAATTCAAAAATAGAAAATAAAAGTAACAAATAATTAAACAGCAGCAGTACAATAACAAGCAAGGCCATATACCGGGAGCATCGGTACCACCATGAGAAGAGATTTCAGAGCAGGTTTAACTAGTTAGAATGTCCAATCGTTGTGCCTGCGTGTGCAACCAATCATGGAAACACACACAGACGCAAATACTAATTTAGCACAAATTAAAACAGACAAACCCTCTAGCCCAGTTATTCATTAATTCAATGCCTCGTGATTGAGGGTCACTCCACTAACTCCCACACCGACACAACGGCATGAGGTTGCAGCAGGTGACAATGACGCAAGTTCCGCCACTTCTCCTCTACCACCCAGTGGACTCAGACAGACTCCTCTGGCTGCCCCTTCCCTCTCTCCCTCCCTCCTTACCACTCCTTTCTCCTTCCCTCTCTCCCTCCCTCTTACCACACCTTTCTCCTTCCCTCTCTCCCTCCCTCTTACCACTCCTTTCTCCTTCCCTCTCTCCCTCCCTCTTACCACTCCTTTCTCCTTCCCTCTCCCCCTCCCTCTTACCACTCCTTTCTCCTTCCCTCTCCCCCTCCCTCTTACCACTCCTTTCTCCTTCCCTCTCTCCCTCCCTCTTACCACTCCTTTCTCCTTCCCTCTCTCCCTCCCTCTTACCACTCCTTTCTCCTTCCCTCTCTCCCTCCCTCCTTACCACTCCTTTCTCCTTCCCTCTCTCCCTCCCTCTTACCACTCCTTTCTCCTTCCCTCTCTCCCTCCCTCTTACCACTCCTTTCTCCTTCTCTCTCTCTCCCTCTTACCACTCCTTTCTCCTTCCCTCTCTCCCTCCCTCTTACCACTCCTTTCTCCTTCCCTCTCTCCCTCCCTCTTACCACTCCTTTCTCCTTCCCTCTCTCCCTCCCTCCTTACCACTCCTTTCTCCTTCCCTCTCTCCCTCCCTCTTACCACTTCTTTCTCCTTCCCTCTCTCCCTCCCTCTTACCACTTCTTTCTCCTTCTCTCTCTCTCCCTCTTACCACTCCTTTCTCCTTCCCTCTCTCTCTCCCTCTTACCACTCCTTTCTCCTTCCCTCTCTCCCTCCCTCTTACCACTCCTTTCTCCTTCCCTCTCTCTCTCCCTCTTACCACTCCTTTCTCCTTCCCTCTCAATGGTGTGTGTGTTTCGGGGGAGGGGGGGGGGGGTAGTCAAAATGCCACGGAGTGCCACGTTCAGCCAATTAAGGCTATCCTTGCCTCCCCCTCCTCTCCCTATCCTCTCCCCCTCCTCTCCCTCTCCTCTTCCCCTCCTCTCCCTCTCCTCTTCCCCTCCTCTCCCCCTCCTCTCCCTCTTCTCTTCCCTTTCTCTCCTCCTGGCACTTTAGCTCAACCAAACCAAAGTTCAGCTGAAGGGCAAACTTTGACTTACAGTAGCTAGCTAGTCATGTGTCTTGGGGTGGCTGGGATGGCGAGTAGTAGAGGGTAGAAGGGGGAGGCAGGTGGCAGACGTCACTCACTTGGAACCACTACTTTCTCATTCCCTCTCTCCCTCCCTCTTACCACTCCTTTATCCTTCCCTCTCTGAGGAGAGAATGGTGGGTGTGTTTCGGGGAGGTAGTCAAAATGCCACGGAGTGCCACGTTCAGCCAATTAAGGCTATCTTTGCCTCCGCCTCTTCTTCCCCTCCTCTCCCTCCCTCCCTTTCCCCCTCCTCTCCCCCTCTTCTACTCCTTGTGCTTTAATTCAACTAAACCAAAGTTCAGCTGAAGGGCAAACTTTGACTTACAGTAGCTAGCTAGTCATGTGTCTTGGGGTGGCTGGAATGGCGGGTAGTAGAGGGTAGAAGGGGGAGGCAGGTGGCAGACTTCACTCACTTGGAATGGTTCCTACCCTCACCCTCCTCACCCTCACCCCTCCTCAACCCACTCCTAAATCTCCCCCTCCTCCTCACCCTCCTCCAACTTTACCATCCCACTCCTCACGCCCTTCACCCCGCCCCTGACCCCCCCACACCCCCGCCCCTCACGCCCCACCTTACAGTATGTGATTCCATTCCCCCAAAGTTGCTGTTGACAGCTCCAGGGGGCCAGGTTATGGGAACAACATGTCCATTCTACCCAGATGCCTTCTAATCACTGCCAGGCATTTCTCCTGTCGCGAGAGAGGGAGGGGGTAGGGAGACTCGGGGGGGGGGGGGGGGGGGGGGGGGGAATCAAGAGAGGAGTGACAGAACAGTAGCGGCGAGAGCCTACTTTTTAATATCCTTCACCTATTCAGGAGTTGGGCAAGGGAAAACAATAAACCTGAATGGGCTTCTTCTCTCTCTATCTCCCTGCCTGGGTGTAAAACAAAACCCCAATCAATCAAAACAGAAAGCCGAGGAGCCGACAGGAGGTACAGCAAAGATCACGGCGAGACAACGCGAGAGGGGAGGTCCACGTGCCAGACAGCCGGACACGTGTCCATGAGACGCATACGAACGCAGCGAAGCCTAGAGACGTAGGGACTCATACCCCTGCTTCTTCCTGTCTATTCAAAACTGATTCCATCACACAGATGACATCACAGCCCGGCAGATTACAAACAAAAACTGTTTCCATTGTTAATCTGCCAGCCGAACTGGGAGGAATATTCCACAGCTCCCCGCAACGGAGCTTGTGTTCTCCCGACAGGGCAATGCTTTTTCCCTTCCCCGTTCGTGACTCATGGCGAAGCCGAGCAAAGAGCCAGGGCCAATAATTCCACAGTCCGCATTGTTGTACCTATGGCTAATTACAGAGCAACACACCACCGGCACATTTATGAGTGATTAAAGAAAAGCCGGTTGATGCTGCTTCTCTTTGCTCTTCTGAAAACACTGCGAGACAAAAGCAAGTTAATTAGGATGAGGGGCCCTGTAGAGAGAGAGGCGCGAAAAGACACAGATCCCCCTATCCAGTACCTTGATTGCACAGCACGAAAAGGGCAAGTCGTGAATTGGAGGGTTCCAGCTAAAGTTTGATGGATTTCTGAGCGATTTTGACGACATTGACGATTAGATCAGGATCTAGGCCCATGCTAGATAGGATTGTGTTATGAGTGACGGTTGCCACTAGAGATCAATTTGACTGAATACAATTTTGAAACTATCATTAATGAACCCCTATATCCGTAAGAAAGCCGAGACAAAATCTCAGGTTCTCCTCGCTAACAAGCCAGGCGTTAATTTGACTGCCTATCTCACAGATTTAATCTCACTTCTATATGTCTCATAATTGATTTGCTCGCCTAATAGCACACAGGCCTGTGTTTTTAGATATTAATCTCAAAGTTGACTGAATACATAATTTTTGTATATCATAATATTGCATATAAAGTACTAAGAGCAGAGATGAAATAATATGGACTAATGTGACTTGTTTGTATGATCACTCAGCCTATCGGCCTATCAATTATTCAAACTAATGTCAGAGGGAATCACCGTGTTTTACCAATTTAAAAACAGGCACACTATGGGCCTGACACATGGCCCGGTTTTGCCTCGGGCATCTCACTTGCCACCTCACTCAGTGTGACACCTGCAGGACCCCAAACACAGGCACTGTCGCCACAGTGGGGCTACTGTGTAGTCGAAAGCAACATGATCAAACGACGCCTAAATGTCAGAGCTATCTTGGCTGACCCCATAGTGCACGCAGGCATTGGATAACATAACATTTCAGTAACAGGCATGGAGTTGATCGCATTGTGTTCACTCATTTGAAAATGTCCCTCCCTCCCCCATACCTACCCCTGAGGTCACAAACCCGGTCACCTCACACACGTCATGTAATTGATATTGTTGTTAGATGATGATATTTCCAATACAATTACTATCAGGGCTTGTATTTACATCAATGGTTATTTTGTACGTCAATGCCATTTCAAGAAAGCAAAACCATTAGCTCTCTTAAATTGAGTTAATATCCCATACTGTATCTTCAACGACTTGTAAATCAGTTCACTGGGTGTTTTGTTTGGGTGTTTGTTGATGGGGCGGCAGGGTAGTCTAGTGGTTAGAGTGTTGGACTTTTGAATCCCCGAGTTGATAAGGTAAAAATCTGTCGTTCTGCTCCTGAACAAGGCAGTTAACCCACTGTTCCTAGGGCGTCATTGTAAAAAGAATGTGTTCTTAACTGATTTGCCTAGTTAAATAAAGGTTTAAAAAAAAAAAATGTGGGTGTGTTTGTGTTGGGGAGAGAGAGAGTGTCTGTGTGTTTACAGTGGTTCTAGAGCTGCGGGAGCCTCGTGCGCCAAGGCAATCTGTATGGTATAGTCCTTTATTCACTGCTATTTGCTTAGAAATGGCATAAGGACTTCATAGATCTTCAATTGACCAAGAATAGCCTTGTATCATTGTACAGTTACTAGTTGTGTTGTATTCTTCCTGGTTAGTATTATTTATCCATATGATTTCTTAGTTAATTCTAGTTGATTACCAGCTGGGACAGGTCTGTAAGGCCTTAACAAATGAGTGATGTCCGAGTCGCTCAACCTACTGTTTGCAGGTCAGGTGGTAGCGTGCAGGCATGGTCTGACTATCTACTCCGGGGGTGGGACAGAGGTATGCAGCCAAGCAATAAAACACAAGATTACTATTTGGTTGGTAGAATCAAAAATGATTAGTAATTACTGCTGGGGTGGAGCAAAAGCCTCCACCCACACCGGCCCACCCATGTCCTAGACCAGCAGACACTGGGCTTCCCCTTCTATTCTGCCCTTTGCCCCCCCCCCCCCCCGTTATTAATAATGATGGGAAGTGCTAGGGACCTCGCAATAAGATATTATCACGATACTTAGGTGCCGGTACGATATGCATTGCGATTCTCTCGATTCTATGTGTATTGTGATTCGATATAGTGATTTGATGTTTCAAACATATTGCTCACCGTATGTCTGCTGAGAGGGACAAGAGAGAGCCAGGAGAAAAAATAGTTTTGATCAGTCATGAAAATAAAAGTGCTGGGAAAAAATGGTCTCCCTCTTTAAAAAGAAGATGGAGAACAGGCTATGAAGGGAAATGACTTTGGTGCAGACATAGCCAACTAGTGCAAAAATAATATTGTGATATTGTCAAAACAATACAATACAGCATCAGGAATAATATCCCAATATGTAACTGTATCAATTTATTTCCCCTCCATCACTAATTGTTAATGACTAACCCTTGGAGGTCACGTGTGCGTAAGAAAATCCACAAGGGCTTTATTGAGAGGGAGGCAGAGGGGATCACCCCATGCTCTCTTCACAGTGTTTACAAAAACACCCAAACAGGATGCCAAGTGGGCCAGGAGTGGGTTTTCTTTAAGCATAATTTCCTGCGTTATTTGTAAAAATCTATGTCAAGTAGTTAATTGCTCCGTAATGCATCGATCTCCTCAGTTGGGGTTGCTTTAGTTGATTTTTTTTTTTTTTTTTACCTCTTGTACGTCTTGTGTGCAAACAGCCACGCACCCACATGCACTCCTCTATTAAGTGTTAATACTGGTGTTACTGCTTCAGCGTGAAGTGTGTTTTTTTAGGGAACAAACTGATCAGGCAAACAGCCGTCTGGGTTTTTATAGATCCAGTGTAGGTCGAGCTGAGTGAACGAACACAACACAGCGAGGGTTGGAAATAGGATGGACCTCCTGCCTTCAGGGGACAGCTGATCTAGTCTGCAGACTAACTAAGTTTTACTGTTCCACCCTAAACGTCAAACCGACTGGATACCATCAGTATTTCTTAGTGTAGAAGTATGCCCTGGAATATAAAGTATATGTATGTGGAATGTTTGGATTACGTTGAGGATGTAGTTGGCTATACTTATTAATAGTCAAACAGTTCTTGCAATCTGAAAGACCACTCGTATCTACTGTATGCCACATCCAGGGTAGATGACCATAGAAAAAGTTGTTTCTAGTACCACAAAGAGAGCATTATTTCTGCTGTTGCTATAGCTACTTAGAATAGCTCCATTATCATATTTTACATACTTCCGTATCTAGAGGGAAACATAAAACATGACCATAAATGGGGGTGAAAATACAATTGCGGCGTGTCTATTGGCTCCCTCCAGTCTGTTGATCTGAATAGCAGTGGGTTCTTGATTATACCACTGCACCCAGGCCTATTGCACAGGCACATAAGTGGCTGCTACTGCACTGCCAAATGGCACATTCCCTTCCCAGCCTCCTCAATGACTTTCTATGAGCCCTCCACTACAATGGCCGCTGTTGTCATGGGAGCGCCTGACCAAGGGCGATCTCCAACGCAGTCCTAGCGGTCCGAGTCACAGCGAGAGTCTTTGAACCGGCCACCTCCAAATTCAGTGGGCCGTGATAGCGACAATAAGAGCCAAAGACCAGGCCATTGTTGTTAGCTGTCCGTTGTTTTGATCACTTCGTGTTTTTTCACCTCAGTTTGTTTGTTTTTCTGCTTACGCATCCCCAACATTTCCAGATATTTATCTGATAAAACGTCTCACTCTTGTGGCTTATCTCCCTCGTACTATAAAGAGCTTTGTCACACTTCAAGATGGTTCATTCTGATGGAGTTATTCTCTCACTCTCCACAAATCAATAGCCCATAGTTTAGCCTTTCATAGGAAAGATTACAGAGAAAGCGCTATTAGGGGCTTAGCACTATCAATTCTTACATCGGAAAGCCACTTAAGGGTCCTGGCAGTCTTGGTTGAGAATCTGGACCATTCTGGACCTGGCACGCCACTGCACTGCAGAGAGGCAATGTTATCGAGTTCAGAGATGCACGCACCTCACACATCCGAGGGCGTTGCTCCGAGGGCCCCTTTAGAAGTACACTTCCTTAAAACAACAATGAGGCAGGACAAGAAACCCCCAAAAAAGCACTTCAATTGGCTTTTCACTATTATCACAGCCCATCATCAAGACAATGGCCACCTCTCTTGATTCCTTCCCAGATATAAGCTTTCTTCAAAATGGCCTCTAAATGTCGGCACATAATGTGTGTGATTGCAGCGAGCAGCAGGTTGGAATTGAAATAGCCGGTGTAATCAGCTACATATAAAAGGCAAGCCACCGCGGTTGCTCCCTTTTTAAAGTACCACACGGAGGGGATGGAATTCAGGCAGGCAGCCCCATGACCGGAGCACCAACATAGCTAACGCTAAGCTAACGCTAAGCGCTCACGTTGTCGAGGGCCACACCACTGGCTTTCAACTCGGCTGCTCAGCTATGCTGCATTTCAGCACACCACACGTGACTGCTAGCGCCCGTAGCAAGGGTGGCATTAGAAGCACCGCGAGTCGTTATGTGGAACACATGCATTGGCAAAGCTTGTTGCTATCGCTAGCTTAATTAGCCACTCGGCAAAATGCTTTCATTAGCTTGCAGAGCGATGAAAGGAAACATGAATAGCATATATTTGAGGGAATCTTGGCATTGGTCCATCCCTCTTTAAACAGAGTTTTGTCAACTTTTTGTGGGTGACTTAAGTTCATTAGAAACAAAAGTTGTTTTGAGGAATAATTGCCAAGGCTTATTTGTTCTGTATTTCTGACACTGAAGCTTGGAATAGTAGGATGAATATATACCTTTTATATATATATTTTTTAAATCCTGAGGATTTAAAATATTGGGATAGGTTTTCTGTGACTCACTCTCTTTCCCTCTCAGAGGAAAAATGCCTCGAGTTAAAAACGAGACGTATGATCACCAAGAAAAAACTAGTGAGGGGTGAAATGAGGCTCACGGAACCTGACGGTGGGCGGGATTACCATGCACTGTCAATCACTTACAGATTTAGCCCACACTCTCCCATATGGACCAAGTAGAGCCTCCATTGGTTTACATTTACATTTGTGTAATTTATCAGACACTCTTATCCAGAGTGACTTACAGTTAGTACATCCATCTTAAGATGGCTAGGTGGGACAACCACATATCACAGTCATAGTAAATACATGTTTCTTCAATAAAGTAGCTATCAGCAAGGTCAGAGCTAGTAAGTGGGGGGGGGGGATTAATGTCAAGTGTGAGTGTTATTTCACAACAGTTTTTTGGCGGTGGGAGGGGTAAGAAGGGGTTCTCTCTTTGAAGAGGTAGGGTTTCAGATGTTTTTGGAAGATGGAAGATTTCATCCAAACGCCAAGTGAAGCAAACATCAAACTTATCCCTGCTTACATTTCTACCTCAATAACCCTTTCTTCCTCCTTGTCTTATACTGTATCCCATTGAGCTACTGTATTCTCACCCTTTTCACTCATTTAAATAGTAATTCCCATTGTAAATTAAGTATTTGGCACTCAGGTGATGATTGGCTGTACAGATCATCTCATCCGCTGGCCTATTGACTAGCTCACTTGCTCTAATAGTTTGTGTGTTTGCGTGCAAGTGTGTGGGCAGGGAGACAACAACTTCCTGGAAAATTAGAGAGCACTACACCACACTAGTGTGGTAGCATATATTTGATCTAGTTACGGGAGGCAGATAGAATGAAGGGAGATGTTTAAAAGACTTCAAAGGATTGGTGAGGTGTTGTGATCTGTGATATTGGGAGATTGAATACTATCTCTGGGATGCTTAGGCTGCTGTTTCTGTGGCATTCTGCAATCCTGGCTTGAACTGACCACTCGGGAGCGAGCTGTGTGTGTGTGTGTGTGTGTGTGTGTGTGTGTGTGTGTGTGTGTGTGTGTGTGTGTGTGTGTGTGTGTGTGTGTCCACTGCCCAGTGGAGTGAGAACCTGGCTGTAGCTGCATATTTCCTTTGCCCCCCACCCCTCCCCAAGAGGCCACCCCGTTGAAGGAGCATTTTGAAGCAGGCATCCAGCTGGGAAGCCCTCTCTCAATTCAATTCAAGGGGCTTTATGGCATGGGAAAACATATGTTAACATTGCCAAAGCAAGTGAAGTAGATAATATACAGAAGTGAAATAAACAGTAAACATTAACACTCACAGAAGTTCCAAAAGGATAAAGACATTACAAATGTCATATTATGTATATATCCAGTGTTGTATCGATGTGCAAGTGGTTAACTCTCTCTCTCTCTCTCATTCCACCGGCCTGCCGCCCATTGCTTTCTCTGGCCGGGGGTAGACGGCAACACCCGTGCTGTTATAAGGACAGCTGGCCCGCACTCTCCGCAGGCCCCAGAAGGTGTGAAATCTGTGACACCTTTCAAAGCACATTAGCCTCATTTTGGTGGCAAAGAAAAAGGGGAAGGCGGAAAAAAGGAGGCCATTATTTGCATTAGGTGGAGGTGATCTCCTTCCTCTCCCATTTCTCTCCAACCCATCTGCCCTTTTCGGTTTCTTATTCCAATTGATAACCAGTCATTGACTGGTCAGGTCAGGTGACAATCTTTAAGGTGACACATCTAAGTGTTTAGGCTGTTTTTCTACTTCCCCTAGTCAGAGGAACACACACACAAACAACTCTATAGAACACAGTATATCTCTGATCGCTATACAATACACGGGGTTAAGAGATCAGTGGAGCTCAGACCGTGGCGGATAGAAGAGTGACCACGGTCGTTGGCGCCCATTCAAAAAAGCTGATCTGACAAAGTGGATATTTGTAAAATGCGTCATGATTTATGTGCCTACAAGGAGGTTACTAAAATCGGATTTGGATATATTTGTCTGTTTTCGCTGCATAATATTTAGAAGGGAGGGGGGCTTTTTCTATTGTTTTGGTGGTGTTTGATTGCTCTCTTTACTACAGCCTGTAGTAGCATCCGTTTTTCATGTTAATCTCTCGTGGACAGACTAAGTAAACGTACCTAATCGAGAATCTGACCAAATGACACAAGATTTTTGTTCTGGGTTAACCGAGATTAGTTCCATGTAAATGATCAATGTGACTTTATGCTTGTCCCTTTTTTTTTTTTTAAGTTTCCCTGTTTACCCCCATATCCCTAATTCATTACTGGATGGATGTATTCACATGCGAACACAGATAATCAAAGCCGATGTTGTTCCATATATCCAATAGCAGGCGATCCTACTCTATCCTTATCCCAAAAACAAACTCCCACTGGCTCCATGCAGCACCCTCTGCTTTCAATGTGGTCTAATACAGACACATTCAGCAGAAATAAAAAGAAGTGAAATCCATTGTGAGCAAACACAGATGACTTATTTCTCCCAGCCTTCAGTCGCTTGTCATTCCAGCGAGATATCACACAGACAGCAGTGAACGACAGCTAAATGGGAAAACCAAGGGCTATAGCAAAGTTTGCTGATGTGAAAAAAGCAGATAAACACTGGCAAGGAGAAGGACAGAACTATTTTATCTGACGGAAATGCTTTTTTTTAAAATGCCGACAAGGAGAGAGGCTTTAGACTGGTCAATGGCTCGCCGTTCGAGTGAAAACAGAGAGATTATCCCGTCAATATCGCGTGAACGCTCATTTAATTTAGCGTCCTGACGCCGGTAGCATCACAGCTAAACCCCTCACCATGTCTCTAACGGACAGAGCTCTTGGCTTTCCAACGACGGTCGTCAGTATGCGCGGGACATCTCAGATCAGTGTTGATTTAATCATTTTCAGAATGGGAAATATAATTACAACAACTGGCGGCTTTGCACATTACTGAAGTGCTGCTTCATGACTTTAGAGCCAAACGGGTCATACTATTGAAGTAGGCCGGCAGGGATTAGATGTTTTCTCACGGATTTAGCCCCGAAATGGTTGGTTCCGTCTCTAGACGCGTGTGCGTATTGTTCAACACTGTATATTGTGTTGTTTTTTTTTCAAAACAACAACGGGATTAACCAAACATCTCAGCCCAGCCGTGGAGACTCCCTTCAGGCTTTCTCGCCCTTCTCACTGACCCTCTCACACATCACACTCCCTCTCACACACTCTCGTGTCTATGTGCCTTGAAAACGCACTGTTGAGCTCTTCTTGTTTTCCGGCTTGGATGGCGAGATGTTTCAATCCATAGGTCTTCTTCGACAACTGGAAGAAATTGCACATCCAATCGTAAAAGCTTTGTCCTATCTGTTTCAGATTGCCTTATTGTCACACTACAATTTGAGCAGAGAAGTGCCAATACAGCGACATCAAAAATATACAACACTTTTTATTTATTTTCTATTTTATTTCACCTTTATTTAACCAGGTAGGCTGGCCAAGATGCGACCTGGCCAAGATAAAGCATAGCAGTGTGAACAGACAACACAGAGTTACACATGGAGTAAACAATTAACAAGTCAATAACACAGTAGAAAAAAAGGAGAGTCTATATACATTGTGTGCAAAAGGCATGAGGAGGTAGGCAAATAATTACAATTTTGCAGATTAACACTGGAGTGATAAATGATCAGATGGTCATGTACAGGTAGAGATATTGGTGTGCAAAAGAGCAGAAAAGTAAATAAATATAAACAGTATGGGGATGAGGTAGGTCAAATTGGGTGGGCTATTTACCGATAGACTATGTACAGCTGCAGCGATCGGTTAGCTGCTCGGATAGCAGATGTTTGAAGTTGGTGAGGGAGATAAAAGTCTCCAACTTCAGCGATTTTTGCAATTCGTTCCAGTCACAGGCAGCAGAGAACTGGAACGAAAGGCAGCCAAATGAGGTGTTGGCTTTAGGGATGATCAGTGAGATACACCTGCTGGAGCGCGTGCTACGGGTGGGTGTTGCCATCGTGACCAGTGAACTGAGATAAGGCGGAGCTTGCTGACGTATTCCTCTGAAAGTTTTTATCGCTCAGCAATGAGTGCAAAAGGAGATGTCATAGTATGGCTAAAGTGACAATGGTATGCTTTGTTTTCATTTGTTACCCTTTTTTAGATGAGATAACATCCCATACAGTTATTAATCACCAAACATGGTCCAGATTCAAAGTCAAATACCCACAAATACCCACAAGATGTTCGATGTTAAGTTAAGACGTCCCCTTAATGGTATTTCTTTGAAGCAGGATTTCGGCGATGATACGTGTTCCGTGAGTCCCTGACAACGGATTATTTCTATTTTTTATATGAGCCAAAAGCTGCCCGGGCCGCGGGTCGCGCTAGGGGTCAGGGGTGGAGTTTGTTATTGGCATAAGTGTGAGAACAAGTTATAAGGCTGTAGGCCATACAGAGGACAGAGGGCCAAGGCTGAAAACACTTACTGTTTATAATTAGCTGTTCTGGTCCTCACGCCACTCCCCAACCATCACCCTGAGCTCTGCACACAAGGAGGGATGCCTCCGCACACATCCCTTGACATGTACTGTAGAGATCACAGAAGGACATTGGCTGCGTTACGATTCTCTACCCTTCTTTAGAAGTGCACTTGATCACTCTAGGGATTTGGGGGGGAAACAGTATAGAGCAGGGCTGTCAAACTCATTCCATGGGGGGGTCCTAGTGCCTGCTGGTGTTTGGTTTGCTCCTTCAATTAAGACCCAGACAACCAGGTGAGGAGAGTTCCTTGCTAATTAGTGACCTTAGTTCATCAAACAATCCCAAGATGAAAACCCGCAAGATACTCTGACCTCCGTGGAATGAGTTAGATATTATTTTTTCAGGTTTTCATATCGATTTGTAAAAAAAAAAAAGGTTGTTACTTTATCTTGCGCTAGTCGGCTGTACTTGTGCCAAAACACCGGTATTTCTCATCCTATAGCTTGTTTTCCATCTTATTCTTAAATATTTTAAATGGTGTGGTGTGCCAACATGTTTTGAGGACTCATCTCCAAGATGTGTTTTGTCAGTGTTCTCTCTTGTTCCTCTGGAGCAGACATATGGTGAGCAATATGAACACTATCGGAGAGCCAAGTCTAGGTCCAAGAGGCTTCTGAACAGCTTCTACCTCCAAGCCATAGAACTCCTGAACATTTAATCAAATGGCTACCCAGACAATGCTACTCTCTGTTATTATCTATGCATAGTCACTTTAATAACTCTACCTACATGTACATATTACCTCAAGTACCTCGACTAACCGGTGCCCCCGCACATTGACTCTGTATTGTTATTTTACTGCTGCTCTTTAACGACTTGTTACTTTTATTTCTTATTCTTATTCAATTATTTTAAACTGCATTGTTGTTTAGGGGCTTGTAAGTAAGCATTTCACTGTAAGGTCTACCTACACCTGTTGGATTCGGCGCATGTGACTAATACAATTTGATTTGATTTGATGTTTGGAACATAGAATCACCATAAAATCGCAATACATATAGAATCGTGATACATATAGAATCGCAATACATATCGTTTTGGCACCTGAGTATCGTGATAATATCGTGAGGTCCCTGGCAACTCCCAGCCTTAGTTCACTCCCCCTCATTCATTCAGTTTAAAGCATTAGATTTGGTGCAAACATGGATGGGAGGGTA
This sequence comes from Oncorhynchus clarkii lewisi, assembly GCF_045791955.1. Taxonomy (NCBI): domain Eukaryota; kingdom Metazoa; phylum Chordata; class Actinopteri; order Salmoniformes; family Salmonidae; genus Oncorhynchus; species Oncorhynchus clarkii. The sequence goes on along the minus strand of NC_092167.1, from coordinate 38,600,041 downwards.
GATGTACATGTCAAAACGTGGTCCATGACACTGGAAAAGAGGGGTTTTATGAGTCGGGGGCCGCGCTAGGGGCCAGGGAATTTGACATGGCCATGAGTTTGACAACAGGCAATAAAGGCTGTAGGCCATAAAGAGGAAAGAAGGCCAAGGCTGAAAATGCTTTGTACTGTCTGTAATTTACCCTTTGCGAAGCCCCTCCCCTCTTGGTTACTGTTACAATCTTTGACAACATTTTCCCGGAAAGCCCAATTCCCCCATCTAACCAGTTGCGAAATCCCCTCACAATGATCTCAAACTGTGTTTTTAATACACAATGAAATTAAACACAGATTACACCTTGCTAATCAGGAAATTGCTTCAGGGGAACCTGGTAAAAATATGTAGTGTGGCTAGCCACTGAATGGCTCTGAATTCACTGTCAACATGCAGCCAAAGCTACTAACCACTTTTGGAGTTAACTAGCTAGTGCCCTCAAATCGTTTGCTGATGTCGACATTTGATGGGAGTTGTATTAATAGCATGGCTAACTGACTTGCCTAGTTAAATAAAGGTTACATAAAATATAAAGTAAACTTATCCAGCTAACATACATTTAAGAAAACAAGTTATATTAAGTGGCTAGCTAGCAACGTTTGGGCAAAGACAATACAGTATGAAGATAGGCTAAAACGACTTCTCCAATAGAAATCCCCGATGAGACTTGTAGGCGATGTCATGGCGATGTTGGCTAGCTAAGCTCATGCGTGCAAATACATCATCGGGTCTAACGGTTTTCTTGTGCCACAAACTGCCCATGTGCAGGCTGTCAAATCAAAGGCACTCCTTCAATATAAAGCTGTTTCTGACAAAAATCTAAACGTGTCACTTTCACGAGGTTGGCCCAAAAACATATTCAACTACTTAAGACATTGGCTTGAATCTAGGTTGTACCTTTAGATTTCAAGAAAATTAACAACTAACAAATCATTTTTCCCTTTCCCTCTCATTGACTTCTCAAACCCCCAAATCTTCAGTTTCTTGGCAATTTCTTGCATGGAATTTCTCAGAACAAGAATAGACTGATGAGTTTCAGAAGAAAGTTCTATGTTTCTGGCCATTTTGAGCCTGTAATTGAACCCACAAATGCTGATGCTCCAGATACTCAACTAGTCTAAAGGACAGTTTTATTGCTTCTTTAATCAGAACAACAGTTTTCAGCTGTGCTAACATAATTGCAAAAGGGTTTTCTAATGATCAATTAACCTTTTAAAATGCTAAACTTGGATTAGCTAACACAATGTGCAATTGGAACACAGGAGTGATGGTTGCTGATAATGGGCCTCTGTACGCCTATGTAGATATTCCATAAAAAATCAGCTGTTTCCAGCTACAATAGTCATTTACAACATTAACAATATCTACACTGTGATCAGTTGATGTTATTTTAATGCACAAAAAAATGTGATTTTCTATGAAAACAAGGACAGTTGAACGGTAGTATACAGTATATACTGCATTCTATACTATTCTACTGTATCTTAGTCTATGCCACTCTAACAAGGCTCATCCACATATTTATATATTCTTAATTCCATTCCTTCACTTAGATTTGTGTGTATTGCGTATATGTTGTGAAATTGTGAGATATTACGTGTTAGGTATTTCTGCACAGTCGGAGCTAGAAGCACAAGCATTTCACTACACCCGCAATAACATCTGATAAACACGTGTATGTGACCGATAAAATGTGATTTGATGTAATGTGCCAATAAGCACAGGTGAGTGTCTCTCTCGCTCTCACTCACACACTCTCACTCTCACTATCATCACACACACACACACACACACACACACACACACACACACACACACACACACACACACACACACACACACACACACAGAGAGAGAGACACAGACACGTTGGTGGTCAATTTAAGTGCCAGGCGGATCAGATTTGAGGCGGGCAGCCTTCTGGGCCGTCCTCATCTCTGGGGGCTTCACACAGCACTGTCAACAAGGTCAGGGTGTCCACAACGTTATTACACCTTGCCAGGGGGACAGGACAGCCATCACCTTCCTCCTCCAAAGTAATCATGGAACAGCTAATGCGTGCGGCTCTCATGCCTCTCTCCCGGTCGCAGAGACACCAAAGGCCTTGCAGGAGTCATGCACATCAGAGCCAGATGACTCTTCAGGGTGGACGGTGGAGCGGCGTGGCTGCTTAACTGTTAGATGTCATATTTGCACCTGGATTGGAATCATCACTCAGGGATGTGATGATTCAAAATGGGGGTGGATTGGACATTGCTTTGTTGCTTTGAAAAGAGATACATAGCTGTGATGTTGACTTCAAAGGGCCTGGCCCTTGAATCAAGTCTAAACCGCCATGCTCAGTTTTTTTCAAATAAAATTGATTCAAAACCGACATTGAATGAAGCATGAATTTATAGGGGAGTTGTTGAGGGATTCAATATTCATCACACACTGAAATTGTGTTTAATTAGACGTCCAGGGAAGCAAATTGAATGCAAAAACGTTAAGACAATGCAACTCCTCGCCAAATCAAACCTCTGGATCCGGCAAGCTCAGATGGGAGGTGATGACGACATGAACATGTCTGGACTGTGGACTAATGCGCTCTGACAAAGAGTCCCTCAACAACGATCTCGTTTCCCATGTCTCCAGACTAAGCGTGTGGCAAAAAAAAGAACGTTTGAGTTTGACCGTGATCTGTTCAGGTTGGGGTCCAGGAATATATATATATATATATATATATTTTTTTTTAAGTGCCAAAGGCTTGGTTATCAGCCCATTAAACTAAGATTTAGATAAGCTTATGCGATTAAAAGGGGAGGAAGGACGGCATCAATTAACAAATCCCTTCCGACATGTTTGCCAATATTTGTTTGATTATGTTGTGTCTGGGATGTAAGCCGCTTGATACCGTTTGCAAATATTTGTGCTTTCGTCATTGGAATTTCTCATTGAAGAATAGTGCACATTACATCACGAAGGACAAGATTTTGAGTTATTTTAATCACGGATGTAGTCACGCACGCGGTCTTATAGACATTATATAAAAAAAATAACAAAGTCATGTAGGATCTACTCCAAAGCACAATGTATACAAGTCATTCTAAAGCATTAAATTGCTTTCAGAAACCACAAAATATAGCCATTTCAAGCTAATGCTCTGTAGAAGATGAGCTAATGCTGAAATGTCACCCAATACCACCCTGAGCTATCATTATAATTCACAACAGCTTTGTGTACGGTGTGTCGGCATCTTATGAGACCGCCAATATGTTAGTGATCAGTCTTCCGCTTCTCCCACAGACCTTTGTAATCTCCGCCGACGCCGACACAGTCCCTGTCCATTGTTTTCCCTGCCACATCATCGATGACATAGACCATGGACATGCCACTTACAATGGGCCTCTCCTGATTAGCCTAGTGCAAAGCTACCCATCGGCCCCCTCCCCCGACACACACGCATACAAACGTGGAGAAGATGCACTTTACGAGTGCATCTCAAGAGTTGTTTTTCAGACTATTAAAAGCTAATTGGTCTGGTGTTGAAGGGTGATAACCACTAAACAGCTATCATCGGCTAGCGTGACACTCAATCAAGAGCCACTCTACACTGTACTCTCCTCTCTCAGAGAGAGGGAAAGCTCATCCTTTGTCCCATGAGTCAGGCCTGGACGTCAGAGGACCCCGATCAGAAGACCCTCTCTGTCAAATAAAATACAAGTATCTGTCACATGCACCGAATACAACAGGTGTAGACTTTACCGTGAAATGCTTACTTACCCGTCCTTAACCAACAAAGTACTGGTACCAAGTCAATATGCAGGGGTACAAGGTAGCTGATCATCCATCCCTCCTTACCTCTCACTCTTTCTCTTCCATCCATCCCTCATTATCTCTCACTCATTCTCTTTCATCCATCCCTCATTATCTCTCACTCTTTCTCTTCCATCCATCCCTCATTATCTCTCACTCTTTCTCTTCCATCCATCCCTCATTATCTCTCACTCTTTCTCTTCCATCCATCCCTCATTACCTCTCACTCTTTCTGTTCCATCCATCCCTCATTATCTCTCACTCTTTCTCTTCCATCCATCCCTCATTATCTCTCACTCTTTCTCTTCCATCCATCCCTCATTATCTCTCACTCTTTCTCTTCCATCCATCCCTCATCAGTAGCTAGAGGCTCAGTAGCTGAACGGCGCCGAATGCCGTGATTCCCATTCGATTTGGATTAATTGGTTGTCTGTTCCTTTATTGAATGGGAGGGGAGAGCGGTGTCAATATTGGCAGGCTCTTTTAAATCGCATTGAGGGTTCGCCCTTAAGTGGCAAAAGGGACAAAGCAATAATCGCTGTCACAGTTTTTCATTTTTGCCCAGATCACAATAGCAACTTGTGACTTTTCTTTGGCAATTTCATGCATCGCGCGTCTCATTCTATTTGTTTAATCGCAAATGTGTAGGCATGTATACCTTTATATGCATTATCTACCATAATCAGTGCTGGCCCTGTGAAGGAGTGTTGTCCTGGGGCTTATGGATCTTTGATCCTCCCATCTCTGAGTAGGGTCCCACAGATCTCCATGAGAGACCTCTTTGCCAATTTGATTGGCTAAGATTGTCTTTGTACTGGGGGACCTGTGAAATAGGTTTGGTGTTTAGCTAACATCGCTAAAGTTGAGAACATCTCACTTTGAGGCATTCATGTTTGGTCAAGAGCGTATGTACACATTATCTAAGCTGTGTGGAGAACCACATTTCAGGTTTCTATCTCTTTCTGGCGTAGACATGCCGACAAATAGACCTATTAGGCTATATGAAGTATATTAACCAAATTTAATGGCCACAATTTGCGTCCCACCCATTCATTATTTACAAAACTATTTAGCTGACATTTCCTGGTTCTGAGGGGGGTTGTGCAATTTGCCCAATGGGTTTCAGACTTGGAGTATTGGTTGACGGTCACTGATTTACATGCTCATTGCAGGCTATTACACTATTAACTCTCACATGACGACCGGGGTCCTCTATAAGCAAAAAGCACGCTCCGTGCCTGCACAAGTTCGCAGTTCCCTGCATTCCCGTCCAGCCTCCCTGTGGTAAAGCTATGCCCGACAGTGTTATTACCCTGCCCTGTACTTATTAGCCTTGATGGGTGCGAGCCAGCGTGCAGCACTACCAGACGACCGCAAGCGCGGGGGACGAAAACCATGCTTGACGTCGCCATCTCATGTGGAAGGCGAGGGTAAATAAGAGTCCAGCGAGAAAACAACCTGCACCATCTTTTCCTCTGGGCCAAGGTGTCATGAGATCCATGCAAACTCAAGCTGGCTCTGGCTCTCGCTGTCCACAAAGGTTGAGTTACCACCGGCTGGTTGGTTAGCCATTCACTTTGCTTAGGTTTCTCTCTCGGTTTTCTTCCCCTGGTATGAAGGTATGTGTGGACTGCAGCTTATGCATGACAATCCACACTATCCACCACCACCTTCCTCCTTTCTAAATGTCAATCTCCTGTACGTCTTTCCCCATACAGAGAGATATACCGAGTGCGGGATCTTAATTTGATCGCACTGTTGCAGGAGAACTTGCCTGCAATGGAGGACATGTTTTTACTTGTGTTGTATTTTAGGTTTAAAAAGGCTTCTGAAGTTTCTCATTTCCACTTTGACATTTCAGACTTGATTTTCCATTATGAGACATTTATACACCCCTACAAAAATGTCCATGGATGATCTAATCCACATAATAATTCACATTTCCTGTTGCTGCAGGATTATTTTCCTGCTGTAGGAAAACAGGCTCAAATGAAGCTCTTACACCTGTAGCACAGAGAAAACACAGTGATATCAATAAGAACAGCCTGTGTTATTATAATACTGTGTGGCACTGTGCTCAAGTACAGGGGATAACTTCACCTTCATGTTTGGGGATGGATGGGGGAGAAAGAAAATGTAATTTGCATGTCAGAATAGTGACTTCAATAGGGACATCAAATGAGGTTACTTGATATTGGACAAGTCTGCAAATCTAGTTTGCCAGCAATCTAATATGAAAACCATGCATGGACTTAAAATAGCTGGCTGGAGGGAGCCAATCATAATACTTTATTTTGAGAATGTAATTTTCTCATGCCTGGCCAGTAATTAACCTTGGGTACAAAAAGGTATTGGAAACCGCCACAGACACAATTGTACAGCTATAGTTTGTTAAGGACTGGCTATATGATAGGCAGTGTTAGGGGAGAAGGGGAGAGAAAGAAGGGAGAAAAAAAGAGACCAGATTCAACTTTGTCCAGCGCCGGCGAGCCTTTTCTGAGGCTTTCTTTGCATTCTCTTCCCCGTCTTATTTAAACTGCTATTTCTTCACTTCTTGCTGAATTGGATTTTGTTCTGAACTAATTCAACCCTTCTCATTCCGGGTCCTGGGGGAAACAGCGGGATCGCTTACAACCGTGGCCGTCCAACACCTGGGAGATAATTGACTGTGTTACGGTCAAACTTGTTTTTCCAAAAGTCCTCACAATGGAGACAAAGAGCACAGCAGACAACGCACACACAAAAAGATCGAAATCTCAGAATCCATTCCCAGCCGAGGACTGGACTGAACAGACGAACCAGGGAGCCAAATTACTTTGCCCCAGTGTGTGGAAGCATTGTCGTTTTTGGGGGGAGAAACGGTGGAGGTTTGGTTCTTACTTGGGTTTCAAGCCGAGATAATGTTCAGGTCCGCGATAAAGGCAGATGGACACATCTATTGTCTTTCTCTCACACTAGATGAGAATGAATGCTATCGTCAACTCTAGATTAATATCTGAAAGTTGTACTTGTAGTTAGATCCTTGTAGTGAGATTTGCATTTATAAGATAAGACGGACATCTCTACAAGCCTTTCCGAATCAATAACACATATAGCCACAATCCCTTACTAAAAGCTGATGTCAAACAACCTCAACCTCCATTTCAAAGCGACTTCTTCTTCTTGATACACAAGTTACCAACCAGTTTACAGCACCGTAATGTTAGGAAATGAGTAGGTCAAATCAAATCAGATTTTTGGTCACATTTGCCGAATACGAGCCCATTCCCCAAAAAGTAAGACAAATATTGGCTAAATAAAAAAGGAAATAGTAACACAATAAAAACAATCGTGAGGCTATATACAAGGAGTACCAGTAACGAGTCAATGTGCAGGAGTACGATGTAGTTGAGATAATTGAGTTAAAAGGTTAATTGATTGCTAATTGTATTTCAGTAGTTGTTACCTGAAGTCAATACTTCCCTTAGTAATTAACAAGACGGCGTGAATTACATTTCCTGAGCTTTCCCAGCAAACCTGGAACCTTCTCAGGACATTAGTATTCCCATTAAGTTCATGGCCGATTAATTAGGGCCGATTTCAAGTTTTCATAACAATCGGTAATCTGCCTTTTTGGACGCTGATTATGGCCGATTACATTGTAGTCCATGAGGAAATTGTGTGGCAGGCTGTTACGCGAGTGCAGCATCAAAAGGACCTTCTTGCTGCAAGGAGGCAAGGTAATTTGCTAGCTAGCATTAAACTTATCTTATAAAACACTATCAATCTTCACATAATCACTAGTTAACTACACATGGTTGACGATATTACTAGATTATCTAGCTTGTCCTGCGTTGCATATAATCAATGCGGTGCCTGTTAAATTTATCATCGAATCACAGCCTACTTCGCCAAACGGGTGATGATTTAACAAAAGCACATTTGCGATAAAAGCACAATAGTTGCAGTAATGTACCTAACCATAAACACCAATGCCTTTCTTAAAATCAATACACAGAAGTATATATATTTTTTACCTGCATATTAAGTTAAAAGAAATTCATGTTAGCAGGCAATATTAACTAGGGAAATTGTGTCACTTCTCTTGTGTTCAGTGTAAGCAGAGTCAGGGTATATGCAGCAGTTTGGGCCGACTGGCTCGTTGCAAACTGTGTGAAGACCATTTCTTCCTAACAAAGACCATAATTAATTTGCCTGAATTTTACATAATTATGACATAACGGCCCAGTACATCACTGGGGCTAAGCTGCCTGCTATCCAGGACCTCTACACCAGGCGGTGTCAGAGAAAGGCCCTAAAAATTGTCCAAGACCCCAGCCACCCCAGTCATAGACTGTCCTCTCTACTACCGCATGGCAAGCGGTACCGGAGTGCCAATTCTAGGACAAAAAGGCTTCTCAACAGTTTTTACCCAAAGGCCATAAGACTCCTGAACAGGTAATCAAATGGTACCCAGACTATTTGCATTGTGTGCCTCCCCCAACCTCTCTTTTTACGCTGCTGCTACACTTGACTTGGACTTGGACCCTCATTCTTCAGGACTACATAAAGCTGTCATAATGATGCCAATGGTCAAAAGGTATATGAAAAACAAATGGTATAGAGAGAAATAGTCAACGAGTCATAATTCCTATAATAACAACAGTCTAAAACGTCTTAAATGGGAATATTGAAGACTCATGTAAAAAGGAAGCACCAGCTTTCATATCTTCTCATCTTCTGAGCGAGAAACTTAAACATGAGCTTTTTTACATGGCACATATTGCACTTTTACTTTCTTCTCCAACACTGTGTTTTTGCATTATTTAAACCAAATGTATAACATGTTTCATTATTTATTTGATATTAAATTGATGTTATAGATGTATTATATTATATATTATATTAAAATAAAAGTGTTCATTGTTCATTCAGTATTGTAGTAATTATCATTATTACAAGTATATATATAAAAATCGACCGATTAATCGATATCGGCTTTTTTTGGTCCTCCAATAACCGGTTTTGGCGTTGAAAAATCATAATCGGTCGACCTCTAGTTTATTTAACATTAGGATGATTACATCCCAAAAACAATCAAATAATGTTTTGGTAACAACATTTTTGTTCTATAAAATCCTTGGTATGTTCTAACGTTCACTAAAATGTTGTGCACAACATCTGTAACAACTAACATAGAACATTCCCCTAAAGATCTTATTAGGTTTCCCGGTTATATAATAACCAAATGTGTTCTGGGAACGTTCCTGCAACATCAGGCGAATGTTCTATACAAACATTGTATAATCATCAGCACAACTGGACAGTTTTTGTGTAATTAGAATTTTGTGGCACATAATGAATGTTCTGGGAATGTTCACAGAACCAATTTTGGTTTGCTGGGTTGTTTTTTTGAGTGCTTGAAGTACATAGATGGTTATGTTTTACAGTTTTCAAACTAAGACATTAAATTAAGTAAGTAGTGGGAACATAAACATAAAAAGTAGTCAAACTAGCTTGATTACGTTAAGTCATACTTACTTAAATCCTCATAATATTGTGGAGATGACCTTTGACCGCTACATTCAAAGCATTTGCTATCGTCTAAGTAATGTTTCTGAAATAATCATTATTTAATATAAATGCTGTTGTTGCACTGTAAAGTGTTCCATTTTGTCATCATTCACATGAAATGGCACATATACAAATTGTTTACAACATTTAGAACAAGGATTCACGGTCATAAGACACAATAAATGAAAATGATTAAACTTAGCATTATAAAAACAACAGCTGTATATATTTGCCAGCAGCATACCACCCTGCATACCACTGCTGGCTTGATTATGAAGCTAAGCAGGATTGGTCCTGGTCAGTCCCTGGATGGGAGACCAGATGCTGCTGGAAGTGGTGTTGGAGGGCCAGTAGGAGGCACTCTTTCCTCTGGTCTAAAAAATACCTCAATGCCCCAGGGCAGTGATTGGGGATACTGCCCTGTGTAGGGTGCCGTCACTCGGATGGGATGTTAAAAGGGTGTTCTGACTCTCTGAGGTCATTAAAAGATTCCATGGCACTTATCGTAAGAGTCGGGGTGTTAACCCCGGTGTTCTGGCTAAACTTCTCAAGCTGTCCTTTATACCATCATGGTCACCTAATCATCCCCAGCTTCCAATTGGCTCCTTCATCCCCCTCCTCTCCCCTGTAACTATTCCCCAGGTTGTTGCTGTAAATGAGAATGTGTTCTCAGTCAACTTACCTGATAAAATAAATCAATATTGAGTGCCCATGTTTTTGGAGGTGATGGCAGCAATGTGTCAGTTTCCTGCTACAACATCACATGCAATATTTGTAGCATGCCCGTGGTCCTATCTATGACCTGTTTACAATGAGCAACACTGACCAGTTAGCAGTAGGAAGCTCTCTCATCCATTTATATGCAGATGATACAGTCTTACACTCAGCTGGCCCCTCCCCAGATTTAGCGTTAAACGCTCTACAACAAAGCTTTCTTAGTGTCCAACAAGCTTTCTCTACCCTTAACCTTGTTCTGAACACCTTCAAAACAAAGGTCATGTGGTTTGGTAAGAAGAATGCCCCTCTCCTCACAGGTGTGATTATTACCTCCTGAGGGTTTAGAGCTTGAGGTAGTCACCTCATACAAGTACTTGGGAGTATGGCTAGACGGTACACTGTCCTTCTCTCAGCACATATCAAAGCTGCAGGCTAAAGTTAAATCTAGACTTGGTTTCCTCTATCGTAATCGCTCCTCTTTCACCCCAGCTGCCAAACTAACCCTGATTCAGATGACCATCCTACCCGTGCTAGATTACGGAGACATGATTTATAGTTCGGCAGGTAAGGGTGCTCTCGAGCGGCTAGATGTTCTTTACCAATTGGCCATCAGATTTGCCACTTATAGGACACGTCACTGCACTCTATACTGGTCATCTCTGTATACCTGTCGCAAAACCCACTGGTTGATGCTTATTTATAAAACCCTCTTAGGCCTCACTCCCCCCTATCTGAGATATATACTGCAGCCCTCATCCTCCACATACAACACCCGTTCTGCCAGTCACATTCTGTTAAAGGTCCCCAAAACACACACATCCCTGGGTCGCTCCTCTTTTCAGTTCGCTGCAGCTAGTGACTGGAACGAGCTGCAACAAACACTCAAACTGGACAGTTTGATCTCAATCTCTTCATTCAAAGACTCAATCATGGACACTCTTACTCACAGTGGTGTCTGCTTTGTGTGATGTATTGTTGTCTCTACCTTCTTGCCCTTTGTGCTGTTGTCTGTGCCCAATAATGTTTGTACTCTGTGCTGTTGCTATGTTGTGTTGCTACCATGCTGTTGTCATGTGTTGCCTCCTTGCTATGTTGTTGTCTTAGGTCTCTCTTTATGTAGTGTTGTGTTGTCTCTTATCGTGATGTGTGTTTTGTCCTATATATATATATATATATATATTTTTTTTTATTTTTTGCCTTTTGGTAGGCCGTCATTGTAAATAAGAATTTCTTCTTAACTGACTTATCTAGTTAAATAAAGGTTAAATCAAATTAAAAAAGCATCCCTGACCAGTTAGCAATACTAAAGGAAAATTAAGGGCAAATATTAAGGTGTGGAATTATTGAGAGGTTACAGGCCTGGCATACATTCACTCACACACTCATACACACGTAAACACACACACACACACACACACCCTCCCATCTCTGTTTGTGTGGAGGAGTGCTTCAACTGAGATATAGGTCTCTGGAGCGATTTCACCAGGTTTTGGAAGCGTGCCTCCTTCCGTCCATCCCTCCTCCCTCTTGGACCGCTGCGCTGCCTCGTGAGACAACCATCCCTTTAAAAATACAAGCGCTCTCCTCATTATGTATTTATGTCGCCAACACCGTGATCTAGCGTGACTCACCATGACCAGCTTGTACTGTAGGTTATTGTGACATGGCTGTGACATGTTAAATGTATGGCTGCTTAGCCAGTATGCCACCCTCTCACACCTTTTGTAATACTAGCCGTGGGATATGTAAATCTGTACCATATCAGTCTGACCCGTGAATCCCTCTCAGGTCAAGATGGAAGGCGCGCCGACATGTGCTGCTGGAAGTCGATGTGCGGACTTTGCTCATGTAGTTGCTAGCCCTAAGTGTGCTAACAGGTGGGTTTGGAGGGAAAGCCCACTGACTGGGTTTTTGTCATTCATGCACCATCCCATGCAAATCCCAAATCCCACCATTTGTCATGCACCATCCCATGCAAACACCAACCCATGCAAACACCATCCCATGCAAACACCATCCCATGCAAACACCATCCCATGCAAACACCATCCCATGCTAACACCATCCCATGCAAACACCATCCCATGCAAACACCATCCCATGCTAACACCATCCCATGCAAACACCATCCCATGCAAACACCATCCCATGCTAACACCATCCCATGCTAACACCATCCCATGCAAATACCATCCCATGCAAACACCATCCCATGCTGACACCATCCCATGCAAACTCCATCCCATGCAAACTCCATCCCATGCTAACACCATCCCATGCAAACACCATCCCATGCTAACACCATCCCATGCTAATGTGGGTGGCACTTGACTTGGACCCTCATTCTTCAGGACTACATAAAGCTGTCATAATGATGCCATAACAGATGACATAAACAGTCCTGACCGATGATATCAGCTTATGAGACTTTACGTTACAGATGCATTTAAGTAGATGAGATAGATTGCTAACAGCTAGCGGTTTGAGTCATAGCTGTTCCTTTGGCTCTATCTAAATTCTGACTTCTAAATTCAGTTTTCAAGACTGTATGGCACCTTGTATGTCATCATTTTGACAGTGTTATGTACTCTAAAAACAAATGGTTCTATATAAAACCAGTTTTTGAAGGTTCTATAAAGAACCATGTTCATACGGTTCTTAATGGAACCTTTATGGTGCTATAAAGAACCATTTCCTACGGTTCTATATACCACCAAAAATGGTTCCACTATGGATCCAACCCTTTATGGTGCTGTACAGAACCCTTTTTAATGGTTCTTTATAGAACCATTCTCAATCTCAAAAGTTCTACAAAGAACCTTATGAAGAACCATACAGGGTTATTTTTCTGGTTAGCCATATTATATTGTGTTTATTATAGTTATTTTTTTGTTGACACATTGGATCAGGTTTGCTAGCTCTGGAACGGCTGGGGGTCGTTGAGGAGAGAATTGAGAACCACCGATTTACACAATAGTTCTCAATTGACACAAGGCCATCATCATTTTTAACATGTAATGAAATAACACCACAGATTAGATAAACTGCAATGAAACTCACTCACGGTCTCACAAAAAGAGCTATGAGAAAACCACACCCCCAACATATTCTAATGAGCCGCTGCCCCTTCATTTTAATTAGCACTAAAAGACAAAAGTACCCTTTTCTGAACTACAAACAACCATGGTAGGGCTCAGTGTTATTTGGGTCAGTATGGTTTCACATAGAACCATCACCCTTTCCAAAGAACCCTTGAGGAACCCTCATTTTTTAGTGTCTAGTCATTTGTGTCCCAATGTGTTAGCATTGTCATGGAGGTCCAATACCATCCCAATGCGTATTTCCTCATTATAATCCACATTTGCAAAATAGGAAATGGATTCTGAATGTATTATCTGCAGCATTGTAGATATGACATTAAGCTGCTATTCTTTCCATTATCAAGACTTGACCAAAATTCTTTTGAACGAATCAAATCATGCCATCAACCAATTTCATATCTTGCCTCTTCTATTGGCTGCACACTGTCCTCCATTTATCTATGAAATGGAATATTCTACATTCAGAAAACAGTATGCTTGGCTGAAGGCCCTACGAAGCCAAAAGTACCTGCATATTAGTGCTTTCTTTTTTAAATTGTACACAAGGCTACCCTCGATAAATGCGGGCAGGGCTAGATTCATGGAAGTGCATGATCAATGAGCGCTGGAGACTGCCAGGCTACATTTCTATGAAATGAAGTTCTGTTTCGTTTACCCCCCTCGCCAATTGTGACGTTGGCACAGGGCGAAACAACGCCCGTGCCGTCCTGCTGGCACCCATGTGAACCCGAGCTAAGTGTGGCCCACTAACCCAATTAAACAAACAAACAAATATATCTCTGCCTCGTCGTGTGTTGTCAGGCAAGCCAGACCGGTAAACAGACATGCAGTTCGTGCGATACAATGTGCAAATAGATAAGCAGGCATTCGCCACCTCTGCACAGAGTGCTGCACCTGTTGATGAGTTGTGCGGAAATGCGCACACGCAAACACAGAGAAAGAGAGTTAATCGAAGAAAAACAAGAGCTTACAAGATGATACGGATGGCCACAAGGTGTGACCCTATTCTGCATTTGCATATTGAGTGCAACAGGGTACAGAGAGTAGACATGGCCGTCAGGCAACAGAGAAGATAACCTGAACACGTTAGAGAAGATAACTCCACAGATACATTCACTCTGAATCCATGCCTGGATCTCATCTCTTATGTTCCAAAGAATACCTCAATCTGTGTGTGTGTGTGTCTCGCTTTCTTGCTGTGTCTCTGTTCCACTGGGCACAGACGTCTATTAATTGAAATGAAGTGGAAACAATGTTGATTCAACTCAGTGGGGTGTGTGTGGGTCTCGTGTGTGTGTGTGTGTGTGTGTGTGTGTGTGTCACGCTGTATTCAAATGAACACCCACTGTTTTAGTAGTTCAGCCTTAGAGACTGCACCCTTTACCATTTCAATCTTTCCCCATTCAAAGAGTCGAACCAATAGTCACTCTAGTTCTGCTGTCTGTGCATTTCTTTTTCACTGAAAAATTGCTAGTATTCTTTAATGGAAGATTACCTTTAGATTCAAAGCTTAAAACATTATCCTCTTTTGTATATTTCTCTGTGGTCCATTATTTGATTCCATTTTTGATAGAATAGAGTGAGCCCTCTCCCTCTCTTCCTCCATCACTCATTCTGTCTCTGTCTCTCTCTGTTGCTCACTCATTTAACCATCTTTAATCCAGGCTTTTCATGCACAGTGTATGCCCACTACCCCCCACTACGCATGTATTGTCCGATGAAACCTTTCACCAACCGTGTCAAAGGCATGACTTTTCAGGCGGCCATCTTTGATCCATGCGGCTTACTTGGCATGCAATACCACCAGTGTATCCCATCTGCTGACAGTCCATGTACATCATTTAATCCTTTATAATATGGAAAATCAAACCTACATGGGGGAATATTAATTTTGTATCCCCCCTCCACCGTTGGTACCCTTTAACTCTCCCCTTTATGAATTATTCCAGAAATTGGTCCTGATCTCCGGTGTTGGTAGGCCATTACAGGAGGGGGGACTTAATTCGCCCATCGCTAATTAATTGCTTGCATACTTACCAGGAGTAATAAAAATGCTATCAAGTAAAATACCTCTATCATTAACCTAACTCTGTTAATATGGGGATCTGCGGGGCTCGATTAAACATCGTCGCACGGGGTCAATTCAAAAAGTGCAGTCATTAATTTTGTCTGAGCGGGAGATCGCTGGTTAAGTTTTACCCGTTGGTTTTAACGCGGGGAGAGAACTATGTAATCTAGTCTCGTTATGGTTAGAACACCTATAGTTTTCAGTTTCTGTATGCTAGTCTTTTCGAGTGTCACGGTTAGCCCCCAAACATCCCTTTTTCTGAAAGTCCCTCTTTGTCATGGAGAAATTAACTTTTTTTAAGAAGTTATAATTGGTGGTTAAACATTTTATTTTCAAACAGATACATTTTGTTTGCAATGTTTTAAAACTTTTTTTCTGTGTTACGGTTACCAGCATTTGTATGTATACAGTGCATTCGGAAAGTATTCAGACCCCTTGACTTCTTCCACATTTTGTTATGTTACAGCCTTGTTCTAAAATTGATTAAATATTTTTTTTCCCCTCACCAATCAACACACACTACCCCATAATGTCAAAGCAAAAACAGGGTCTTAGAAATGTTTGCACATTTATGAAATATCACATTTACATAAGTATTCAGACCCTTTATTCAGTACTTTGTCTTCTTAGGTATGCTGCTACAAGCTTGGCACACCTGTATTTTGGGAGTTTCTCCCATTATTCTCTGCAGATCCTTTCAAGCTCTGTTAGGTTGGTTGGGGAGCGTCGCTGCACAGCTATTTTCAGGTCTCTCCAGAGACGTTTGATTGGGTTCAAGTCCGGGCACTGGCTGGGCCACTCAAGAACATTCAGAGACTTGTCCCGAAGCCACTCCTGCATTGTCTTGGCTGGAAGGTGTATCTTTGCACCAGTCTGAGGTCCTGAGGGCTCTGGAGCAGGTTTTCATCAAGGATCTCTCTGTACTTTGCTTTGTTCATCTTTTTTTGCTCGGTCCTGACGAGTTCAATCTTGGTTTCACCAGACCAGAGAATCTCGTTTCGCATGGTCGAGAGTCCTTTAGGTGCCTTTTGGCAAACTCCAAGCAGGCTGTCATGTGCCTTTTACTGAGCAGTGGCTTCCATCTGGCCACTCTACCATAAAGGCCTGATTGGTTGAGTGCTGCAGAGATAGTTGTCCTTCTAGAAGGTTCTCCATTCTCCCCAGAGGAACTCTGGAGCTCTGTAAGAGTGACCATCGGGTTCTTGGTCACTTCCCTGACGAAGGTCTTTCTCCCCCGATTGCTCAGTTTGGCTGGACGTCCAGCTCTAGGAAGAGTCTTGGTGGTTCCAAACTTCTTCCATCAATGAATGATGGAGTCCACTGTGTTCTTGGGGACCTTCAATGCTGCAGAAATATATTGGTACCCTTCGCCAGATCTGTGACTCGACACAATCCTGTCTCGGAGCTATTCGGACAATTCCTTCCGACCTGGTGGCTTGGTTTTTGCTCTGACGTGCACTGTCAACTGTGGGACCTTATATAGGCAGGTGTGTGCCTTTCCAAATCATGTCCAGTCAATTAAATGTATCACAAGTAGACTCAAATCAAGTTGTGAGAATATCTGAAAGAAGATCAATGGAAACCGGATGTACCTGAGCTCAATTTCGAGTCTCACAGCAAAGGGTCTGAATACTTGTGTAAATTTCCGTTTTTAAAATTTTTAATACATTTACAAAAAAGTTATAAAAAACGTTTTTTGCTTTGTCATTATGGGGTATTGTGTGTAGATTGATGAGAAATAATATGTATTTAATCAATTTTAGAATAAGGCAATAACATAACAAAATGTGTAAAAAGTCAAGGGGTCTTAATACTTACTACTATTATGTTCCTTTTGCTTGCACATCTTTCCTTTTTTTCAGTTTTTTTTAGTTGTCTAATTGGCACCTCAAAGCTAACATTGGAAAGTATTTGAACATGTTTGGTCACAAATGAGGTCAACGCTCATTGACAGGGCATATTCATTTGTTAGGATAATTCTGTGTGTAGGAATTCCCAATCTCACACCAAATTAACCACCCCTTGATTCATATTTTACAGAAAGTCTCATTGACCAATCGTTGACCCAGGGTGTTATAAAACACCTCAACGTCAAGAAACCAGTCAAACTTAGTCAAGTTAAATATTCTCTGTTTTGTGAACATGCTGTGATGGTGCTCTTAGGTCCTAGTAGTGATATTAATCTTGGATAAACAGGCTTGTTTGCACTACGGATGAGATCGCTAACTGTGCTATTCACAAAGATTCAGTGGAAGGGAACATTTTTGGAATATCATGGCAATACATTTCTCTTGAAGACAGAAATGGCAGGTAAGATATTCCTTCAGATATGAAATACATTTGCAATAACTGAAATCTAAGGAAATATGCCCTCGTATGAAATAATGTTTATTTTCATGCTTTGAAGTCATTACCGTGTTTTTCCATACACAAAAATGTTTTTGCAGAAAAATAATTCTCTGAAGCGAATTCTGAGATTACCCAAAGCTCGTTTTACATAAGAATTCAAGTAAAACCTTCACCTACTTCATATTCAGTCCATAAGTGCATACACTTGTACTCCCACACACACACACCACACACACACATACACACACACCTCCAAAGGGCCACTAAAAGGAACACTTCTTTCTCTCTCTCCATTTCTCCCTTCAATCTCTTTCTTTCATTCTCTCTTTCTGTCTGTCTATCTTCACCTTGTCGCGTTTCTCAGAAACCCAGTGGCGCGGCCGTGAAATTGATGTGATGAAAAACAACTGGGATACCTCTATGAGCCATTTGCTTTGCCATTATAGCGTCCCTCTCTCCCCTCAGCACGGCGCTGGGGTGTCCACTGTGATAGGCAACACAATGCAAATTACCCAGCAGCTATTTCAGGTTATCAGGCCTGCCCACCGCCGACCCTCTCCCGGCAATCTTCTCCCCCATCTGGAAACCAGTGACGGTCCGTCTGCAGCTCCAGCAGAACTTCACTAGAAGGCTGAGCTGTTCTGCTCCTGCTTTGCAGCAGTCGACTGACTAGGTGGAGAATAGTGGATAGGATTGGTTTGATTGCTAACGATACCAAAGTGTTTGATTGATCGAGTTTGGTGGTTGTTACTGTGTTCGCTTTTACTTACAAGACATCAAAATCAGATCCATTGAAACAAACACAGACCGGGATCAAATCAATACTCCTTTGAGGATTTCATGAAACACTGAAACACAACAGGAACTCATGAGCTCACATTACCACCATAGACCCATTTTATTTACCACAGGTAGAATCCAATCAGGTTGTAAAATCTTAGCACCATGGACCACAGCAATACCTTTTTCCCTTCAACAAAACTCCCCGTTGAATCCATGCGAATACACACTGGAGAACACCCCCCCCCCCCCACCACTCCTGCAGTTATGCCCGACTTTATTCTGCAGCTCCACACATTTACAAGCAGAGATAAGAGCGGAGCAGCCCATTGTTGTGGCCAGAGTGACCCCAAACATCTGAGGGCATCTCAGCCATCTCACATTGTGGCACTACAGTAGCTATATTAAGCCAAATAAAACCCTCTTCTTTGTGCAACAAAAAAAAAAGAAAATAGAGGTCTAAGCAATTAAGCGAGCGAGAACAAGAGTGAATTCCCAAGTGCATAACTAAATACGCAAGCAAGCGACTGTGTCATCTCGGATGTGGATAAATGAATAAGTCGGTGACGGCGAGTGTGTAAGTGGGTTAGCATGTAAATAAATGAAGAAGTTCGCAAATTAGTGTGTAAGCGAGTTAGCGAGAAATAAATGAATCAGCGGGTGAATTACAATGCCAGGGAGTGAGTTAGTCGAGTAAATAAAGACATTGAAGAAGTATTCCTCAGTAAGAAGGACGTTGGAAGTTAGGCTCTTCAGTGGAACTGTCATGGCCGCCGCTGCTGCCAGTTTTCCCCTTTGCGATTGTTGCACCTCTGCGTATCTCTGGCTGACATGCCAATTACTCCTTAATTACACGCGTCATCTGGACCAGTGTGCCCGTCACCAGCGCTGATTAATCCTGTTTACCGTAGCGACGAGTCCCTGTGGTTATGGCTGGCCACCAGACAGACAGACAGACAGACAGAGAAATGGGCTCTGGGTGTTCTGGTGATGAACGTGTAAATAGGTGTTTATGATTAGCCACTAGTAGACAGACAGCTGACATACAGTGGTCTAGTCTTAACAGTTGGGGATCTGCTGATGCTATAATGATTCAGAGCGGTTTCATGTAAATTATTGGATCTCTTTACCATGGGAATAGCCCTAGGACTGAGTAGCAGAGGCAACAAAGGCCTGAAAAAAACACCAAAGCGCCATGAAAGTTGCCCATTCATGGGAAAAGGCCAAACATTGATGCTTATCTCCGAGAATGATATGCTTACACACAATAAAAAAATATTGATGTAGTGTATCTAAGTCTAACCACATCTGTCAGCATCTGACACCAACCCCGATTTACCACCAATGAATAGCACTCACAATGCATTACCTCGCTCCAAGAGATATTATTGACTAAAGAGATAGTGAAACTGCAAAGGTGAATTGCGTTTCCCTCGAAACAAGATACTCACCCTGGGCAGTGAGGTCATGTTAGCATTGGAAACAGAGGGGCGTGTGTAGGCTGTGTGTGTGTGTGTTTTTGTGCCCATGCGTGGAAATGTAGACTTTCCATTAAATGAATACAGCCAGATACACATCGTAAGCAGGAAGATCTTGTCACATGACGGGGAGCTGCTCAATTCCGTAGACCTTTCAACCCATCCCTCCCTTTTAGTCACTCTGCTCTCCTCCCCTGTGTTCACCTGCTTGTCTTTTTTCTAGAGTTGAAATGCACCCTGTAAGGGGGGAAAAAGGTGATGATAAAAATCTGTTTTATTGTGGCGTTAGGATTTCCGTGCACCTGTGGTTAGACACCCCGTATATGCACAGTGCAGGCCGATAGGATATAATTGCAATTCACCAGCTTTTTTTTTTCTCCTTACATCTTTTTATTACTCAAAATAATTAGGCCGCCGTCTGGTCTCGTAGGCGGAACGCCCTTGCTCACTGTTCTGTGAAACGTGACGAAAAGAAGGAGAAAATAAAGGTTGTGCTGGTCTAGAACATTCTACCTGTATGTGACACCTCCCCTCCTCCTCTGGTGTGGTTTTAGCATTGAGTTCTACAAGACACGGTGTACTTCGGTTGACCTAATTCTTGTCTGGCACACTTCCTGTGCTGAGTGTACATAAGGAGCACGAGACTCGCTTTCAAGGTATTCCAACAGGTGCCTTTCTAGTATTTGGCAATTAAACTGCATCGTTTATGGTGATCCCATTGAATTTAAGTCTAAAACGACTCCACTAAATTCTTTCACTTTTTGTCAGCTTTTGTCACATTTGACATAATTTGCATAATTTGGCATCTGTAGGAATTTTACAACAGTCTTAAAATTCAAGTTTATGTAAACTTCTGCATGTTTTGGTGTGAGCATGCATGTGTGTCAGTCTTGTCCCCTATGGTCCAGCAGTTTTAGCATTGCTCTCGAGTGCCACCCAAGCAAAACCCAAAGCGGCCCTACGGTGCCTGCCCGGAGAGTTAGCGTACCACAGGTGTCTATACCAAGAGCATTATGCATTGGTTCTTTGGCCTCTCCCTCCGCCGACACTTTCTCCCATGCATCTTTCATGACTCAGTGGTGGTTTTCAACAGGCCCAATAACAGCCCTTACAACAGGGAGCTCCGACAGGGGACTCCAACTCGCTTCGCTGAGTGACCATGATATTATTCATCGGCAGGGGGAGCGAGGCTCGCCACTGCGCCCTACGCTCCTCGAAAATAAGGACGGGGGGGCCGCCCTTCAGCGCCCCGGGCCCCTTTTGTGTTTACCCGCCCCTGCGTGGGACTGATGTTATTTTCAATTTCAAGGCTCAGTCCCGGCTAACTCGGCCCCAGCCCCCGTCATGCCATTTGCCTTAATAACGTGGGCCGGACTCTCGACGGGGAGAATCGCCGCCACCCTGAGACCTGCTTAATGACACAGTGGAGTTCATTGATGGAAAGGATTACATGCTTGCACACAGGGCGCGAGGCGAAGCGACATGTTCTATGAAGGGCACTGCACAAAGGCGATGGATCATGTTTACAGGAAAGAGGTGGCTCACCTAGATGACAAAGGGAGTAAGCTGATTGCTTATGCATGTTTATCCTTGTGTTAAGCACTCCTTGTGTAGTGTTCTTTACAGAAAGTGCCTACTGCATCCCATTCGTAATGGGAGGGTAGTGAGTCACCCTGAGTGCCCTCCCTAATTTTTTAATTCCATTTGTCGGCTATGTGTTCCATCTTTTCAATAACACTTATGTGATGGCCTGCTTGTCATGCTTTAATAGGTAATAGAATTTTAACAAAATATGTCAAAAATATTCAACCCGACATCCTACACAGATATAGCACCTGGTGGTCTTTGCATTGGAAAAATTGCCTCATAGTTGTTTGTCCAAGGTGAATCTTACATATAAGGAAGCCATGAAGCCAACACAATGGGTCGTATCTTCATAGCACACGTATCCCTTTACATTTGCTGCCGTCAATGTTGTGTGGAAGCGTGGCCTCGCAGGGGTCGCGACCCATCCTGAAATAGACACTTCTTTTTTTTTCCGGAGCGAACGACTCATTTATTAAAGGAAAAATGACCGGGGCTCTGGAGCGTCTGAAAAGACGTCAAACGAGGATCAAAAGAAGAGATGGCATATCTTATCTTGTTCCTGTACAACACACAAATAGACTGAGCATCCCCTGCCAACTCTGCTTGCCATTAATTCATATACATGCGTCGGTTGCGCATCAAACTAGCCAGATGCTTGGGTAGATTCTGTTGGGACGGCGTGACACACGACAAAGTGATATGAATCACCTTCCAAAGGTGTTAGATACTGTCTCGGTGAGCTCCATGAAACATATTCTCATAGGCTCATATATTCTGGATTAATGGTCACTTTTGCCAAAATGATTAACATAGCACTCAAACTTCCCTAAAGGGACTGTTTCCTGTAACAAATGATGGTGAAAATGGTAGCAATGGTCTCAAACTAAGCCTCCTGATCATTGGGGGGGTTCTGAACGTTAGATTAGAACATCTTTCTAGTTTCTAGTTCAGAATATATGAGAAATACAGGGGTGAAACATCTGTCTGGGTTTTCTGTCATGTTTTCTATTTCTATTTTTAATTGAACCTTTATTTTGACAGGGGGTCATGCTGAGACCAGGGTCTCTTTTACAGATGAGCCCTGTATGCGCATCAATACACCATAAATCACATCAATATGCATCGATATTCACATCAATACACAACAAGCAAACACGATCATGGGAAAACAAAACACATTCATCAGTAAAAATGTCTTCAATCAGCCTTTTTGAATTTCCCCAGAGGCACCAATTCATCCAACTTTAGAGAGCCTTGGAGAATATTCCACAAGTCAGGTGTAAAGCAGATTTACCTAACTCTGTGGAGATCTGTAATAGCTATAACTGGGCCACGGGACTTGAAATCAAGGACAGTGGCATCAGGCCAACCTCTAAGCAGTTCATTCATCATGGGAAAATATTGAATATAGGCATGTTTGAATATAACTATCTCATATTAGAGGCTTAAATGCAGTAATATTCTGTCAATATTGGAAGTGCAAAGGTCAAAGTGAGATAATTGTGGATTACTGCCATTTTGGATATTGAGAATTCCAGATGATGCACCTGTCGGCTAATTCTTGGACAAATCATGTAACCATTTAGAGGAATTCCATTTCTGTGAAATTCCGTCATCTAATCTAGTCTACAAAGGGCTTCATGGAACAGTCTCTGGTTCTCCCAACTGGCAAAGAATTGCCAGACAAAGGAGCTAGCTAGTGATGAGTTTGCCATAGAAACTGACAGCATGTTTCTAATAATTTACTAAATGACGTAAAAGCAGAACTATTGATGGAGGATTCACAACCATGTAGCTGTCAGATTGGGGTCACCAGCATGCAGTATGTGTCAATCCTCAAAGCTTCTGCTTCAAATCAAACTTTATTGGTCGAATACACAGTTTATCAGGTGTTATAACGGATGCAGCGGAATGCTGATGTTACTAGCTCCTAACAGTGCAGTAAAATGAATACACAAATGCAATCTATACGTCTGTACACTGGATGCATTTCCGCTAGATATACTAAGAATGGTTTGTACAGCAGTAGATATATTAGAATGAGCTATGTCAAGAATCCAGTATATAAATGAATATGCGCTGTGTATAAACAGTGTAACTACAATGTAATGTACAGTAGTAGATATATTAGAATGAGATATGTTGAGTATACAGTATTTAAATACACAGTATGAAATGGGGGGTGTCCAGTGGTTTAATGTCTTTATAACATGGGACAGCTGTGTGTGTGTGTGTGTGTGTGTGTGTGGTGTGTGTGTGTGTGTGTGTGTGTGTGTGTGTGTGTGTGTGTGTGTGTGTGTGTGTGTGCGTGCGTGCGTGCGATTGCTTGTATGTTTGTTTTGTGTGTGAGTGTGCATCACCTGGTAGACAGCTAGTGATGGCTGTTCATCAGTCTGATGGTCTGGTAATAGAAGATGTTCATCAGTCTGATGGTCTGGTAATAGAAGCTGTTCAACAGTCTGATGGTCTGGTGATAGAAGCTGTTCAACAGTCTGATGGTCTGGTGATAGAAGCTGTTCAACAGTCTGATGGTCTGGTGATAGAAGCTGTTCAACAGTCTGATGGTCTGGTGATAGAAGCTGTTCATCAGTCTGATGGTCTGGTGATAGAAGCTGTTCATCAGTCTGATGGTCTGGTAATAGAAGCTGTTCAGCAGTCTGATGGTCTAGAAGCTGTTCAACAGTCTGATGGTCTAGAAGCTGTTCAACAGTCTGATGGTCTGGTAATAGAAGCTGTTCAACAGTCTGATGGTAATAGAAGCTGTTCAGCAGTCTGATGGTAATAGAAGCTGTTCAACAGTCTGATGGTAATAGAAGCTGTTCAACAGTCTGATGGTAATAGAAGCTGTTCAGCAGTCTGATGGTCTAGAAGCTGTTCAACAGTCTGATGGTCTAGAAGCTGTTCAACAGTCTGATGGTGATAGAAGCTGTTCAACAGTCTGATGGTAATAGAAGCTGTTCATCAGTCTGATGGTAATAGAAGCTGTTCAACAGTCTGATGGTCTGGTAATAGAAGCTGTTCAACAGTCTGATGGTCTAGAAGCTTTTCAACAGTCTGATGGTCTGGTAATAGAAGCTGTTCAACAGTCTGGTAATAGAAGCTGTTCAGCAGTCTGATGGTCTGGTAATAGAAGCTGTTCAACAGTCTGGTAATAGAAGCTGTTCAGCAGTCTGATGGTCTGGTAATAGAAGCTGTTCAACAGTCTGGTAATAGAAGCTGTTCAGCAGTCTGATGGTCTGGTAATAGAAGCTGTTCAACAGTCTGATGGTGATAGAAGCTGTTCAGCAGTCTGATGGTGATAGAAGCTGTTCAACAGTCTGATGGTCTGGTAATAGAAGCTGTTCAACAGTCTGGTAATAGAAGCTGTTCAGCAGTCTGATGGTGATAGAAGCTGTTCAACAGTCTGATGGTCTGGTAATAGAAGCTGTTCAACAGTCTGGTAATAGAAGCTGTTCATCAGTCTGATGGTAATAGAAGCTGTTCAACAGTCTGATGGTCTGGTAATAGAAGCTGTTCATCAGTCTGATGGTCTGGTAATAGAAGCTGTTCATCAGTCTGATGGTCTGGTAATAGAAGCTGTTCATCAGTCTGATGGTCTGGTAATAGAAGCTGTTCAACAGGCTGATGGTCTGGTAATAGAAGCTGTTCAACAGTCTGATGGTCTGGTAATAGAAGCTGTTCAGCAGTCTGATGGTAATAGAAGCTGTTCATCAGTCTGATGGTCTGGTAATAGAAGCTGTTCATCAGTCTGATGGTCTGGTAATAGAAGCTGTTCAACAGTCTGGTAATAGAAGCTGTTCAACAGTCTGGTAATAGAAGCTGTTCAACAGTCTGATGGTAATAGAAGCTGTTCATCAGTCTGATGGTCTGGTAATAGAAGCTGTTCATCAGTCTGATGGTCTGGTAATAGAAGCTGTTCAGCAGTCTGATGGTCTAGAAGCTGTTCAACAGTCTGATGGTCTGGTGATAGAAGCTGTTCAGCAGTCTGATGGTCTGGTGATAGAAGCTGTTCAACAGTCTGATGGTCTGGTAATAGAAGCTGTTCAACAGTCTGATGGTCTGGTAATAGAAGCTGTTCAACAGTCTGATGGTCTGGTAATAGAAGCTGTTCAACAGTCTGATGGTCTGGTAATAGAAGCTGTTCAACAGTCTGATGGTCTAGAAGCTGTTCAGCAGTCTGATGGTCTGGTAATAGAAGCTGTTCAGCAGTCTGATGGTCTAGAAGCTGTTCAACAGTCTGATGGTCTAGAAGCTGTTCAACAGTCTGATGGTAATAGAAGCTGTTCAACAGTCTGATGGTCTAGAAGCTGTTCAACAGTCTGATGGTAATAGAAGCTGTTCAACAGTCTGATGGTAATAGAAGCTGTTCAACAGTCTGATGGTCTGGTAATAGAAGCTGTTCATCAGTCTGATGGTCTGGTAATAGAAGCTGTTCAGCAGTCTGATGGTCTAGAAGCTGTTCAACAGTCTGATGGTCTGGTAATAGAAGCTGTTCAACAGTCTGGTAATAGAAGCTGTTCAACAGTCTGATGGTGATAGAAGCTGTTCAACAGTCTGATGGTCTGGTAATAGAAGCTGTTCAACAGTCTGATGGTCTGGTAATAGAAGCTGTTCAACAGTCTGATGGTGATAGAAGCTGTTCAACAGTCTGATGGTAATAGAAGCTGTTCAACAGTCTGATTGTCTGGTAATAGAAGCTGTTCAACAGTCTGATGGTAATAGAAGCTGTTCAACAGTCTGATGGTAATAGAAGCTGTTCAACAGTCTGATGGTCTGGTAATAGAAGCTGTTCAACAGTCTGATGGTAATAGAAGCTGATCAACAGTCTGATGGTCTGGTAATAGAAGCTGTTCAACAGTCTGATGGTAATAGAAGCTTTTCAACAGTCTGATGGTCTGGTAATAGAAGCTGTTCAACAGTCTAATGGTCTAGAAGCTGTTCAACAGTCTGATGGCCTGGTAATAGAAGCTGTTCAACAGTCTGATGGTCTGGTAATAGAAGCTGTTCAACAGTATGATGGTCTAGAAGCTGGGTGTGTGAGTCCTGTGCTGTAGCATAGTGGAGCAAAATAGACTCCAGCATTTGTCTAGACGTATACTCCGTTGAGTATACGTTGTCTCGATGCTTTATATATCAGATATGCTTCCAGAGCCACCAACTATCGTGTGTGTGTGTGTGTGTGTGTGTGTGTGTGTGTGTGTGAGGGGGGGGTTGTTCCATCTGGGCCCAGTGAGGTCACCGCACACCACCTGCTCAAATAAGGTTTTGTCGTGGCTTCTGGGTAGTGTCTGTGGGCACTGGGCATGCATGACAAAGCAGATGTGTAGGTTTACTGGTAGAAAAGGCCCTCGGATAGCAATAAGCAGACACATTGCCACCACCGCCTACAAAGCAAGTCCCCAGCTCCAGCATCGGAAGCCTTTTTACAGGTTTCTGTGTAATTTCATGTTTTTGAGGCTTATGTGGCTTGCTAATTTAGGGAAACAATTGCTCCTCGCATGCTCAGGTGGAGTTAATAGGCCCTTGATAACAAACCTGAAGTGAGGCTGGTCTATTCCATGGAGTTAAATGTTATTCCTCGTTGTGTTGAGTGTGTTGTGTTGTATGGAAGGATCTATGTTTATCCTATGTACCGCTAAAGAGTACAGTGGCTTGAGAAAGTATTCACCCCCCTTGGCATTTTTTATATTTTGTTGCCTGACAACCTGGAATTAAAATAGATTTTGGGGGGGTTGTATCATTTAATTTACACAACATGCTTACCACTTTGAAGATGCAAAATATGTTTTATTGTGAAACAAACAAAAAACAAGTAAAAAAAAACAGAAAACTTGAGCGTGCATAACTATTCCCCCCCCAAATCAATACTTTGTAGAGCCTCCTTTTGCAGCAATTACAGCTGCAAGTCTCTTTGGGTATGTATCTATAAGCTTGGCACATCTAGCCACTGGGATTTTTGCCCATTCTTCAAGGGTTCCGCTGGTGTACAGCAATATTTGAGTCATACCACAGATTCTCAATTGGATTGAGGTCTGGGCTTTGACTAAGCCAATCCAAGACATTTAAATGTTTCCCCTCGAGTGTTGCTTTAGCAGTATGCTTAGGGTCATTGTCCTGCTGGAAGGTGAACCTCCGTCCCAGTCTCAAATCTCTACTACGAAATTGGGGAGAAAAAGGGGTAAAATTCAAAAAAAAAAAAGATTTGAAGGAATGGCACTAAATACAAGTAAATTCTTGAGCGAAACCCTAACCCGGGCGACGCTAGGCCAATTGTGCGTCGCCCCACGGACCTCCCGGTTGCGGCCGGTTACGAGCAGTAGATATATTAGAATGAGCTATGTCAAGAATCCAGTATATAAATGAATATGCGCTGTGTATAAACAGTGTAACTACAATGTAATGTACAGTAGTAGATATATTAGAATGAGATATGTTGAGTATACAGTATTTAAATACACAGTATGAAATGGGGGGTGTCCAGTGGTTTAATGTCTTTATAACATGGGACAGCTGTGTGTGTGTGTGTGTGTGTGTGTGTGGTGTGTGTGTGTGTGTGTGTGTGTGTGTGTGTGTGTGTGTGTGTGTGTGTGTGTGTGTGTGTGTGTGTGTGTGTGTGTGTGTGTGCGTGCGTGCGTGCGATTGCTTGTATGTTTGTTTTGTGTGTGAGTGTGCATCACCTGGTAGACAGCTAGTGATGGCTGTTCATCAGTCTGATGGTCTGGTAATAGAAGATGTTCATCAGTCTGATGGTCTGGTAATAGAAGCTGTTCAACAGTCTGATGGTCTGGTGATAGAAGCTGTTCAACAGTCTGATGGTCTGGTGATAGAAGCTGTTCAACAGTCTGATGGTCTGGTGATAGAAGCTGTTCAACAGTCTGATGGTCTGGTGATAGAAGCTGTTCATCAGTCTGATGGTCTGGTAATAGAAGCTGTTCAGCAGTCTGATGGTCTAGAAGCTGTTCAACAGTCTGATGGTCTAGAAGCTGTTCAACAGTCTGATGGTCTGGTAATAGAAGCTGTTCAACAGTCTGATGGTAATAGAAGCTGTTCAGCAGTCTGATGGTAATAGAAGCTGTTCAACAGTCTGATGGTAATAGAAGCTGTTCAACAGTCTGATGGTAATAGAAGCTGTTCAGCAGTCTGATGGTCTAGAAGCTGTTCAACAGTCTGATGGTCTAGAAGCTGTTCAACAGTCTGATGGTGATAGAAGCTGTTCAACAGTCTGATGGTAATAGAAGCTGTTCATCAGTCTGATGGTAATAGAAGCTGTTCAACAGTCTGATGGTCTGGTAATAGAAGCTGTTCAACAGTCTGATGGTCTAGAAGCTTTTCAACAGTCTGATGGTCTGGTAATAGAAGCTGTTCAACAGTCTGATGGTAATAGAAGCTGTTCAGCAGTCTGATGGTCTGGTAATAGAAGCTGTTCAACAGTCTGATGGTAATAGAAGCTGTTCAACAGTCTGATGGTAATAGAAGCTGTTCAGCAGTCTGATGGTCTAGAAGCTGTTCAACAGTCTGATGGTCTAGAAGCTGTTCAACAGTCTGATGGTGATAGAAGCTGTTCAACAGTCTGATGGTCTGGTAATAGAAGCTGTTCATCAGTCTGATGGTCTGGTAATAGAAGCTGTTCAGCAGTCTGATGGTGATAGAAGCTGTTCAACAGTCTGATGGTCTGGTAATAGAAGCTGTTCATCAGTCTGATGGTCTGGTAATAGAAGCTGTTCAACAGTCTGATGGTAATAGAAGCTTTTCAACAGTCTGATGGTCTGGTAATAGAAGCTGTTCATCAGTCTGATGGTCTGGTAATAGAAGCTGTTCATCAGTCTGATGGTCTGGTAATAGAAGCTGTTCAACAGGCTGATGGTCTGGTAATAGAAGCTGTTCAACAGTCTGATGGTCTGGTAATAGAAGCTGTTCATCAGTCTGATGGTCTGGTAATAGAAGCTGTTCATCAGTCTGATGGTCTGGTAATAGAAGCTGTTCAACAGTCTGGTAATAGAAGCTGTTCAACAGTCTGGTAATAGAAGCTGTTCAACAGTCTGATGGTGATAGAAGCTGTTCATCAGTCTGATGGTCTGGTAATAGAAGCTGTTCATCAGTCTGATGGTCTGGTAATAGAAGCTGTTCAGCAGTCTGATGGTCTAGAAGCTGTTCAACAGTCTGATGGTCTGGTGATAGAAGCTGTTCAGCAGTCTGATGGTCTGGTGATAGAAGCTGTTCAACAGTCTGATGGTCTGGTAATAGAAGCTGTTCAACAGTCTGATGGTCTGGTAATAGAAGCTGTTCAACAGTCTGATGGTCTGGTAATAGAAGCTGTTCAACAGTCTGATGGTCTGGTAATAGAAGCTGTTCAACAGTCTGATGGTCTAGAAGCTGTTCAGCAGTCTGATGGTCTGGTAATAGAAGCTGTTCAGCAGTCTGATGGTCTAGAAGCTGTTCAACAGTCTGATGGTCTGGTAATAGAAGCTGTTCAACAGTCTGATGGTCTGGTAATAGAAGCTGTTCATCAGTCTGATGGTCTGGTAATAGAAGCTGTTCATCAGTCTGATGGTCTGGTAATAGAAGCTGTTCAGCAGTCTGATGGTCTAGAAGCTGTTCAACAGTCTGATGGTCTGGTAATAGAAGCTGTTCAACAGTCTGATGGTCTGGTAATAGAAGCTGTTCAACAGTCTGATGGTGATAGAAGCTGTTCAACAGTCTGATGGTAATAGAAGCTGTTCAACAGTCTGATGGTCTGGTAATAGAAGCTGTTCAACAGTCTGATGGTAATAGAAGCTGTTCAACAGTCTGATGGTAATAGAAGCTGTTCAACAGTCTGATGGTCTGGTAATAGAAGCTGTTCAACAGTCTGATGGTAATAGAAGCTGATCAACAGTCTGATGGTCTGGTAATAGAAGCTGTTCAACAGTCTGATGGTAATAGAAGCTTTTCAACAGTCTGATGGTCTGGTAATAGAAGCTGTTCAACAGTCTAATGGTCTAGAAGCTGTTCAACAGTCTGATGGCCTGGTAATAGAAGCTGTTCAACAGTCTGATGGTCTGGTAATAGAAGCTGTTCAACAGTATGATGGTCTAGAAGCTGGGTGTGTGAGTCCTGTGCTGTAGCATAGTGGAGCAAAATAGACTCCAGCATTTTTCTAGACGTATACTCCGTTGAGTATACGTTGTCTCGATGCTTTATATATCAGATATGCTTCCAGAGCCACCAACTATCGTGTGTGTGTGTGTGTGTGTGTGTGTGTGTGTGTGTGAGGGGGGGGTTGTTCCATCTGGGCCCAGTGAGGTCACCGCACACCACCTGCTCAAATAAGGTTTTGTCGTGGCTTCTGGGTAGTGTCTGTGGGCACTGGGCATGCATGACAAAGCAGATGTGTAGGTTTACTGGTAGAAAAGGCCCTCGGATAGCAATAAGCAGACACATTGCCACCACCGCCTACAAAGCAAGTCCCCAGCTCCAGCATCGGAAGCCTTTTTACAGGTTTCTGTGTAATTTCATGTTTTTGAGGCTTATGTGGCTTGCTAATTTAGGGAAACAATTGCTCCTCGCATGCTCAGGTGGAGTTAATAGGCCCTTGATAACAAACCTGAAGTGAGGCTGGTCTATTCCATGGAGTTAAATGTTATTCCTCGTTGTGTTGAGTGTGTTGTGTTGTATGGAAGGATCTATGTTTATCCTATGTACCGCTAAAGAGTACAGTGGCTTGAGAAAGTATTCACCCCCCTTGGCATTTTTTATATTTTGTTGCCTGACAACCTGGAATTAAAATAGATTTTGGGGGGGTTGTATCATTTAATTTACACAACATGCTTACCACTTTGAAGATGCAAAATATGTTTTATTGTGAAACAAACAAAAAACAAGTAAAAAAAAACAGAAAACTTGAGCGTGCATAACTATTCCCCCCCCAAATCAATACTTTGTAGAGCCTCCTTTTGCAGCAATTACAGCTGCAAGTCTCTTTGGGTATGTATCTATAAGCTTGGCACATCTAGCCACTGGGATTTTTGCCCATTCTTCAAGGGTTCCGCTGGTGTACAGCAATATTTGAGTCATACCACAGATTCTCAATTGGATTGAGGTCTGGGCTTTGACTAAGCCAATCCAAGACATTTAAATGTTTCCCCTCGAGTGTTGCTTTAGCAGTATGCTTAGGGTCATTGTCCTGCTGGAAGGTGAACCTCCGTCCCAGTCTCAAATCTCTACTACGAAATTGGGGAGAAAAAGGGGTAAAATTCAAAAAAAAAAAAGATTTGAAGGAATGGCACTAAATACAAGTAAATTCTTGAGCGAAACCCTAACCCGGGCGACGCTAGGCCAATTGTGCGTCGCCCCACGGACCTCCCGGTTGCGGCCGGTTACGACAGAGCCTGGGCGCGAACCCAGGACTCTGATGGCACAGCTGGCGCTGCAGTACAGCGCCCTTAACCACTGCGCCACCCGGGAGGCCCTCATTCCTTAAATTCTGACCAGTTTCCCAGTCCCTGATGATGAAAAACATCCCCACAGCATGAGGCTGTCACCACCATGCTTCACTGTGGAGATGGTGTCTCGGGATGATGAGGTTTGCGCCAGACATAGCGTTTTCCTTTGATGGCCAAAAAGCTCAATTTTAGTCTCATCTGACCAGAGTACCTTCTTCTATCTGTTTGGGGATTCTCCCACATGCCTTTTGCTGAACACCAAACGTGTTTGCTTATTTGTTTCTTTAGGCATTGGCTTTTTTCTCTCCACTGTTCCGTAAAGCCCAGCTCTGTGGAGTGTATGGCTTAAAGTGGTCCTATGGACATATTCTCCAATCTCCACTGTGGAGTTGTGCAGCTCCTTCAGGGTTATCTTTGGTCTCTTTGTTTTCTCTCTGATCAATGCCCCCCCCTGCCTGGTCCGTGAGTTTTGGTGGGCGGCCCTCTCTTGGCAGGTTTGTTGTGGGGACATTCTTTCAATTTTTTAATAATGGATTTAATAGTGCTCCGTGGGATGTTCAAAGTTTCTGATATTTTTTTATAACCCAACCCTAATCTGTACTTCTCTACAACTTAGTCCCTGACCTGTTTGCAGAGCTCCTTGGTCTTCGTATTTCCGCTTGCTTGGTGGTGCACCTTGCTTAGTGGTGTTGCAGACTCTGGGGCCTTTCAGAACAGGTTTATATATACTGAGACACTTAGATTGCACACATGTAATAGGAAAAATGCCAAGGGGGATTAATACTTTTGCAAGGCACTGTACATTGGTAACACTTTACATTAAGTTGCTCTTATACCTGAGTTGTAATGGCGCAATTATAGTAACAACAATGTATTCATTTGTTGTTCATTTAGTAATTGCTTTGTAATTTAATTGTAATGGAGTTGTGTTATTTCGCAATACACAAATCTTCCTTGAATTATTCTACTGATGTTCAATGTCATCACAAGGGTCATTCACTTGAAAAATATTAGGAATATCTATCATTGACCTCTGGCTACATTATCATTGGGTTTTTGCTTTTTTACCTGATAAAATATCTTCATTAAATTGTTGGAATTATATGACATGTGTCCTAGGTGATGGATGATGTGTTAAACTTTTAGTTGTCAATTTAGTGAAACATTTTGGACTACATTTTTTTAAATTCCTTTGATGAGAATTATATCTAATTTCATACCATGTATGGTCTTACTACAAGTGTATTATCTGTGGAAATGAATAGGCTACCACAAACAATAGGTATTCGCACAATCCCACTGATGGGATTTGAAATGTCCACACAGAGCTTGTGTTTTTAGTTGTCTATGCTGCTGTTTTGTATACACGCACTGTTGACACTGTAAACACGGTTGGTACTCGTCACCTGCCATTCCATGTCTTCTTTTACACTCAAAAAAGAAATGCTGGGTTAAAAACAACTCAATTTGGATTTTTTGGGGAACCCAGCGCTGGGTAAATATTGGACAGAACCAATGTTATTATAGTTTTGTGATTTAATATTGGTTTTAATTTCTATTAGTTTAGATTTTTATTTTACATTTTGTTTCGGTTCATTTTCAGTCAGCGTTCCAATTCATCCCAAAGATGTTCGATTGGGTTGAGGTCAGGGCTCTGTGCAGGCCAGTCAAGTACTTCAACATCAACATCTCGACAAACCGTGGAAGCACAGAATAGTCTACAATGTCATTGTATGCTGTAGCATTAAGATTTCCTTTCATTGGAACTAAGAGGCCTAGCCCGAACCATAAAAAACAGCTCCAGACCATTATTACTCATCCACCAAACTTTACAGTTGGCACTAAGCATTGGGGCAGGTAGCGTTCTCCTTGCATCCACCAAACCCAGATTTGTGAAGCGTGATTGGTGAAGCGTGATTCATAACTCCAGGGAACACATTTCCATTGCCCCAGAGTCCAATGGCAGTGAGCTTTACACCACTCCAGCCGACACTTGGCATTGTGCATGGTGTTCTTAGGCTTGTGTGCGGTTGCTCAGCCATGGAAACCCATTTCATTAAGCTCCCGTCGAACAGTTATTGTGCTGACGTTGCTTCCAGAGGTAGTTTGAAACTCGGAAGTGAGTGTTACAAGCGAGGACAAACCATTTTTATGCGCTACGCTCTTCAGCACTCGGCGGTCCCGTTCTGTGAGCTTGTGTGTCCTAACACTTTGTGGCTGAGCCATTGTTGATCCTTGGCATTTCCACTTCACCATAGCACACTTACAGTTGACCGGGACAGCTCTAGCAGGGCAGAAATTTTACAAACGGACTTGTTGGAAACCATCCTATGACGGTGCCACGTTGAAAGTCACTGAGCTCTTCAGCAATGTCATTCTACTACCAATGTTTGTCTATGGAGATTGCATGGCGGTGTCCTCGATTTTATACCCCTTTATCAACGGGTGCGGCTGAAATAGCCAAACCCACTCTTTCGAAGGGGTGCTCACGTACTTTTGTATATACAGTGCATTTGGAAAATATTCAGACCCCTTGGCTTTTTCCACATTTTGTTTTACTTTACAGCCTTATTCTAAATTTGATTAAATAATGTTTTCCCTAATCGATCTACACACAATACACAATAATGACAAAGCAAAGACTGTTTTTTAGATATGTTTGCAAATGTATAAAATAAAAAACACTGAAATATCACATTTATATAAGTATTCAGACCCTTTACTCCGTACTTTGTTGAAGTAACTTTGGTAGTGATTACAGCCTTGAGGCTTCTTTGGAAGTATGCTACAATCTTGGCACGCCTGTATTTGGGGAGTTTCACCCATTCTTCTCTGCAGATCGTTTTAAACTCTGTCAGGTTGGATGGGGAGCGTCGCTGCACAGCTATTTTCAGGTCTCTCCAGAGATGTTAGATCGGGTTCAAGTCCGGGCTCTGGCTGGTCCACTCAAGGACATTCAGAGACTTGTTCCGAAGCCACTCCTTCATTGTCTTGGCTGTGTGCTTAGGGTCGTTGTCCTGTTGGAAGGTGAACCTTCGCCCCAGTCTAAGGTCCTGAGCGCTCTGGAGCAGGTTTTCATCAAGGATCTCTCTGTACTTTGCTCCGTTCATCTTTCCCTTGATCCTGACTAGTCTCCCAGTTCCTGCCGCTGAAAAACAGCATGATGCTGCCACCAACATGCTTCACCGTAGGGATGGTGTCAGGTTTCCTCCAGACGTGACGCTTGGTATTCAGGCCAAAGAATTCAATCTTGGTTTCATCAGACCAGATAATCTTGTTTCTCATGGTCTGAGAGTCCTTTAGGTGCCTTTTATTGAGGAGTGGTTTCCATCTGACCACTCTACCATAAAGTCCTGATTGGTGGAGTGCTGCAGGGATGGTTGTCCTTCTGGTAAGTTCTCCCACCTCCCCAGAGGAACTCTGGAACTCTGTCAGAGTGGCCATTGCCCCTTTCCCCCCCGATTGCTCAGTTTGGCCAGGCAGCCAACTCTAGGAATGTCCAATCAGTATAATTTACCACAGGTGGTCTCCAATCAAGTTGTAGAAACATCTCAAGGCTGATCAATGGAAACAGGATGCACCTGAGCTAAATTTAGAGTCTCATGTCAAAGGGTCTGAATACTTATGTAAATAAGGTATTTCTGTTTTTTGTTTTTTATAAATTTGCAAAAAATCTAAAAAGCTCTTTTCACTTTGCCATTATGGGGTCTTGTGTGTAGATTGATGAGCGGAAGAAAATAATTTAATACATTTTAGAATTAGATTGTAACTTAACCAAATGTGGAAAAAAGGGGAAGGGGGCTGAATACTTTCCGAATGCGGACCCCTGCAGGACCTCCGCAGACACCAGTTTGAGAACCTCTGTCTTAAGGAACAAATACACGTCTGTAAGCCTCATAAGCGGTCATTTTTTCAACCTTAACATGTGCTAAAAATACAACAGAACAGATGAACAGGAATGACATTTACTCTCACCGGTGGCCAAAAATAACTATATGAAAGCCATGGCTTCAGTCTTCTGATCTGACCAGCTGGGTCATATTTCAATAAAGCAGCCTTAACAACCCAACCTTGCTCTTTTTAAAGAAAACAACCCAACTAAGTGACCCAAATGCCTGCAACCCAGCAGTTAAGTTATCCAAACAACCCAGCATTTTTTTTTTATGTATGTAAATGTTCTGTTTTTAAACAGACAGAAACCACAGGGGGGTTTACATTAGTCTCAAACAAACATGTATAAGGTTACTGTCTTGAAATTACAGTTGGCTAAAATGTCTAAAACTGTAACATCCGTTGAGAAGGGGAATCATGTCCACACATGCACAATTTCTGTTCTCTCTACTGGTATTCGGGAAGAAGACTGGAAATTCAAGAAATTCGTCTGACGTTAGTCTGTGGTTTTGGAGTAGCATGCAGGCACAAGGGCGGCGTGGAAATTAAGCACAAGCCTTGCGTCGCCCAGGAGATACTGAAACACTCCGGTGGGAAATGCAGTAGTCTTGGCTAGAGATATCTTAAAACGTTACAGTGCATATTTGGAACATTCGGGATAGGTGATTTGAAGTCCGACCAATAGGCTGAACTTTAACCTGTTTGTTTGTAACCTTTTGTCATGTTTTGTCGCCTTCTATATTCACATGATCCGTTATTATTACTTAGAATCTCGCCCATAGGAACTCAGAACGCACACTTTTTTTGAATAGATGAGCATCGGTAATTGCTTACTATTTGTTTAACATAACTAAACACCGTGCGTGATTTCATTGTAGCCTACACTGTTAAGCCTATCCCATCATATTTAATATAGAGAATAGCCTAATAAGATTATGGCGCTGGTTCGTTTTAAACGTCGCTATTTTACTATGTTTGGAATTGCTATTTTGAACAGATTACCTGTAGGCACGGTGAACAAGGGCCGCACATACTTAATTGATATCACCACTGTACATGTTGATGTCTTGAATATTCTGCATCCGTGGTGGTGATTCGATTGTCAAGCAACAATTTACGTGGTTTGCGTTCGAAATGTATTTTATCTCGCTGTCTCATTAGAATTGAGCGATTTTATAGTTGGGAAAAGATTTACTATGCGCCTGCCAGACTCCGCCTGCTTTACAGTACGTCATTGGCGAGTAGTGGGCAGGGGTGAACTGAAGGAAGTCACTCCCCTGCTTACTTTTAATAGCTTTGTCATGTGATTGAAAGCAGTTGTAAGATAGGTGCCCTCAGTTTATTCTCAGTAAGGGGCAGTTGCCTGTACGAGATCGAGTGGAGCGCGAGTGGATTTCTTTTTGCCTGATTTATTTTTTGTTTCTTTCGGACCGTCATTCAGTGCCTGGATGGCGTGGGACAGGTGTAACCAAGACTCGGTCTGGAGAGAATTAGAGGTGAGCAGTTCTAAAATATCCAACTTATTGTCAACTGTACCAGTCTGGACCGTTTTGGGGGAAATGGACTGCGCAGAACATCCAATACCGTGATTTCCGATTGCGAATACGGCTTTTCCTTTGCTGGTGTTGGCACGGGATGCGTAATATCGCAGTTATTGCGCTGAGGATACGATACGGGGGAAATACAAAGCGCAGGATTTTATGACAAGTGGAGGGGATAATCGCA
Source organism: Oncorhynchus clarkii lewisi (assembly GCF_045791955.1). Lineage (NCBI taxonomy): Eukaryota > Metazoa > Chordata > Actinopteri > Salmoniformes > Salmonidae > Oncorhynchus > Oncorhynchus clarkii. The sequence continues at coordinate 38,562,543 of NC_092167.1, read as the reverse complement.
GTTTTTTACTTCATATTGTCTGTTTAAATTGTTAGATCTAATAAAGGTTGTAGGATACAGGAGCGGTGCGTATCTTGCAGCGCTGGAGTTTGCTGCTGGTTGCGTCTCCCTAGGATGTCGTGCAGTCGGAAAGAATGTTTACATGCTTGTGGAATCTTTCCAGTCACGGACTGTATTCCCTCCTGCGCTGCTGTGTGACGGGTTCGCTCTTGAAGTTAGAATTACAGAAATGTTTCTAAATCAGGTATCGTACAGTGCCATAAACTACCTCTCGGACGATGTGTGTCTTTTTTAATATAGGCTTTGTCTGGATTTATCCGATTTTTAAATTGGAAAGTGCAGAGATGATCACAGGCGCCGAGGTTTGGTATTTAGGAGGAGCATCTTCTCTTGCATGGTATCGGGCGCGTCCTAACATATGTGGCGTCATCCCTTTGGATGAGTAAAGAATATCTGTAGCCTAGTTGCATGTGACCAACTGTCTTGTTTTTCGTAGGCTATGGGAATATTTCGTCCCGTTAATCAAAAGATTTGCGTAATTGCCATAGGGGATGTTTTTACCCATAGCAGATTTAGTAAGCTCTTGGTTTAAAACGCACAGGGGGGTAGCTTGGCAACTCAATGGGATGATTTTTGAATAAAATAACATGAAATAATGCAAATAGTGATTTAGAGATATGTTATTATCATCGTGTTGTGTTATGCATGACTATGTAGTTTGTTATAGGCATTGAGCAGTATAGTTGTCTGCAGATACCATCGACTTAAATGCATTAATGGGATCGAAGCTCATCTTCGATATGCGACTGCAGTTGGTTTATCAGCTTTTCTCCGTTTGTCTGTTTATCACCAATCAATATGAGGCAAGCTTGAATGGAAATAATTCCCTTGACAAATGCCTGGAAATGTCAGTTTAATAATCCATGATTTACTTACCAAGTATGCATGTATTTATTTGCTTTCCTTGACAGCGTTTGGCGTATGATTTTATGAAACTGTAGCACTCCTTTACACTTTACCTCAATTATTCATAAAGGTTGACGGATGCTCGGTCGGCTGAGCCAGCGTGTCAAAGAAAAAAATAATCTATTTTCTTGTTTGTCTGGGCATTTTCGAGTAGATCAGCGTATTGATGTCTGCTGCCAATCTATAGTGTTGCATCCCCTCGTACAAATGTGCGTGTTTTTCAATAACCTGTCTTGCTTGTGACATACATTAGTTATTCTTTCTTTTCTGAGTGCGTCAGTTCATTCTGAGTTGAGCATAAATCATGCTGTGAAATTCTCAAAGCCCCCCCGCTTTTTTTTACAATCAGTGAATTGCACTACAAGTCCCCAGTCATAGTCCTAATAATCTCACCATAGCAGGTGCTTTTATGTGTTCTGTGTGCGTAAATCACACGGCGCGCTTCCCCATCGCTCTGTCTGGCGGCGCTATTTCATTAACTTCCTTGGAAGTCGATGAGAAGATTGAAAGGAGATGTACCTTTTGAGGGATTTTCTTTTTATCAGATCCCCGTTTGATTCGCCCCCCCCCCCCCCCCCCTGCATTTTGCAGAGCTGGGATAGCGACTTTGATGAATTAGCATCTTTAACCTAGCCTATGGGCGAAGGAGTGGGAGTTGCGGTATACATATAGGTGAGCTATGACATCGCATGAGCGCAACCAGAGGCCTGATCAACTGTAGCACATGCCGGCACGAGCGTTGTTCTTTTTGTGTATCTGTCATTCTATTGCCCCGAGCCGAACCCTGGGCTCATCTCTGTCTCCAGACAAGACTCCCTCCCCGTCTCTGGCACATTGGCTAACTAACTGCCTCCCGGGTATGCCCGAGGATATCACCATTAACTCTCCCTTAAATCTGATATGAATACATTGAATCCTGCCAACTCCCTAGCCAACATGTATGACATGTGGGGTTCGAATTGACATTTACCACACTCGAAGCGCCTGTTTATCTATGCGTAACGAGGGTGTGAGTGAGCAGACGCTTGAGTAGGCTACGTTGGGATAAAAATACCTACATTTGGCTCACTCGGAGCTGACTTCTCCTTGCTTGCCTGGGGGTTGTACGAAGTGACTGCCATGTTCCAGAACGGAATGCACGCATTCCGTGCAGTGATGGAGTAGGTAAACCTTGCTGCAAGCAAGCGCGGGCTTCTGAAGCAATTAACATTTGTAACGTCTTGGCACTTGAATAAGACATGTAAGTTAGCAAAGCGCCTTCCTGGAACTTGTTTACATTGAGCTTGCAACTGCAGCCTTCATCTCCCTCCTCTCTCCACACCAACGCGTGTTGACAGATGTAAAGGTGTCAATCAACTGTAGAAACAATAACGAAGCCTTTTTGTCCCTGTTTCGGGAAAAAGCAGAGTGATGGGCTGGAGAAATGTAACCACAGAGCAAATGTATGGTTTTAACTATGTTTAACTTAGCATGTACTTTGGTTACAAACATTGTAGTAAAACAAGGTTATATTTTGGGTTATGATGGGGTATGACAGTTGAACTAAACTCATATATTCCTCAATAGTTATTGCGTACATATCCTTAATTTATGTGTCCAAAAATTGATGTAGCTTGCTGATAGCCCCTTTAAAGCCCCAGTGTCAAAAACGTGATTTCCTGTGTTTTATATATATTTCCACACTATGCGGTTGGAATAATACTGTGAAATTGTGGAAATTATGATAATGCCCTTTTAGTGTAAGAGCTGTTTTAAAATACAGCCAGAAATTGGTGGGATAAAGTGTTGGCCTGCCCGTTGACATCATCAGACTGTTAATTGGTTATTAGACCAATAAGAAAGAGAGTTCCAAACCTCTCTGCCAATAACAGCTAGTTTTCAGTTTTCCTCTCCCCACTCAGACCACTCCCAGATAGTCCTACCCAAATGGTTGCTTGAGAAATTGTCCTAACTAAGAAGCTATTTTTGTTTCTTTTTGGCAATTTGATTGAAAAAAATCACAGTAAGGTACTTAATTGTTACCCAGAAATGATTTGACATTGAGAGAGAAAAAAATACTGCATTGGGCCTTTAAGGTCTGTGGATCTCCTCAATCGCAGTTCGATGAAGCCAATGATTTGTGTCTGAATCACAGCGGGGCAGCTGTCGTATAGACATAGGCCCCTACATAAAAGCAGACAGTGAATAATGAAATGTCAACAGGTAGCATTTAGCATCAGCGAGGCCCGGTTTGGATCACAATGTGCCGTGTGGAAAACGACCCTTGCGTTGGATTGAAATCTGTGCCATCGGCTACTGTTACCATTGTGTTGACGCACCCATGCGCCCTGGGCAACCAGTCAGGTGGCAAATCTAACCACGCTGTCATTCAGATTGACCTATCAGTGATGTGAACAGAGAGCAATAGTAAGAATACCCATGCATTATCAGCCTTTATGAATGTCTGCCCTAGTTTGTTAGGCTTGCAGGCTTTCATGGTCTACTAACCATGCAGTATGATAACTAACCATGCAGTATGACAACTAACCATGCCGTATGACAACTAACCATGCAGTATGACAACTAACCATGCAGTATGACAACTAACCATGCAGTATGACAACTAACCATGCAGTATGACAACTAACCATGCAGTATGATACCTTACCATGCAGTATGACAACTAACCATGCAGTATGATACCTAACCATGCAGTATGATACCTAACCATGCAGTATGACCCCTAACCATGCAGTATGTCAACCTAACCATGCAGTATGATAACTAACCATGCAGTATGACACCTAACCATGCAGTATTACAACTAATCATGCAGTATGACACCTAACAATGCAGTATGATAACTAACCATGAAGTATGACAACTAACCATGCAGTATGACAACCTAACCATGCAGTATGATAACTAACCATGCAGTATGACGCCTAACCATGCAGTATGACACCTAACCATGCAGTATGACACCTAACCATGCAGTATGACACCTAACCATGCAGTATGACAACTAACCATGCAGTATGACACCTAACCATGCAGTATGACACCTAACCATGCAGTATGACAACTAACCATGCAGTATGACAACTAACCATGCCGTATGACTCCTAACCATGCAGTATGACACTTAACCATGCAGTATGACAAATTAGAAGAGGGACGCCTATCAATAAAGATAACTTTTTATAATCAGAACTGTCACGGATCCCTCTGGAACTTTCATTGCGCACACCTGGTCCCTATTCCCAGTGATTGTATTTGTATATATGTGCCCTTTGTTCACCATGGTGCGGTCGATTATTGTTACATTGGTGCATGTGAGTACCTGTTCTGTGTGTTTTGGGCTTTCACGCCATTGTGGATTGTGCAGATGATTACGGGTCTCGTCCCGTGTGATAATCATTGTGCGCTAGTGTTATTTATTCGAGGTACTACTCGCTCTTTTGTTTTGGGATTCTACCCTGTGTTTTGTTACGTGTTTGTTTGGTCTTCGTCCCCGTGCCTTTACACGGCACGCCGTAATTTGGGCTTAATAAAAATACGAATCCGGATCTCCGAATCTCTTCATACCAACGTGACAAGAACCATCAAAGAAGCAATGAATATTCTCAAGGTCTGGATGGAGTGTGCAGATATCGCATAATAACCATAAATACCTGTGGGGGTAATGTTACCTTGTGAATTCATGTGAAAAACTGTCGCTCATCATTTGCCTCAGTTTGTGTGTTTGTGTGTCTCTGCGCACCTTCGTGTGTGTTGATTAGGTTTTTGACTCCTCCCATCTTCTTGTCTCCCCAGTGTGCTGCTTTGGTTGGCGAAGACCAACCCCTCTGCCCGGACCTCCCCGAACTTGACCTCTCAGAGCTTGATGTCAGCGACCTGGATGCAGATAGCTTCCTGGGCGGGCTCAAGTGGTACAGTGACCAATCAGAGATAATTTCCAGTCAATATGGCAATGAGGCTTCTAACTTGTTTGAGGTAAGAGAGCATATCATACTACATCTTGTTTTTCTTTCCCAAGTCTCTCTGGTCTCCTTTTTACCCCAGAGTCAGGTAGCCTAGCGGTTAAGAGCATTGGGCCAGTAATCAAAAGGTCGCTGGTTAGAATCCCCTAGTCGACAAGGTGAAAGATTGGTCGATGTGCCCTTGAGCAAGGCACTTAACCCTAATTGCTCCGTTAAGTCTCTCTGGATAAGAGCGTCTGCTAAATGACTCAAATGTCAAATTATAACATGATTTATGATATGGTCATGAACTATTTACAGATTTAATGGTAGCCTGGACTCATGTCCGATACATTTTCTTTTCTATTTATGAAGTGTAGGCCAGGTAAATGAACTCTCCAGAGGTCACCAGCTTGAGCTCAAGTCAGCGATTAAAAACAAACGCGTGCCACACAGACTCGACTCTGTACGCTGAGGTCGCCATCTGTCGAAAGCCTTCCAGGTACTTGATAAAAAACCTCCCGCCTTGTAATAGTATGTAGTATTACTGACTTTATTGAGTTAGTTTACAAACAGGGACTTTATATCCCCCCCCTGAAAAGTACAAAGTCAAGTTAACAGGGGGGCCCAGCGATAAGCCCAGAGACCTTTGTCCTGGCTTTTGGCTTCTCTCTCTGACAGTACCTCATTCATCCCCCACGTCCTTCATTCCAGTCCAGTCCAGCCACAGCTCTGCTCTGCTGCAGCACACATCTAACGAAAGACAGGTAACAACTTCCACTAGCACAATTAAACCCGGCGCTTGGCCGTCGGCCATATTGCATAATCCCCCCCCTTCCACAGGGCTTGGGAGTAAAACTTTCAACGTTCAACCCGCTGCACTCTCTCACATTCAGGGGAAAGTCCACTGAAAGCAGCACGCTGGCGGGGCAATAAAGCCATGAGCTACGAGAGCCAGTTCATTACTGGTTTGTCAGCGGGGAGTTAGGCAAGGAAGACAGAGATTGGTGTTGGCTTGGCTGGAGAGAGGAGAATGCTAGGGGGATGCCGCTGTGTTTCTGTGGCTCGTCGTGTTTTGGGGTGGACATGTGTTTGTCTCAATGGCCCAATCGGGGAGAAGTTGATAGCAGACGGAATTCTTTACTCACACACACACACACTCAAATATACACAAACACACACCTCCCTGTGGTCCTTCAACCTCATAACAGGGGGGGCCCTAGACAGTGCCCTGTGCTCGGGGGTCCGTGGCCGATGAGTGGCTCGGGGGATGGATAAAAATGGCTGTCAAATCAAATCAAATGGTATTTATCACATGCGTTGGATACAACAAGTGTAGACCTTACAGTGAAATGCTTACTTACGAGTCCTTAACCAACAATGCAGTTTAAAAAAATACAGATAAGAATAAGAGATAAAAGTAACAAGTAATTAAAGAGGAGCAGTAAAAAATAATATATACAGGGGGGTGCCGGTACAGAGTCAATGTGGAGGCTATATACAGGGGGGTGCCGGTACAGAGTCAATGTGCGGGGACACCGGTTAGTTGAGGTAGTATGTACATGTAGGTAGAGTTAATTAAAGGGACTATGCATAGATGACAACAGAGAGTGGAGGGGAGGGGGGAAATGTGAATAGTCTGGGTAGCCATTTGACTAGATGTTCAGGAGTCTTATGGCTTGGGGGTAGAAGCTATTCAGAAGCCACTTGGACCTAGACTTGGCGCTCCGGTACCACTGGGCAGAGAGAACAGTCTATGACTAGGGTCATTGTGTGTGTGTGTGTGTGTGTGTGTGTGTGTGTGTGTGTGTGTGTGTGTGTGTGTGTGTGTGTGTGTGTGTAAAAGAGAGTGTCTGTGTCACGTTTTAAAACAGCATGGAGCTTAATACTCGTTGAATCACTTTTTGAGAGAAACCAGCACAGTACGACATGTGTGTGTGTGTGTGGGCAGATCTGTGCACATATCAACATACAGGAAAACAGAAGTAAACTACATTATTTCAACACCCATACTACACCGCTGGCTCTGCCTTGCCATGGGAGACGACCCAAAAACGGTAATGAATGTGATGCATTTCAAATGAGCTCGCTTTACAATCAACTAATGTATTCCACCCTTGTACTGGCAGTTGCCATCTGGAATTGGAAAGTGGAAAGTTTTCAAGTTGCCATACGAAGTGCTCAGTACATCATACAGCAACGCTGGGAGTTGGCTCTTGTTATTGCTAATCCTTACTAATCTGACAGGGGAAAGTTGGTTGGTTCTAAGTGTGTGTGTGTGTGTGTGTGTGTGTGTGTGTGTGTGCGCTCACAAGTCAGATGCTTGTAGCTGCTAACGCACTTCCGGCACTTCCCTGATTGGACTGTGTGGGGCACTGCAGCACCCAATCACAACGTCAGGTTTCAGAATATGTTCATGATTGGTCAGCTCTTGTGGGAGACAAGTTGGCACAGGGGATGTTTTATTCTCCCTCTCTCACAATCTACTGCCATTGTTTTCTTTCACTACCTGACTAGGGGTTACCGGGTGTTCCTGGTAGGTCATTTCAACCCAAACCTTCAACAATGCACAAACGAACACCCACTCACTCACACACAAACACACACACAAAGTGCAGTTTTTTATCCTGCATGTGTGAATTATCATGGAGTTCTTCTAGTGTGCACAGAACAGAACAGGGTTGGCAGGCAGATGAGCAGAGAGAGAGACAGAGAGCGAGACAAAGAGCGAGACAGAGAGAGAGACAGAGAGCGAGACAGAGAGCGAGACAGAGAGCGAGACAGAAAGCGAGACAGAGAGCGAGACAGAGAGCGAGACAGAGAGCGAGACAGAGAGCGAGACAGAGAGAGAGACAGAGAGAGAGAGAGAGACAGAGAGAGACAGAGAGAGAGAGAGAGACAGAGAGAGACAGAAAGAGAGAGAGAGAGAGAGAGAGAGAGAGAGAGAGAGAGAGAGAGAGAGAGAGATAGATAGATAGTATCAGGGAGCAGCAGCAGAAAAGGCACGGTGGATTGTTGCAAACTTGACAGCTGATGCCCTTAAGTGCCAGTCCGCTTGGCCAGGATTTATCCGGCCCATCTCCGGGGCTAAAATGGTGGAGTTGAGTCTGGAGGAGGTTGGGAGTGATGGTGGTAGTAGGGGAGTGGAGGCTGCGCTGCTCCCCAGGGAGGGTGCCTGGAAGCTGGGTGCAGCTGTCACCGTGGGGCCCCTCTCTGTAGCGTGGGTGGTAGGAAGCAGGAACCAAAACAGGCTAGGCTCCTTCTGGCTACTGCACACAACTCTAGTGAGGGAGGGGGAGAGAGAGAGTGAGCGATAAAGAGAGAAACTGATAATCATAGGGCGACAGAGCGAGAGTGATGGAGACAGCGAGCGACTGAGATAGAAACACAGAGAGAGAGAGGGGAGAGACGGTGAGAGAGAGCGGCAGAGGCAAGAGAAATAAATCTTTGTCTTTCCTTTTTGCTTTTTTTAAAGAACAGCCTTTGAGAATCCTTCTTAAAATGGACAGACTGGTCATGTACTTCAGTATCAGTCCTGCACTACTTGTGGAAATGATTGGAAAGAACAAAAAGTAGTGTTGTATGATGCAGATGCTGCCGGCCGCGTGACAGGCAGTGGAACATGTGTAAACAGCCTTCTTATTCCATATTTTGAAATTGAAAATGTTGCTTGCTGCTGGTGTGTGTGTGTGACTAGTATAAAGTGTTGATATAGTGTTTGTGGTATATGTGTGTGTGTGTGACTAGTATAAAGTGTTGATATAGTGTTTGTGGTGTGTGTGTGTGTGTGACTGTCTGCTTCTGCACGCACGTTATGCGTGTGTATGCTGTCTCTTGGACTGCCTATTGTACTCTGCCAGCGGTAGTCCAGTGGGATCCGGCCTATGCTGAGAATGGCACACAGCCTCTTACCAAGCCAGCTATCAGTCTGGACCACAGTGTTCTCCAATACCTCTTCAACATGGCCCGGCCACTAAACCAACACTTTCTATGTCAGACTTTGGCTTTTTGGGGCTTCCAGTGAGTTTATACTGGGATTATGTCCAAAACTTCCCAACCCGCCTGCCAATGTGGAACGAGAGTCACGTGGGATCTCAAAGTTACTCCAACCAACCGAACGACAGATCTAGAATTAGAGCTGTGAACATGAAGCAGACCAAACTCTGGTCCTGTTGTATGTACATACGTCCTGCTGTATGTAAACAGTGTGCTGTAGCTTAGAACATAAACACATGTGACTCTGGATGACAACATAATGATGTTTGTTTTCAACATTAGGGCTGTTCTCCTAAAGAAGTTAATTCCACTTTGTTTTGTTTCCTTGTCACGATACAAATGAGTATCGCGATATACTGGTATCGTCCCTGCCCTACCTAGGATCAGATGACATTATCTTCACCCCCTACCTAAATCATTAGGCGCATTAAACAAGATCTAAACCATTATCAGTTGAGAGGTGCAACTTACTCTCCACTGCGTCAAATATGGCTGCCGTCTTCTTGTAAGTAGGGAGTGGAAGTAGCATTAGCTCAATGACAGGCGTCCTCAGACACACGGATCAAGCCGTTTAAAGACGACTATCCCCAGCTGTCAATCACTCAGCATTACAGAGTAAAGCAATCAGACGATTAAGTGAGTCTCTCATTAAGGATAGCGAGGAAGTCAACATCACTAGAGGTAAAACAAGATGTTGAGTGTGTCGACAAGTCGATGATCCCGCGGGCTGAGTGATCGGCGTCGTTTTCACTGCAGGGATGGAATTGGGCCGCGGTGGTAGAGTGCCAGCTGAAATCCCCCCCACTGATGAATTTAAAGCAACAGAGGTGGGAGGGAGTGGAGAAAGACAGAGGATTTAGAGCATTAGCCAGGCAATGTACTGTATATGAAATGGCTTTTTCTGCGTCGATCGCACACACACCTGAGCGCACACGCACACATTAGATTAGTCATCGAAGGTGGGCGATCTTTCTTGCGGCAGGATTGGGATTGTTAGGCGGAGAAGGTATTGTGCCTGGGAGAGGCTCCTCTGCAGTTTGTTTATTTCTTGTTGACATGTTTCCCTGGGCAGAAGCAGTGCTTAGTCATAGCCGGGTGAGAAAGAGAAAGGCAGTCCGGATTGATTAAGGGGGATGTGTGTGTGTGTGTGTGTGTGTGTGTGTGTGTGTGTGTGTGTGTGTGTGTGTGTGTGTGTGTGTGTGTGTGTGTGTGTGTGTGTGTGTGTGTGTGTGTGTGTGTGTGTGTGTGTGTGTGTGTGTGCTTGGAAGTGCTGAATGTGTCAAGTTTAAAATGTCTTGTTGAATAGCCCCCCTTTCCTACCCCTAGACACATACTGTACAACACAAGTAGAACACTTGCACACACACACACAGGCACAATTACTAACACACACCAACACACTTACACACACACAGACCCTCATCGTTCCCCGTTACCAGTCCCCGCTGAGCGGTGGCTAAGTTTATTTTGCAAATTTATGCTGACATTTGAGTGTACAGCGCCGGGGTGCATGAATTATCATACTGTACTGTATAATACGATTTTCTCATGTGAGCCCTATTAAAATCAAACACACTTCCCCTCATTGTTAGGGCCCCTGCTTTGTCCACACATTATCAGGTACCAAGATAAGACCCAAGTGCAGACTGTGTGAAGTAACCATGTTTATGGTAACCACTGGGGCAGGCAAACGACAGGTCAAGGCAGGCAGGAATTGATAATCCAGTCATGGCCAAGGTACAGGACGGCAGGCAGGGGCAGAGAGGTCAGGCAGGTGGGTACAGGGGCAGAGACAGGCAGAGTGGTCAGGCAGGTGGGTACAGGGTCAGGATAGGCAAAGCGTCAAAAACCAGGAGGATAGGAAACGAGAAATTGGAAAAAGCAGGAGCTGAGACACAAAAATCTGGTAGGCTTGAACAAACAAGACAAACTGGCAACAGACAGACAGAAATCACAGGTATAAATACTCAGGGGATAATGGGGAAGATGGGCGACACCTGGAGGGGGGTGGAGACAATCACAAAGACAGATGAAACAGATCAGGGCGTGACACACATACAGTATTTGCACTGCAAGGCTCCCCTTACTCTGAAAAACAAAGGCGATCTCTGTAACAGTGTAAGAGACCCAGGGATCTGTCATTCTGACTTTAAAGTAGTCTTGTTTTTTTGTGGGGGAGGGGTGTTGCAAGTGTGCTGATCAAAATGTTTTGTTCCAATACTCCCTTTTTTAATACACACACGTGTAGACTAATAGGAACACCGACACACCGACAATAAGGCTGTTGCGGTGACCGCATTACCGTCACACCGTTTAGTCACGGTAATTAGGCTACTCCAAGCTCTGATGCTGCTGATGGTCATTAGTAGTCTACCAAACTTGCTAACTCTATTGTACTCTATTGTCCCTGTAATCACTCTGACATCAATGCAAATGTGATCGAAAATCGAATCAAACACTTGACGAGAGCCCATGAGCACATGTTGCGCAATATTTCTATAGGCTATGCAATTGAGTGAGAAAACAGAGTGATGGCCTCTATTAAAAAGAGGAGGATACCATCATTTTTCTATAGGCTATGCAATTGAGTGAGAAAACAGAGTGATGGCCTCTATTAAAAAGAGGAGGATCCCATCAGCTTTCTATAGGCTAGGCCTACTATATTTATTTCTCAACTTTCCTAATATTAATATTAATATCACATTGCTTCTCTTAACAACAGGAGCATAGCCTACCTGGCTGGCATGAAAATGAACCATGGGAAAAGCGTCCTCCATTCGCTGTTTAAGTGCATAGATTACATGTTTTTTTTCCGCTGCCCCTGTTTTGAGACAGGTTCATGATAAATGGTCCATTCTAAATCAAAACAAATTTCACACATATTTTATTTAGTATATGTAAAGACAAGATGAAATTAAGAATAGTCTGATGGGTGACAATATTAGCCTATCACTTGTGAATTATATATTATCACTTCTGAATGATGCCCAGCATAAAGCAAAAGCAGTGCCTTTTTAAAACTTTTTTGAATCATAGTCGCACACCTCATGTAGCCTAGCCCATAGGCCTATATGTTTTGATAAGATTTGTATCACAACTAGTGATGCACCAATATGACATTTTTGGTCGATACCGATATCCGATATTTTCCTTGCCAAAAGAAACGATACAGATAACCAATATTTACAATTTTTGCAGCCTTTTAAGTATTCTAGTACAGTTAAATAGTTAACACACACACATGGACGCAGCGGTCTAAGGCACAGCATCTCAGTGCAAAAGGCGTCACTACAGTCCCTGGTTTGAATCCAAGCTGTATCACATTCGGCTGTGATTGGGAGTCCCATAGGGCAGCGCATAATAGGCTTAGCGTTGTTCGGGTTTGGCCAGGGTAGGCCACCATTGTAAATAAGAATTTGTTCTTTACTGACTTGCCTAGTTAAATAAAGTATAGTTAAATAATACACACACACACACACACCACACTGATCAAAAAGTTATTTTGTTTGCATTTACGTCTGTCCCCATTTCCAGTAAAACCTAATCAAAACCTATTTTTTTCAGTTACTTACTGTGCTGTTTCGTTGTTCATTTATTCAGTCGTTTCATTCTAATTCTATGGAACGCCGTTTGGATCTTTGCATGTCAAAAAAGATACACGTCAAATAACACTGATTAATGGTGTCGGACCCATCTATGTGAAGCTAGCCACAATAATGATTAGCAACAAAAGTGGACTTTGCGGTTAGCCTTCAAAATAAAAGTATGTCATTGACAGTGATACAAATGCATACAAATAGATTTATGCCATAATTGAATAGATCATGCTAAACGAGGTTGGAATGTTGTTATATAAAATCAACATTGATCCCCAATCCGTAAGTAAAGCTGTACAGTGCAATATGATTGTCAATACACACAATAGGATGACTGGGGAGGTGATTTCACACAGTCACAGTGCACGATAAGAGCTACAACGCTAATATTTTCATAAACGCTTCAGAACAATTGTGTTCTGTGGGTGTCACCAAGTAGACTGATACCCCAATTCATTGCTTCACATTTCAACCTTGTTTAACATTATCTAGTCTAAATATGGCATAAATTCCTCCAATTGTAACCTTCTGCATCACTTTCAAAGAGGTACTTTTATATTGAAGGCAAACTGCAAATTCCACTATTATGACTAATCCTTATTGTGGCTAGCTTCACAACACGTAACCCGGTCAGGTCGAGCCTCACTAGCCAGATGAAGCTAGCTGGCTGCTTATAACATTAGCTTTGGGCAACAGGGTTAAGTAGCTGACTAGCTATTTATTTTCATGAACTGAAGTTCAATTTCAATACGCAAACAACAAGTGGCTAGCTAGCAAATACTTACTCACAAGGATTTCTAAATCATTGCTAAGAATAGTGAAAGTGACTGCAGTTTCTACTGGCCAATGTTTTCAGGCTGGTTGTATTGGTGCTAGCTAGGTACCAAGCTAAAGCTAGCTAGCTACCCCAGAAGTTGCGGTCGAACAAATAATGCTTTATTACTAACGCAGTATTGTAAACACATCGTTCGTGGATGGTGTTTGCTTGTTTGCAGACATTTCTGTACATCTTTGACAGTGCTACTGATAGTAGTGATGGTGCTTGCCTTGCACATGCAAATGCAGAACACACAACATTCTATAATAGAACTGTTATTTGACCTGTCAAATTAAACGCTTATTTAACGCGTCAAATAGTGTTATTTGACGTGTATCTTTTTCGACACGCAAAGAACCAAACGGTGTTCCATAGTATGTCGTGAAGTTAATAGCAGTGACACTATTACTGTGTAACTCCGGTAGGGCAACAACTGAACAATAGCGCACTTGGTAACGTTAGTGTGTACCGGTGCTCGACCAGTCGAGCAAAAAGCGAAAAGCCAACATCACCCACGACAGAGAACGCTTTGACATCGGTTTTTCACATCGGTGTTAAACAAGACATCGTGGCCGATAACGATCTTTAGCTAATATCAGCCAATTCCGATATGTTCACCAATATATTGTGCATCCCTAATGACAACTAAAGTGGCTAAATAACTTCTTAAAGAACATTAATCTGCTTTACAACGAGTGTAGACCCTAACTGGCATACATTCGCAGCGCCTGAGTTTGAAGTTTGAGGAAGATCATTTTCACCATAAAAATGCATCTTTATAATAAAAGCATTACATGCATAATCACATTTGTGGTAACTTTTGATAATGGTGTTTTCTCGCTAATGGAACATTTGCACTTTTAGCCTACTGCCATGTGCGCATTGCTGCGCTTATAATGTGAACAAATAGCCTAATAGTCTATCAACATTTAAAGCTAAACGTTCGGATCTGTTGTGTCTTCCTCATTGTGTAAAAAAGTCCCAGACTATGTTTGGAATATTTACTTCTCGCACAGAATAGAATAGGTCAACTTTTGTACTATGGCGGATAGTAGATTGACATAGGCTAGTGCTTTTACTGTTCGTTAGACCTACTCATCTTGCTGGCTGACAAAGTAAATGGGGACCGTTCTTCCAATATCTTCAATATGCACCTCGGAATTGGATAAGGAAGCACGCAGTTGCATCCCTGATGTGTCTCTCTTCACTTATAGCCTGTGAGAAAGACCTGATCACGTGATGGAGAGCCACGCAGCACTCAGGGAGAAGGGAATTATAATTATTATATTCAGCCCAAGTGCACAATGGAAACTGGCCGCAAATAGGCATGGATTATTTTAGGGTGCGTTACGGCCACACAAAAGGGGATGCCGCCGTGAAATTTGAGACATTATCAAGTGCTTGTCAAATTGTGAATGATAGACTGTGTACAGCCTGAGCAAACCTTTTTCAAATCATCATTAGTCGCATCATGCAGCCTTAGAATGTATTAAAAATCGAAACATATAGCCCAACATTTGCAGAACAACTAAAGTTACATTAATAACTCTAAATGAAACATATAGGAGTACCTATTTCTTTGTTAATCACTCAACACAGAATAGCCTCATGTACAGTCCCTCAAATAGTTTGGAGAAAATATCCTTTCTATTTTATTCAGCTATGTATTTTTCATACTATAAAATAATATAAAATAATGCCACAGGATTCTAAGCAAATCTTGTCTGCTAAATGAACTAGTGTAACCCACAGCCACATGTCATAGCCAGGTCATGGCCTAACACAAGGACAACTCAGAGTATGTTATTCTGTTCTTCTGAAATACATTTTCTTCATACCATGTTTCTTTAGACCTGTCTAACATATATCATTGATTTATTGTGATTTATTAGACTTTTTAAAATGTAGATGTTACAGAGGTCTGCATCAGTGGCTTGTAGGCTATGAGTGGAAGCCAGGAGATGCTAAATGTGTTTATGTTAATTAACAGTCAATTACCGTGAGACCAGCAGTTATTTGCTTGACAATCACCGGCTGACTAAATTTTGTGACAGCCACAGCCCTAACTGACAAACGCACACACATACACACACGATGGTTGAGTCCGAGCGTTATCTCCAAGCGTCTGTCAGATTCACTCCACAGCAAAGACTCTCCCTCTTTCTCCTTCCCCCTCTATCCTTCTCTCTCTCTCGATCTCTCCCTCCCTGGTAGAACAGTCCACTGGCTCTCCAACTCTCTTACACACACACACACACACACACACACACACACACACACACACACACACACACACACACACACACACACACACACACACACACACACGCCATCCGCAAGCAGCCCTGTTAGAAAGTTTCAGTGGGCATAAACAAATGAATTCACCCCAAGACTCTTTGACTGGCTGGCTGGTTGGCTGACTGACTGGTTGACTGACTGGTTGGCTGACTGGTTGACTGACTGGCTGGCTGACTGACTGGCTGGCTAACTGACTGGTTGGCTGGCTGGCTGGTTGGCTGACTGACTGGCTGGCTGACTGGTTGACTGACTGGCTGGCTGACTGACTGACTGGTTGGCTGACTGACCCACTGGTTGGCTGACTGGTTGGCTGACTGGTTGGCTGACTGGTTGACTGACTGACGGTTTGTCTCACAGAAGAGATAGTTCTGATTGAGGGCTGGCTTGGAGCAAATAAGTGTCTCACCTGAGTCTCCTCAAACATATTGGCTGATTTCTTCTGGTTAATAAGATACCTGCACACACACACACACACACACACACACACACACACACACACACACACACACACACACACACACACACACACACACAAAATAGTTTTATAATGTGTGTGTGTGTGTGTGTGTGTAGAGTGTGTGTGTGTGTAGAGTGCCTGTGTATAGAGTGCCTGTGTGTGTAGTGTGTGTAGCGTGTGTGTGTGTGTGTAGAGTGAGTGTGTGTAGAGTGTGTGTGTGTGGGTGTGTGTGTGTGTAGCGTTTGTGTGTGTGTAGTGTGCTAGCCGGTCCTAATGTTTCGGGGGTGTGTGTGTCTAATAATATAATCTGAACTGGATGTACATTGCCTGGATGGAAAACCCATTGACTGTGACATCTGACGACACCAGGCTGGCGACCCACTATGGGACCTAGAGTCATGCCTGTCCCCTTCCCGAAGGCCCTAATGAGGACATGGGGGTAAAGGTTAACCATGAAAGGGTCACGTCAAAGTAGACAGTGTTCGCCAGCCACTTGAGTCAAGCCCCCATAGCTGGTTTATTGTCTATTAGGATAGGTTGTGTTTCCTTTGAGGTTGTAATGTGTGTGTGTGTGTGTGGGGGGGGGGGGTATTTAAACTATGTGTGTGTGGGGAGGGTATTTTATCTGTGTGTGTGTGTGGGGGTGGGGGTGTATTTTAACTGTGTGTGTGTGTGTGGGGGGGGGGGGGGTATTTTATCTGTGTGGGGGGGGGGGGGTATTTTAACTGTGTGTGTGTGTGTGGGGGGGGGGGTATTTTAACTATGTGTGTGTGGGGAGGGGTGTGGGGGGTATTTTAACTGTGTGTGGGGGGGGGGTTATTTTAACTATGTGTGTGTGTGGGGAGGGTATTTTATCTGTGTGTGTGTGGGGGGGGGGATTTTAACTGTGTGTGGGGGGGTATTTTATCTGTGTGTGTGTGGGGGGGGTATTTTATCTGTGTGTGTGTGGGGGGGTATTTTATCTGTGTGTGTGTGGAGGGTATTTTATCTGTGTGTGTGTGGGGGGGGGTATTTTATCTGTGTGTGTGTGGAGGGTATTTTATCTGTGTGTGTGTGTGTGTGGGGGGGGGGGGGGGGGTATTTTAACTATGTGTGGGGAGGGTATTTTATCTGTGTGTGTGTGGGGGGGGGGGGATATTTTAACTGTGTGTGTGGGGGGAGGTATTTTAACTGTGTTTGGGGGGTATTTTCACTATGTGGTGGGGTATTTTAACTGTATGTGTGGGAGGGTATTTTAACTGTGTGTGTGTGTGGGGGGGGGGGATTTTAACTGTGTGTGGGGGGTGTATTTTAACTGTGTGTGTGTGGGGGGGGGTTTAACTGGGCAGGGGGGTATTTTAACTGTGTGGGTGTGTGGGGGTAGGGTTGCACATTTTGGGGAATATTCAGAGGTGGAACCTTCTGTGGGAATTAACGGGAATATATGGGAATTAAATTAAATATATGCAAATTAATATGTTTTTTGCATTGTATATATTTACCCTATCATATGGAGACAGAAATATAAACATTTTACCTTCATTTCATAAGTAGAAATAATTGAAAATTATTAAATCCTTCCAATAGAAATACAAAAAATACTATTTAGTTATGAATTGAACTTTAATTAAATGAGTTGACTCTTCACATGGGATGATTTCACTGAACAACAAAAGAAAGGGAATATTGAATGATCCCCAAGGATCCATCGCATCTTTCAAAAATCTTTTCAACATACATCTGTAGAATGATGGTCTAGAAACAAAATCTTTGGTTGTCTTCCTCTCAGGCTTCATGTCTTCTCCCTGGACCTCCTCAATGTCCACCTCTTGAACATCAGACTCTGAGGCCTCATCTTCACATCAAATCAAATTGTATTGGTCACATACACATGGTTAGCAGATGTTAATGCGAGTGTAGTGAAATGCTTGTGCTTCTAGTTCCGACCATGCAGTAATATCTAACAAGTAATCTAACATTTCCATCTTCACTGTCACTTTCCAACCTTGTTGAGGATGGCTCGTTGTCAGTGTCAAAAAGCTTCAAATTTGCACGGATGGCCACCAATTTTTCAACCCTTGTATTGTTCAACCTGTTGTGTGCTTTGGTGTGTGTGTTCCCAAACAAGGACCTGTTTCACTCCGAGGCAGCTGATGTTGGTGGGATTTGGAGGATTGTGAGGGCAACAGGGGAAAGAGCCACGGATCCACAAAGCCCCTTCCACCAGGTGGCTGATGAGATATGTTGGCACGACTGCCATATTGCATCACCATCCCAAAGCCCTTGCTTGAAAGTGTACTTCACCAGACTGCCAAGAACCTTGCCCTCATCCAGGCCAAGGTGGTGAGACACGGTAGTGATGACACCATAGGCCTTGTTGATCTCTGCACCAGACAGGATGCTCTTGCCAGCGTACTTGGGGTCCAACATGTGTGTGGGCTTCAGGCTTCATGCTTTTTGATGTATTTCAGAACTGCAGTTTCCTCTGCTTGGAGCAGCAGTGAAGTGGGCAGGGCAGTACCGATTTCTTCTCTTACATCTGTAAGCAGAGTCTGATGAACATCAGACAGGATGGGATTGTCTCCCTCAATCTGTGCAATGGCTACTGCTATAGGTTTCAGGAGATTCAGGCTGCTTACCACTCTCTCTCAAAATACATCATCCAGGAGGATCCTCATGATGTGGCTGTCAATATCTGCAGACTTTGATATGGCCATTTCGTGGAGAGACTCCTTGCCCTCCAGGAGACTGTCAAACATGATGACAACACCACTCCAACGGGTATTGCTGGGCAGCTTCAATGTGGTGCTCTTATTCTTCTCACTTTGCTTGGTGAGGTAGATTGCTGCTATAACTTGATAACCCTTCACATACCTAACCATTTCCTTGGCTCTCTTGTAGAGTGTATCCATTGTTTTCAGTGCCATGATGTCCTTGAGGAGCAGATTCAATGCATGAGCAGAACAGCCATGGGTGTGATGTGAGGGTAGGACTCCTCCACTTTAGACCAAGCAGCCTTCATGTTCACAGCATTGTCTGTCACCAGTGCAAATACCTTCTGTGGTCCAAGGTCATTGATGACTGCCTTCAGCTCATCTGCAGTATAGAGCCCCGTGTGTCTGTTGTCCCTTGTGTCTGTGCTCTTGTAGAATATTGGTTGAGGGGTGGAGATGATGTAGTTCATTATTCCTGGCCCACAAACAGCTTTCTCTATGATTTGCTTCGTTCAGAAATCACTTCCAATACACATTGCCTGTTAGCATTAGAGGTGAACTAGTTGCATACACTTAAAATACACATTGCCTGTTTGCATTAGAGATGAACCAGTTGCATACACAGCTCGAGCAAGACATTCATCAGCATTTCTCTGACTACGCTCCTCCATTGAGTCAACAAAAACTTCTGATTCCAGGAGGACCATGAGCTGTTGCTATCGATAAGGTGTCTGATTCATAATTTTCACCTCAAATACAAGTAGGGACTTTTGTGTGTGTGGGGTGTATTCAAACTGTGTGTGTGTGTGTGTGTGGGGGGGTGTATTTTAACTGTGTGTGTGGGGGGGTGTATTTTGTCTTTCTGTGTGTGTGTGGGGGGGTGTATTTTATCTGTACGTGTGTGGGGGGATGTATTTTATCTGTGTGTGTGGGGGGGTGTATTTTATCTGTGTGTGTGGGGGGGGTGTATTTTATCTGTGTGTGTGGGGGGGGTGTATTTTAACTGTGTGTGTGGGGGGGTGTATTTTGTCTTTCTGTGTGTGTGTGTGGGGGGGGGGTGTATTTTGTCTTTCTGTGTGTGTGTGGGGGGGGTGTATTTTATCTGTGTGTGGGGGGGGGTGTATTTTATCTGTGTGTGTGGGGGGGTGTATTTTATCTGTGTGTGTGGGGGGGTGTATTTGATCTGTGTGTGTGCGGGGGGGGGGGGGGTGTATTTTAACTGTGTGTGTGGGGGGGTGTATTTTGTCTTTCTGTGTGTGTGTGTGTGGGGGGGTGTATTTTGTCTTTCTGTGTGTGTGTGGGGGGGTGTATTTTATCTGTGTGTGTGGGGGGGTGTATTTTATCTGTGTGTGTGGGGGGGTGTATTTTATCTGTGTGTGTGGGGGGGTGTATTTTATCTGTGTGTGTGGGGGGGTGTATTTTATCTGTGTGTGTGGGGGGGGGGGTGTATTTTAACTGTGTGTGTGGGGGGGTGTATTTTGTCTTTCTGTGTGTGTGTGTGTGGGGGGGTGTATTTTGTCTTTCTGTGTGTGTGTGGGGGGGGTGTATTTTATCTGTGTGTGTGGGGGGGGGTGTATTTTATCTGTGTGTGTGGGGGGGTGTATTTTATCTGTGTGTGTGGGGGGGTGTATTTTATCTGTGTGTGTGGGGGGGTGTATTTTAACTGTGTGTGTGGGGGGGTGTATTTTGTCTTTCTGTGTGTGTGTGTGTGGGGGGGTGTATTTTGTCTTTCTGTGTGTGTGTGGGGGGGGGTGTATTTTATCTGTGTGTGTGGGGGGGTGTATTTTACCTGTGTGTGTATAGGATGGGTGTATTTTATCTGTGTGTGTGGGGGGGGGGTGTATTTTAACTGTGTGTGTGGGGGGGTGTATTTTGTCTTTCTGTGTGTGTGTGTGTGGGGGGGGTGTATTTTAACTGTGTGTGTGGGGGGGGTGTATTTTATCTGTACGTGTGTGGGGGGATGTATTTTATCTGTGTGTGTGGGGGGGGTGTATTTTACCTGTGTGTGTGTGTGGGGGGTGTATTTTATGTGTCTGTGGGTGAGGGTGTATTTTGTGTGTGTGTGTTTTTTTCCTTCTGTGTGTGTGTGTGTGTGTGTGTGTGTGTGTGTGTGTGTTGTTCTAAGAGTGAGACTAAGGAGTAAAGTTGTCAGGCCGTTGCTGCACTAAATAGACACGGACACTTCCTCCAGCTATACCAATAGCTAGTGTGTGTGGTGTGTGAGTGTATGTGCGCCTGAGGACGCACATGTGAGTGAGACAACTCAGAAAAATATGGTTCCATTTGCATGTGATAAATGGCTAGCCGCTGCACTTCCATAGACTTCCTGTGTGTGTATCTGTGTGTGTGTCTGTCTGTGTGTGTCTGTTGGTGGTTGCGTGGCTATTTTTAGTGCGAGGGGGTAATCTCTACTAAGAGCCTTTCAGGACCACTTCTGTTTAACCAGGCCAGAAATGCTTAGCCCCCCCCTCACCCACATATACACAGAAACTCAAACAGCAAGCCAACCCTTCCTGTATTATTTAATACTGTATTCTTTCAAATGGGTGTAAGAACACTGGATTCCTGGAATGCTATTTACACACACACACTTATGCAATGGGCACGGAGCGAGAGAGAGAGATGAGGGAGAGAAAAAGGGAGAGAAATAGGAGTAGAGAGAGAGAGAAATTGAGAGAAATAGGGATAGAGAGAGGGGCAGAAAAAGAGAGAGAGAAATAGGGACAGAGAGGGACAGAGAGGAAGTGAGAGAAAAAGGTGCAGAGAGGGACAGAGAGATAGTGAGAGAAATAGGTGCAGAGAGGGACAGAGAGATAGTGAGAAAAATAGGGATAGAGAGGGACAGAGAGATAGTGAGAGAAATAGGGATAGAGAGAGGGGCAGAAAAAGAGAGAGAAATAGGGACAGAGAGGGACAGAGAGATAGGTACAGAGAGGGACAGAGAGATAGTGAGAGAAATAGGGATAGAGAGAGGGACAGAAAAAGAGAGAGAAATAGGGACAGAGAGATAGTGAGAGAAATAGGGGCAGAGAGGGACGGAGAGATAGTGAGAGAAATAGGTGCAGAGAGATAGTGAGATAAGTAGGGGTAGAGAGGGACAGAGAGATAGTGAGAGAAATAGGGGCAGAGAGGGACAGCGAGATAGTGAGAGAAGTAGGGGTAGAGAGGGACAGGGAGATAGTGAGATAAGTAGGGGTAGAGAGGGACAGAGAGATAGTGAGAGCCAGTGAACAAAAGAAAGAAGCCGAGAGGGAGACCTTCAATCCATTGGTTCAGTGATTAGATGTGAAGCGCTATCAGTCCTGTGTGATCCTCCACTTCCACTCTCCGGGAGAGGCATATCGATCAGAGGTGTGCAGCCCTCCCCAGACCAGCTCAGCCACCTTTAACTGAAGCTAGCATTTCTTCACTAGTGCTTATCACTAGCCTATAGCCAGCCCCTTGGCCCCTACTCCATAGAATAGGATGTCTTTGTCTGCACTGGAAATATACAATTGGCTTTATAGACCGGATTTAGTTTGTCTGTTCGGTCTCTTACAACGTAGCTGGTCTTGTGTGTTGTTTTGCAGTGTCTCCTCTTTAAACTCTGTCCCCAACCTGGTCATTCCAGAATTACACTCAGATCAGTAGAGCTATGCTAACGTTAGAGCATACATATGGTTCCAGCTTGTGTTTTTCTATAATTGAACGTTTGGTCTCAGACAGGGCCTTAAATAGTTGAAGAAGCTCTTGAAGTAACTCTTTGCGCTTGAGAGAGTGGGATGACTCACATGGCTTGACAATCAGCACCACCGACAGACAGTAGGCTAGGGAGAAAGCTGTGGCACGGACATTCTCATGGTGTGTGTGTGTGTGTGTGTGTGTGTGTGTGTGTGTGTGTGTGTGTGTGTGTGTGTGTGTGTGTGTGTGTGTGTGTGTGTGTGTGTGTGTGTGTGTGTGTGTGTGTGTGTGTGTGTGTGTGTGTGTGTGTGAGAAGTTTGTCTGTGTGTGTGTGTGTGTGTGTTAAGAGATTAGCGTGTGCATTCTCACTGCCAGGAAGAACACACGTTTGTTATGAAACTGTGCAATGACACATTCAGGGAATAAAGTGTTTGTCCTCTGTGAGTGCTGTCGACCTGATTATCTAGCTGTCTCGAACAATCGACTCTTTCCAGGAGAATCCGTTTTCCCAAAAAGTGCTAGCTCCAAATCCCTCCATCCCAGCTCCATTGCTCACAAAGTCCAGGCACGGACCAGGGTTACCTGCTGCAGCACCCTGACCTGAAACAGGGGGAAACAAAGCCACACCCATGCTCAGAAGTCAAGGTAAAAGATAATGCGTTTATTTAGTAATCAGCAAATAGCTTTAATGCAGTAGGTAAGTGCTGAGGTCTGTAAGCTTGATAAGATCATTTCAGGTGTTATCTCCCCTCTGTATTGTACTCCGCGTAGAGTGTAAATTGAATAGGGTGACCTTCTGCCGCGTAATCAAATTGACTGCATTTTCCAAAAAGATTTCTGTGGTTTCAATTACCATACATTTGTGATGTTGGGTCCATACTCTCCACCACAAGCATACACATGACACACACACACACACACACACACACACACACACACACACACACACACACACACACACACACACATTAGAAGCAGAAGTGTGCTTCCCTGCATAACAATATTTTCCTGTTTGCATCCCAGTACACAACACTACTGTGTGATACAGTATCTGTCCACCCCATCCTTGCTCTCTCCTTGCTCTCCCCATCCTCCTCTGATAATACTGTGACAAATGAAAAGGCCTGCAGCCGTTGATGAGCTTGGCAGGGTCTGAAAGGTCAGGAGAGGGAGGGATGGATGGAGGGATGGAGGGGTGGGCAGCGGATGTTATCCTTGGCCGTTCTGTGAGAATCGGAGAGGCTTTGACCATTCTGCTCTCTCTCCTTGCAAATGTAGCAACAACCCCCCCCCAAAAGAAATTGTGATGGTTTTGTGTGTTACACTGACGGTAGCGGTTACCGACCTGCGTGAAGGAAACGTGACAATGTCCGTTTAACTGGATTGATGTCAGAGCAGCCCCTCCTCCACCCGTCTCTCTCTCCTTCTACTCACCATCTACGCGCCGACACGTACCAAGGGATGCTTAGCACTGCAGATTCATAGCTGCCTACTCAAGCAAACAGCTATTTGCATGTTATGAGAAAAACGGCCAGAAAATATTCCCTAACTCACTTCTGTATATCCAGTGGAATGTTTGATAAAAGCAAAGCACTCGTGTCAGAATTCCCATTTCACCTAAGTAGGAACGCCAGCACCTTCATTTCTTGCATCGACCTGGCTAATACAATTCTTTTTTTACCCCCAGACCACTACGGGAAAGAGCATTCAAACATTGGTGTATAATTACATTGGAGTAAAACAAACCGAAGAACACCATCTGTTGGAAAGAGGGGAAAAAACGACAGCAGCTCTGCATTAGGCCTTAGATATAGATTCTCCTGCTCACACTGTTAATATAAACCCCCCTCGTGTTTTGGCTTCAGCTGTTTGGTGATCGCAGGGCTCTCCTGGGCCCGTAACACTTGTGACTAAAAGCCTCTCCTTAGACTAGCGATTCTAGTACCTGGAGAGTTTCAGTTGTCGTCGGCAGCAGTGGTGGTGGGAGGACCAAGTCCAAACCTCCTGGAGGGGAGTAGAGTTTGTTTTAAGCCTTCTGTTCCCCCTTGCTGGTGGTGTATCACTGTCCTTCCCTTCGTTTGTTGCTGTCCGACAGTCCATTCTCATTCGAGAACTAGCTGTTGTGTTTGTGTGTTTCTGTCATGGGTACACCTGCTTAGAGAATCCTGACCAAGGATGACATTTTATTTCATGCCTGCTGATGATGAGGATGTTGTGGTGGTGGTGTATTTTTTTGCCGACTCTCTCCTGACTTTTGACCCCGAGGTACAACAGTACTGTACGACATGCAAGGCTGAAGTCTAAAAATGGCCGTAGGGTGAGGTGGCGTCAGCAGATCTCCGAGACCTGGTCTTGTTTCAGGTCAGGATTTCGGTCAGGAATTGTGGCAGGAGTGCTGGAACTGTCGGTCAAAGACTGTCCGTCAACCTTTTACAAAGCAGAGTAGAGTTTCTTGGGAACACGTCTAGGTTTCTCTCAGAATCCGAGCGAGTTGTCAGGTTTGACGGTCTTCGACAGAGAATTGGTCACCGGAGGATTTTCTCCCTCTCTTTCTCCCACTCTGTCTCTCTCTCTCTCTCTGTTCTCATCTGATAGCGCTCTAACAGTCCAAATGGTTCCCAGGAGACACATCAGCGCTGCCTCGCTCGAACACTTCTCCCTCACACAGTCCGAGGCTTCATTGACATGTCGAATGGAGTTTCCACTGTAGAATATTCACACTGGTTGTCAATGGAAGTGACATCTGACAGAGATGTCCTGTCTTTGACGTCACTCCTTGATGTGATGCAACTGAGAAACCGCGTGTGGGCCAAAAGTTCTGGTTTGGATCAAACGGTCAATGTACTACAGGATCTCTATTAGTACATCCTAGGAGCTTAGGCAGGTGTGGAGATGAGTCCCGTTGTTCATCAGGGTAGAGTATTGGTCTGCACGACCCACGGTGCTGCTATTGACCACTCTTGTCTGTGTTCAGAGAGTATTGGTCTGGACGACCCACAGTGCTGCTGTTGACCACTCTCATCTGTATTCAGAGAGTATTGGTCTGGACGACCCACAGTGCTGCTGTTGACCACTCATCTGTATTCAGAGAGTATTGGTCTGGACGACCCACGGTGCTGCTGTTGACCACTCATCTGTATTCAGAGAGTATTGGTCTGGACGACCCACGGTGCTGCTGTTGACCACTCATCTGTATTCAGAGAGAATTGGTCTGGACGACCCACGGTGCTGCTGTTGACCACTCTTATCTGTGTTCAGAGAGGAACCCAGACACCTCAAGGAATTACACATTTACTGCTGTGTAAATGGGCTGTGTGTGTGTGCGCTTATGTGTGTGTGTATTTGTGTGTGCGTGGAGCAGGGGCGATAGTCTTGACTTGGCTTGCGACCATTTGAAGGTGTTGACCGATGCCACGCAGTGAGCCTTATGTCCAGAGCAAGCAGAACCCGGTCTCTTCTAGCCCGAAGGATCGTTTGCTTGGAAAATGGGCTTTGAATAATCCAACGCACTGTTGACTCCCATAGCCAGATGGTCAAAGGAGACCAGCCTTCAACTCTGGCATGGCCTTGATCAATTTGACAGTATTAACATGTAGTTTTATGTTTCGAAGAACTGAGATGAACAGTGCAACCAGTCACAGACATAGACATAGACACATGTACACACACACCCGATCTATACAGCACAGTATTGTATTGTGTCAGTCCTATAGGTTACAATGTTCTTCTCTCTCACTAGCAGATAATGAGTGCTAAATGACTGGTCGTCTCTGGTGGCTGCATGACATGTCTATGCTCTGCATCTTGCTGCACCTCTACTCCCCCCCCTCCCCTCTCTCCCCCGTTCCCTTCCCTCCCCCACCCCCTCCCCCCTTTCCTCCCCCTTCCCTCTCCTCCCCCTTCCCTGTCCTCCCCCCTCTCCTACCCCCTTCCCTACCTTCTCGCCCCCCTCTCCCCTTCCCTTCGCCCCTCTCCTGCCATATGTTGCGCCTGTGTGACCAGCCGTTGTGTCAGCTCGACTAACGCCTCAGCAGTGGCTGACTTTGATTCATGTTCTCTGAAATCTGGGGCAATAATACAGAATACATTATTTGTTTATGAAATCTAAATAAAATGTAATGCCGCGTTGAGGTGACCCCCCCCCCGTTTCTGATTGTTCTATGATTATGTCTGGCTACTCGTTTAATATCGTCCGAGGGAATGCCTTTGAAATTGTGAGTGTGAGAGAGATATACACTGAGTGTACAAAACATTAGGAACACCTTCCTAATATTGAGTTGCTCCACTCCCCCCTCAGAACAGCCGGGGCATGGACTGTACAAGGTGACAAACGCGTTCCACAGGGATGCTGGCCCATGTTCCCTCCAATGCTTCCCACAGTTGTGTCAAGTTGGCTGGATGTCCTTTGGTTAGTGTACCATTCTTGATACACACAGGAAACTGTTGAGCTTGAAAAACCCAGCAGCGTTGCAGTTCTTGACACAAACCAGTGTGCCTGGCACCTACTACCATACCCTGTTCAAAGGCACTTAAATATTTTGTCTTGCCCATGAACCCTCTGAATGCCACACATACACAATCCATGTCTCAATTATCTCAAGACTTAAAAATCCTTCTTTAACCCGTCTCCTCCCCTTCATGTACACAGATTGAAGTGGATTTAACAGGTGACATCAATAAGGGATCATAGCTTTCACCTGGGTTCACCTGGTCAGTCCATGTCATGGAAAGAGCAGGTGTTCCTAATGTTTGGTACCCAGTGCATCTCTAGACGAAGTAGCACAATTCAATTGTCCAAGGCATGGATTTAACCCCGATCAATTCGCAGGCCAATTTATTAAGAAATGTTTTCTGTCTGAGTAGACTGGTCTCTTTTTTGATATTTTTTTCTCCCTGTTTTTGCGGAGCGAGTCTAAGCCATACTTTCAGAACCAGATGACTCATTTAGAATGCTGGGGGTTTTCTTCTTCTCCCGGAGTGGCAGTTGTAACAGTTTCTGTCTCTCATTGTGAGATCACAGCAGTGTATGAGATGAACCTGTGTGTTATTAAATGGTCAGGTTTGTAGTTGCAGAAACATTGAATAGTGTTTTTTATTATTCCCATTTCTTCAAAAATGTAAAGATGCATTGCCAAATGCCTACTTGAAATGTGATCCCTGGGACATTGCTCAGAGGCTACAAATCTTCAAGAAGCAATTAATTGTTTTAAATTGGATTTCAAAAGTCAGAGTTCAAAAGTCTGTATTTACAACAAACAAAAAAACACACATCCCGTTACCAGGGACATGAATTATATCTCTGGGTCACAATGGCTCGGCGGAACTCAGTCAAAGAGTTGAAAGCACGGAGGATTTCAAAGACAGCCCGTCAGATAACAAAAGACCCTCACCTGATAATGAACGACTGGTGTGCTGCTTTCTCTTCTCCGAAGTGAGAGGCAGAGGGATACGCGGGTAGGAGGGAGGGGGGAGAAAGATGGAGCGGCCCTACCGGCGCCTGCCATCATGCTTTATGGCTAATTGAAACGCTTGGAGTAAAACAGCCATGAATGGCACCCTTTGGAATTGAAGCTGGTTAATATATCGTGATCCTGCATTTAGTCTTGGATGGTTAATATGTCTTTTAATTGGGTGAGGTCCATTAACTGGGATGGGAGAGATGGTGCTCCACCCGAGGCCATATCTTTTTCCTTTGCCACACCCTTTTCAGTCTCTAAACAGCCGCTGTGGTAATCGATAAATGTGGACGCGGCCGTCATTGGGTTGCCAGGTTAGCTCTGATGTCATCCTCCTTTGGGGTTGCATAGCTTTTGGGTGGTGACGAGTCAAGAGGTAGTGGATTGACTTTGGTCTGGTGAAGTGGCGTGAGGATAGTCTTAAGCTGGCGTGGCAAAGCTGGGCTTTGCTGGACAGGGGCTCTCTCAAGAGGAGAACCACTTACTCAGGTCTCTTCTTTTTCCACAGCCCCTGAAAATCCTCTGACTGGCCTGGGACTCACCAGCCGGAGCTTTAGCAAGGCCTGTAGCATGAC
The DNA here is from genome assembly GCF_045791955.1 of Oncorhynchus clarkii lewisi. Lineage (NCBI taxonomy): Eukaryota > Metazoa > Chordata > Actinopteri > Salmoniformes > Salmonidae > Oncorhynchus > Oncorhynchus clarkii. Next base: position 38,534,088 of record NC_092167.1, on the reverse strand, counting down.
CGCCACGACTTGAGCTTTTACAAGTGTCCCTTTCACTGCATTACAGTCCTCTAGACTTTAGTAAGAGTTGTTCAAACTCTTTTTTTTCCAAACAGCAGACCTGGGTTCAAATACTATTTCAAATATCTCAAATACTTTCACATACATTCAAAGTAACTATTCAGATATTTTTTATTTGAAAAGACAAATAGTTTAATATTTGAATGTATTTGAAAATACACTTGGAAAGTATTTGAAAATACTAAAATACTAAAATGACTCAAGTACACTCCCATGCATTTAACCCAGGTATTTGAAAGTAATATTTGAAATAAATGTTTGAAAATACTCTCAAAAACTAGTTGGCACACCATTGTTTGTTTTTTTTACAAAGAACCATTGAAATACTCAAATAAAAGTACTTGTTTTGGGCTGTGTATTTGAAAATACTCAAATACACAGATTTGTTTTGTTGAAATACCAGATGCTCGAATACACATGTATTTGAACCCAGGTATGGATTTGCTACGGTCGCGTATTATCCGGAGTGAAAATCCTGGGACCACTCCTGCCGATGAAGCTCGGTGGCGTGGTGAAATTTGACTGGCACTTAGGTAAGATGGAGGTCTTGATTTCGCTGCCAAAACGTCTGCATATATAGACTGGAAAAAGTGAGACCCTAGCCTTCTGTGAAAAGTTGTTCAAGTTTAATCCAAACAGATGGTTCTCGTTTTGAGATAATCTGAAATGATCCCAGTTACAATTTTCTAGCTGAGGAGCGAGTGTTAGGTTCTAAGAAAAGTCTCTGTCTGTATCAACTGTTATTACCCACCCGCTTAGCGCTCGGCTAATAAAGTGGGATGTCTGAAAACTGGGAACAGCAACATAGGTTCCGGCACAGTGGATTGAAGCTCTTTGCAAGTAATTAAACAGCATGGTACCTCATTGAGAGCAATTTCCTGCAAACCATTTACTGCCAGTGCTGGCGTGGCCCCAGTCACCGTTTTGTTATCTCTGTGAAATATGTCACTTTTATGTTGTTAGAGGATGAATATCGTATGAAAGAGCATTGGATTCAAATTCTCCTCCCGGTCAGATGGCTAACACAAATGCTGAGGCTATCTGTGTCATCTAAGCAAGAAAAGGGAGGGGGGGGGGAAATGACATGTCCACTATCTAGAGCTATCCACGGCGGTGTGGAATCCTAGGAAACTCAGAGGGGTTGAATGGGAGCAAGCGGCCTGGAGTAATTGTCTGCATGTGGGAGCCAAGCATGAGCAGGCAAGCGGCGCTATCTTTAGGGATGGTTCCCCTTTGGCGCGATGATCATTGCACGCTATCGGCAAGCGATGTTAATCCTGCCATGTGGTATAAAAGGATTTGTTCTTATTCTTATTGGCGACTCGCTGTTTAACTTTTTCCCGGTTCCCCTGGGTTTTGGTCCTGGAACTTCCAGTGCCTGTTGTCTCCCCCCTCCATTATCCTCTGTCTCTCTCAACTCCCCTGTCGATGCTAGGCAGCCCACATCGCTCCCTCTCTGTCTCATTTGCTCCCTCTCTCATTATGTCACCCCTTTAAGTGGGAAACAGCTGCAGCAAACTCACAACATCCCCTCCCCCCGCACATGCTCCTCGACGAAGGTCAGTTGTCTTTTCCCGACACTTAAAAATATCAGATTCATTTAGCGTTAGCAGGCGGTAATTCGCCTTATCGGAGGATGTCTTGCAAACATCTTGTCGACAAGTCGATCGTTCCCTTTTCTGAGGGGAGAGTTGGGGGATTGAGGCGACTCAACTCCCCCCCCCCCCCCCCCCCTAGACACTTTGCTGTGTGTCAGCCTTGTTAATGGATTTCTTGGGGGAGATATTATTTTGGTCCAGTAAGCTGCATGCTTAAAATATGAGTGACAGGGCTGACTCTCATACGCACAGAGAGAGTTGTTTTTAAAAAGATAGGACTGCTGAAAAGAGCCGCTCTGCTGCAAAACTGGCCTACTCTATGAACAATAGAAGCGTGTAAACACTCGCCCTCCCAACCCCATCTGCAAAGAAAAGACGTATTGCTAAAGCAACTTCTCCAAACTAAAATGTCCTATTTCTCCCTCCCTCCCTCCCTCCCGCTCGCTCTTTCACTCCTGCTCTCTCTTTCACTCCCGCTCTCTCTTTCCATCTCTCTCCCTCCCTTTCTCTCTCTCTCTCTCTCTCTCTCTCTCTCTCTCTCTCTCTCTCTCTCTCTCTGTCTCTCTCTTCCCCTCCCAAGAAGATAGATGAGGAAAATGAGGCCAACTTGCTGGCAGTGCTTACAGAAACCCTGGACAGCATCCCAGTGGACGAGGACGGATTGCCTTCGTTCGAGGCCCTGGCAGATGGGGACGTGACCAATGCCAGT